>NW_012267234.1:6269213-6308594 GCF_000151885.1 Dipodomys ordii
TCTCTCTCTCTCTCTCTCTCTCTCTCTCACACACACACACACACACACACACACACACACAGAGCCAAGAGTGGAGTTGTGGCTCAAGCAGTAGATCACCAGCCTTAAGCAAAAAAGCCAAACAAGAGCACTAGGTTCTGAGCTCAAGCACAACTAATTAATTAATTAAAGAGCACTAGGTTCTGAGCTCAAGCACAACTAATTAATTAATTAATTAATCAAGGATATGGGAAGAGGATTGCTTCAGTTCTATGCAAATGCTGAGCCATTTATATAAGGGACATGAGCATCTACTCTTTCAGAAATCAGACAGGGGATGAGGCATCCTAAAACCAATCCCTGTGGATACTAAGGAACAACTGTGTATATTTTGTATGACATCAGTCTTCAGAACCCCTGAATCCTATATAGAATTCTCTTGTTTTAAGAACTTACCAGAAACAAGTTTTTTGTAAAATTCACAGGGAATTGAGAGGGAATCCATGGGTAATTGATGAGATATTCCAGGTAGAGGACCAGTAGGTAAAAAGTCAAAGAATGTCGGAGAATCAGGCTAAATATAAAGGTAGCCCTAGAGTAATGCGTTGTTTTCCGAGTTATAGGTCCTGTTTAAAGTTGACTTTAAAGTCCAATGGTAATTCCAGGGGACACAAAAAAGTGACAACAAAAATGTTGCATCACTAACCCTTTTGCTGGGGTCAGTTTGTTAGGAAAGAGCACTGCAGATCATGAATATTTCCTATTTTTCATCATTAAGTAGAATCTTTTTGGAATTAACAAACTCTTGTTTTTTAGAAGGCTTTTTGTTCTTTGGGGAATGGTACTAAAGTTTTTAACTCAGGGCCTTGTACTTGCTAAACAATGTGCTTTACTACTAGAGCCACACTCTTAGTTCTTCTTACTTTTAGTTGTTTGTCAAACAGGGTCTCTTGTCTAGTTGTGGTCAGCCTAGACCTCCATCCCCCTATTTATGCTAGCTAGGATACAGGCACATGCTATCAAGCTTAGTTTTTATTGGTTAAAATGGAATCTCCTGCCAAACGCCAGTGGCTCACACCTGTAATCCCAGCTACCCAGGAAGCTGAGATAATTGTGGTTCAAAGCCAGCCCAGATAGGAAAATTTATGAGACTCTAATCTCCAATAAACCACCAGAAAACTGGAAGTGGCACTGTAGCGCAAGGGGTAGAGTACTCCCAGGCCCAGAGTTCAAGTCCCATGACTGACAAAAAAGACAAAATAAATTTTTGTTTAAAAATGGAATCTCTTGCACTTTTTGCCTGGGCTGTCCCTAAACCATGATCCTTCCAATCTCTACCTTCTGAATAGTTAGGACTATAGGCGTAAACTACCATATTCAACTTAACAAACTTTATTTTTTTAATGATAAAATCCCAGGAAGTATTATAACTCTCATTTGTTCATTCCTTTGAATATGTTTTGTTTTGTTATTTGAAGATCTTTTATTACAATTCAAGAACATTACAAAGATCACTTGCAATTCAGAATTGCTCAGAATTATTATCTCAGAGGAGGAAATTGAAATTTAGAATGATTAAATCAATCACCAAATTAAGCCTTTTTTAAATCAGATTGCTTTCCTAATCTAGAATCTCCTTTTAGATTAGTCATGATGACAAACCATAGGTTTGAATGGATCCAAGCAGAAGGGAGTTATGAGGAAGAGATCCTTAATAAGAAGCAGTCAGAGTTTAGGGTGTCAACGTTAGGAAAAGTCTAGAGCCAGCAAAAGGCAAATTCAGCCCCTGGTGTAGGCAAGAATGTGAGGGGAGCATACCAATGGCATGGCCCTTCCCTGCCCCCACACACACACACACAACTTCAAATGTGGAGACATCTCCCACAGCCTGTCATTCTCTATACACAATGCTCAGAGCAGAAGGAAATAGCTGTCAGAGAGGATAATACCTGTGGTTATCAATCATAGATTTAGCCCCTCCTCTGATGGGTAGGTTCTCATTTCTTCACTTGTCTATTCTCTACTAATCTCCACAACTCAGGAGGGAGAGGGTATAGCCCTCCTGATACAGATATGAAAACAGGCTTGGAGATGTAGCACCCCTGGATCACACTGCTCAGGAACTGCAGCAGCCTGAAATTTAGTCTGGGTCTGCTTTTTGCTGAAAAGCATATGTTCGGTTTCCATAGGACCAAACCAGAGTAGACAATCATGCAGACTGGCATAATCAGCATGCAGTAAGTATTTGAATGCGTGACAACCATCCCTGAGAGGATAGTTGTTTTGCCCCAGTCTATATCAAAAGCATCTTCCCTTCGTCTTCTCAGAAGGCTATCATTGAAAAGAGAGCAGGATGTATTAGTTGCCTGCAGTTGCTATAACAAAGAAGTCTCCTTAAGACAACGGAAATGTGTTGTTTTATGTTCTGGAGCCTGGGAGATACAAATCAAGGCATCTTCCTGTCACCAGTAGGGCAGAATCCTTCTGTGCCTCTCTTAGCTTCCAAGGCTGTAATCCTTGCAAGTCTGGTTTATAAAGCACTACCCAGCAACCTGGTCTATGTGTGTGTCCATCTGTGTCTATCTCATCTTTGATTTATAGGAATACCTGCCACAGTAGATCAGAACCCACCCAATGACTATTTTAACTGGATAAGCCTGTAAAGAACCTAGTCTTAAAGAAGTTCACTTCCTGAAGAACAAAAGTGAGGTTTTCAGCATGTATTTTGGGAGGGAGCAAAAATTTAACCCATCACACACCTCAACTGCTGGTCAAAATTTTTTTTAACCTTAATGTATCCACTGCCTGACACTGGTTCCCACTAACCCCTGATGAGGAAAGGGTTATGTTGCCACATGTCTCCAATGCTGGAGGTTGTCTGGATTCCTCCCCACCCCAGCCTTGAGATTCACCCCATCCAAGCCCCATCAGTATCACTGCCTGCTGGATTTCCAAGAGGCTCATCTCTCCAGGCAAATGGCCAATTTCACTTCTATTCCCCACTTGCTAACAGCATCTGGCAGTTCCTCGCTTCACAGCCCAATGCTACTCTGTCATAATCAGTTCTTTGTCTGCCGCTTCCGGTTGGGTATTTACATGCAGCTGGGGGACAGTCAGCCATTTCCCCTAAAAGCTATTGTGTGCGTAAGAAGAAAAACTTAAGTCTTTTAATTAGCCTCCATCCCTCCACATGGAAGTCTCCCACAAATCCACTTACCTCACTTCACCCTGCAGATGTTTCCGGGAGGTGAAGAGTAGGGATAACTTCATAACAATGAAGGAGCACTTTTTTTTTTACTACTCTTCTGAGCACTTTCCCAATCCACTGTGACTTGGAAATGAACAAGGGGACAGGAATTCCACTGGGCAAATGGAGAAACTAAAGCCCATGCCTGTGGTTAAATGATGGATAAGAGATCTCTTGAACCAGTTCTCATTCTACTTTTGTTTACAAATCCTTGAGAAAAGTTATTATCTGAACAATTGCTGGGGAAGGAGGATCTCTAATGGCCCATCCAGGATGGCCCATGTCCTTGCAACTTTGAACTTTCAAAAGAACTTTCTAAAAGAATATGTTTCTTTGTACCCATGAGTCTTTCTCTTGCTGGATCAGCTAATAGAACCTTGTTCTTCCTTCAAGTTTTAGCTTGTCATTCTTAGCCTCCAGAAAGTTATGTCTTGGTGTTGGGTCAACTCTTCCATCACAGTATCTCCGAGGATCTTTAATTTCCCCAAAAATGACTGGTTGGATCATCATGAACCTTTATCAACAGCATCTTCTCTTGGTAGAGCAAGGGCAAGAACTAAAGACTGCTTATGTCTAATTCCCAACACCTTAATCCAGCTAATCTTACAGCAGACTTACATAAATGTCTGCCCAATGAATGAGTGAAGGTCATTTCCTCCATGACTACTCCTGGGCCCAGAAGAGCCATCCTGTTCTCTGAACCATGCCCTTTTCCCCAAACACTTGGTTTATAACCAGTCTATAACTAAGGTGACAATATACTTCTAATAAAAGGGTGAAAGAGAGCTTCATGATACACTATGTACTGAACAGAATACATGAAATTGGGAGGCACAGAAAAGTGTGACACCGAAGGGCTGTAATTTGTCACCTATTAATTAGATTATAATTATTGTTTCATCCATCTTCTTTCCCAGACCTTCTTTGAAAGGAGTGATCCTGTCGTGACCTTCTGAGTCTCCAAAACACTGAGTACAAATAACAAAGGCTGTGAAATAAATGAACTAATGAACCAATACACACATCCAGTAATTAAAGTAGAAAATACTTTGCAATTCTATAAAACATTCTCCAACAAGTGGTCTTGGTAAAATAGAGTTTTAGGAGCTTGAGGGGTTTGTTCATCCTTTTGTTTTTTGATACAGAATCTCACTAGGTAACCTAAGCTAGCTTAGAACCGCCATCTTCCTGCATCAGTATCCTAAATGCTAGGATTATAGGTATAACCACCACCTCCAGCCTTTTTTTTTTCAGTATTTAAGTTTTGTTGTATTTTTCTTAACAAGATGCCATTTGGGTAGCTGTCAGATGTGAATTTTCCATTCTGTTGTCCGTGAAGAAGGTTTTCATACTTTTACAAGTTTGACTACTCCATATGTTTTTGTTTGTGCATTTTTTTTTCATTCAGATCGGTCATGAAGCATTATCAGCATATTACATACTAGAAGTTAGAAATACACATTCTCTAGAGCTCCTCAACATTAAGTGCTATGTGTCATTAGGAATAAACACAGTATCTGGAAGTCGAGGTAGATGCAGCCTTGGAAAGCAAAGGAACTTAGAAGTTCTGATGTCACAATGTTTCTCTCCCTTTGGTCAGCATGGACCAGGCAGGCCGGGCTGAGAAACTTGTTAATGTACAGATTCTATCTGTCTAAGAAGAGGTGGGATCTGGGACTCTGCATTTTCAACAAGCTTCCATGAGATGCTGCCTGTACTAGCTGTGGACCACAGACAACCCTTTTAGTAGCCGTAGTGTGGAACCTATTTCTGGGCTTACCCAAATATCAGCACTCTCATCATAAAATAAAGTTAATGAATCATTTACTTTGAGAGGCTGCTGTGTTCTTCACTGTGATTGAATGTGAGAGCTAGCTCCATTCTTTCTCCCTCCACTCTAGTAGATCAAGAGTTTTAAGTTTGTAGATCAGGGCAAGTCTCTAGGGGATGCTATTTCCTCACTTCTTTGCCAGAGTGGTGGACTTAACTGGAAAGGTCTGCTAGAACGGTCAACTGGTCTACCCCATGGAACTTCCCATTTCTGAGAGCAAGGAGTGCCCTTTGGATAAATGACATGATTCTCTACTCAGTTCACTGATCAAGCTTGCTTTCTCTCTTCAATCATGAGTGTTGGTATTGTGCTTTTTAGTATGTGAACAATTAAGGTTAGTATTTCTAAATGGAGGAAGTTGAAAAAATGGAAAACAAAGACCTAGAGGTAGATGAGCTTTGGGGACAATGATAGAGTCCCTGGCTGGCCATTCAAGACTATCATGATGTCACCCGGGCCTGATTCTCTCATCACAGCTTTCTCCTACACTGTCCTACAGTGTACTGCTTCCTCATCATGACCAATATGTCTCACCTACCCACCCTAGAGCCTTTGCACACACAATTCCTACCACCTAGAATGTACTTTGCCTACTTATCATGCCCCAAGACTTGCCTCAAATAATACTTGGTCTATGAAGTCTTTCTTGACTCCCTTCTTCACTCCTTGAGCCCTATAACACATTTCTATTTCATTTAATGGATATGAGTTGTTTGGGATTCAAGGAAGATAAGTCTCCTTTCAGAATACAAAAACTAAATGCACAATGATAAAGATTTTTAAAAGGCTGTCAAGTCCGTGTGTTGATTTATGGAACAAATTAATATGACAGCAACAACACTTCCAGCCCTTCCCAATCAGTTTCAGCAATTCTGTGCCCCCAGGGCAGGGCGCAGCTGTTTGTGAGATGCAACACAACAGAGGTCTCCCTCCGTTTGCACAAAGGTCTTCAAGATATTTTTAGTTGACAGACAAACATGTGTCACTCATCAGACATCCCATTAAACCAAATGGCGCAGCTTGTTAGACAGTTTCCCATATTAATTGTGAAAGCTTCGGTATGTGATTTCAGTTGTGCTGGATGTGGAGCCCAGTCCAAAGGCAGAGATGGTCCCTAGAGGGGACTTGAGAGCTCCCAAATCCCATGGAATCCCATCTCTGAGCTATGGAACCCCATCACTAAGCCATTAAACTTCCTCTCTCAACCATGACTGCCCCATGTCTGAACCACAGACACTCCATTTCTGGACCATGGGACCCCCATCTCTGAGCCTTGAAAGAGGCTTGGGAAAGAGAGATGTAACATGTTTTCACATGGCTTTCACCAAGGCCTGGAGATGCTAGAAGCTCCCTAGGTGGACTGACACACTGAGTCAGTTGTACCCAAAGCTTAAGCAAAGTAAAATTTCACCCTAGAATGAAGCTCATCATGCCAGAGAGACAGCCCTAAGATGTGGGCTTGGGACCCTCCAAACTCCCTTGTTCACCCCCTCTTTTACTCTCTCCTCTTCTCTAAGGTCTCCACAGAAATGGATCGTCCCCCTAATCTTCCAAGAGTGGGATAGTTAGCTTTCTGTTATTACAATCAATACCTAAGATGATCAATCAATAAAAATGTTTAACCCGAGGGAACTTGGCCCACTGATTTGAGCCTGTGATAGCACATCATAGTGGGAGGTTGCGGGAAAACAAAACCATTTACTTCAGGGGAGACAAGATAGAGGAAAATCCTTCTATCACCACATCAAGGCATGTCTCCAGGGATCCAAAGCCTCCACTGGGCCCCACTTCTTATAGTTTCTACTGTTTCCCAGTAGCACCAAGTTGGGGGCCAAGCTTTTACTTGGACATTTCAGATCCAAATTACAAGAGTAAATATTTTTTTAATGCCATAGTTTCAACTTTACATAAGCAAAGGTCAGTTATACAATATACTGGGGAAAATAAGACATCATGAAAAGCAGAATCACATTCAAAATATGCACCACATTATAACTTATCTAAAAATGTATTTAGCAATAAAAACACACAATCTATGAAAAAGTACTAAAAGACGTTTAAAAAGTATTAAGGGCTGGGAATATGGCTTATTGGTAGAGTGCTTGTTTAGCATGCATGAAGCCCTGACTTTGATTCCTTAGTACCACATAAACAGAAAAAGCCAGAAGTGGTACTGTGGTTCATGGTAGAGTCCTAGCCTTTGAACACAGAGAGGCTCAGGGACAGTGCCCAGGCCCTAAGTTCAAGTTCCAGGACTGGCAAAAAAAATTACAATGAAAAATTGTGTTCTTGGATGTGAAAATGCACATTATTCGTTGTTTGCCTCTTCCCTCAAATTATTCCATGTATATAAGGTGTGTTAGTCCATTTTCTTTTTTCTTTTGTCAGTCATGGGGCCTGAGCACCGTCCCTCAGCTCTTCAGCTCAAGGCTAGCACTTTCCCATTTGAGCCCCGCACCACTTCTGCTGATGTAGTGCTGAGGAATCGAACCCAGGGCCTCATGCATGCAAGGCAAGCACTCTACTACGGAGCCACCTTTCCAGCCCCTGTTAGTCCATTTTCTGATACAGTGACAAAATACTTGAGGTGGAACAGCTTGATAAAACAAAGCGGGAGCTTACCATTTGGGAAGCTGAAATTCTAAGACCAGACAGTCCCATTGGTTTCCCCCCTCCCCCAATGAATAGCATCATAAGAGTATGATGTGTGGGAACAAGATATCACACTGTAAAATCAGGAAACCAGAGAGCAACTCAGGGTCAAGTTCACCCATAACCATCCCCTTTTGGAAGAGTTAGAGGTCTTCCAATAGGAGCTACCTTAATTTCTTTAGAGATCAGCTTCTCTGTTGAGCTAAACACCATCCATAAAGCCCCTAAAGATTCTACCACTAGGGACTAAGCGCCCCATCCATGGATCCCTGGAGTATGTACCCAACCTCTGTCTGAACCATCACATACAATCAGTTAGAAAGCAATGGATCAAAGAAGTGGTGGTTTGTTGGGCTTTCTGCAAGTCTGATTCCTACTAGATTAAACTGAGACTGAGAAGGCCAACCTCTCAGGATTCAAATAAGTGAGAGGGTGTGAAGAGGCTGACTCTATTTCTATCCCTGCTCAAATGGGATTCTGCTTATCTCCCTGCCCTGTCTTTGGATCTTGTCACTGGATCCCCTGCCCTGTCCCCTTCCTTCTGGATGAGACATCTGATGTGGACGGAAGAGATGAGAGAATGGAGCAGAAGCCATGGGTTCAAGTCCTGACTGCCGCATCCTAGTCCAGTCCATGGACAACCATAATGGATAAAACCACCATGTGAGGAAACTTTTGCTTTTGCCTACATAGCTTACATTCCCCCTCATCCTCTACATGTGAACTTGGTAGAACTGCAGGCCAACGCAACGAGCCCTTTCTCCCAGGCAGGATGTGGACACCTGCTACAATGGAAGTCAATTAGACTCACCTAAAGTTGTGTGACCCAGGATTGAAACCAAACTGTTCCGCCCATTCTTGACTAAGGCCCATTGGTTAAGTCCTCAGGATCTATGTGGCTTTCTGCCTTTTTAGGAAAGTTCTTTAGTTTTTCCATTGTTTCTAAGAGCTCCCCTACCCATCTCCTCCCAACAAATCCCCTGTAAGCTTAAGTTAGCTATGACCAGATTCTGTTGCTTACAGCCCAAGAATCCTACCTAATATAACCCAATGTACAGATGAGAGAATCAAGAGCCAAGAAGGAATATGGCAATATGTAAGGTTCCACATTCACTTGCTGATAGCATCGTCCAAGTCTCAAAAACAGACAGTTGGGAGGAAGTGTAAAAACCATTGCTCCGCAGGAAAATAAGTATGGAAAGGGACCCACACTGAAAGTGTCAACCTCATTTGCTTGGTTCAGTGCCCCAAGCACGTCAGTAAAGACTCCAAGAATGATTAAAACCTTAATTCTGTGCCCTTAGGATGAACCTTCAGAAAACCTGGTCTATGACCCAGGACGACAGCACCACAAAATTAGAAGAGATGGTCTCTCTTTTTTTCATTTTTTAAGGAATATTTGTGACAATTGTATATAATTTTCAAGGTTAATGGCATCTTGATTCGCAGTAATGAAAGTCTCGTTTATCTACATATTAGTGTCCTGAAGCTAGCTTCATTTGCATAATCATAAATTGCATTTCAACTGTCCTCAGCAGCTTGCTCCCCATTTGATGAAAACCGAAACAGTAATTTTATTTGGGCTCAATTGCATACATACTGCATTTATGCAGTATCAGAAAATAACATTTTAATCTAACCAGCAAGTTGGACTCATTACAACAAAATAAGAATATTGGTTAAAACACCAGACCAGTTCCCCAAATATCTTTGAAGGCTCTTTGCATTGGCATGTTATTACCCAGTTGGTTTTAATTGTATTCGTTCAAAATTGGAAGGGAGAAACTAAGACCTCAGAATGAAAATGTCCTTCAGACTCAAATGCAGGTAGATAATGGGCCCCAAGACTCCAAGATTATAAGGAGATGGGGTGGTTAAAGTGGATCAGAAGGTGAATGGAAATGCTTTGACGCAAAACAGGTTGATTCTGGATAAGTCAACTCAAACAGATATTGACACAGCCCAATCCCAGAACTCCAACTTCACCCCAATCCTTCTTCCCATCTAGGAGTCTATTCAGTATGTGTCATGCTAGGTTTGAGATCTCTCAGTTGCTTCTGTCTTCCACAATACCCAGCTCTGAGTGAGATGCAATGACGAGTCCAAAGTAAGGCTAAAATACTGCTCTGTCTTCATAGGCAAAAACTAAGATCTAGCTGGGAGCCTATGGCTCACACCGATAATCCTAGCTACTTCTGAGGCTGAGATGTGAAGATTGCTGTTCCAAGTCAACCTAGACAGGTTAGTTCATGGAACTCTCCAGTAAACTACCAAAACAAAAGCCAGAAGTGGAGCTGTGGCTCCATGTGGTAGACCACTGACCTTAAGCAAAAGAAGCTCAAGGACAGCATCAAAGCCCTGAGTTCAAGCTCCAGGACCAGCCCCCCACCAAACAAAAATTATATCTGTACACTATGCAAATAAGACAGGGAAAGGGAGTAGAATGGCCTTTCACAAATGCTCTGGAAGACAGCATCGCCTATCATAAAAGTTCAGAAGGGTGAAATCATTTGCTCAAGTTCACCAACTAATGCCAGAGTTAAGACCCAAGTGGAGAGAGGTCAACAGAGTCTTCGTGTTTACCAGGAACCTTGTGCCTGGGAAACATAAAGGAGAACAAGTAGGAAGTGCAGAGCCTCTGTGAGATTCCGATGACATCACACTGGCCACGTGTCACTGCAGTGAGCACCTGAGAACACAGAGGGATCTTTGGTTCCCACCTCAGCTGGGGGCTGTGGTGCTGTTCTCTGCAAGACCTGTGAACAGCGAATGTGAGAACCACACATCTCACCATCAGGATCTTCCGAGCCTGCCCAGCTCACAGTATCTCTGGGCACCAAGGGTGACATAACACATTCTTTGCTAATCAAGGCTCTGTCTGACAGCAGCAATCTACAGCACTGGGGCTCACAGCTGTCGGACCAGTGCCCAGGAGCATCAGAGAGAAATGGCTGGGTTGGGCTAGATGTGAGCAGTGAATAGTCTCAGCTATTCCCAAGGACAGAAGAGGTGACTAAAAGAAGAAATTTCCCCTGATGTGGAGCAGGCCAAGGTGTGAAGGGATGTGTGTGTGTGTGTGTGTGTGTGTGTGTGTGTGTGTGTGTGTGTGTGTGTGTGTCCAGGGTCTCCTGAGAGGGTCTCAAGCCCTTTCAAAAAGTATTCTTACATGCCACAGTTCTCTGTGGATCAGAAAAAGAAATAGGGTGGGGGATGGAGCACAATTATAAGATGAAGCAATGCCACCATGACCCACACCACACCCAGGGCCCTCTACATTCATGACATTTGGGCAACACTTTGGCTCATTTTTCACGTCACTCTTGTGTCAAGCAGCATATAACCCAGAGCAATGGGCCTTAGAAGGCAGAGCTCTGAAGCACAAATATTTTTCTCATTTCCTGAGCGGGGAGGAGTGCTGTAAGAACCACAGAGGCCAACCTCCTCTCCCTCCCGCTCCCCGCACCCCACCAGATGCACCCTTCCAAGTCACTGCTTGATTACCAAGCATCCTACATGATTCCAGAGTCCCTGATGTGAACACAACTCTTTCCCTTTCCTGCACCAGACCTCTAGACACGGAGCAAATTCCTAGGCCCTTTGGTCCATGAATGTACCAGTAATGCCTCCCTAAAAGTGGCTTTAAACTCCTGACCAAGATTTGATGGAAGTCAAATCCATTCTGTAAGAAGAATGCTTTGCTGTCATTTACTCTTTAGAACCTATAGGATGCCAGGCTCATGGTGATTTCTGATCTCAGCTTCCCAATTGTAAGGACTGCTGAGGACCTTCATCAGGTCAGCGGAAGACGTGCCCCATTATTTCTGCCTCCATCTTATCATTCCTGGAGCAGACCCTGCTTGAGAATGCCAGCTTCCTGTTCCTGGGACCCTAGATGCTGAGTATTTACTCATCTGTTGCTTGGAGCAGACTCCAGAGATCTCTAAGTCACTGTCAGATGGCTTTGGGATAGGCCACGTGCTCCATCTTGGAGTCTGATCTCTCCTACATTCCAGACGCTCTGCTATCTTAACCTCGGAAATGAAAGTGAAGCAGGTAGGCACTGTGATACTTCCTGAGCAATCTCATTCTGCATGAGCTCTAACAGTGACTTATGACTGATATGAAGGTTGTGAGTTCTCCATCACAGGAGATATCCAAGAAGTTTATCATCTCTATATCAAGAATTGCAGGGCTGGGAAGGTGGCTCAGTGGTAGAGCACTTGCCTTGCATGCATGAGGCCCTGGGTTCGATTCCTCAGCACCACATAAAGAAAAAAGCCGGAAGTGGCACTGTGGCTCAAGTGGTAGAGCATTAGCCTTGAGCTGAAGAGTTGAGGGACAGCGCCCAGGCCCAGAGTTCAGGCCCCACGACTAGACAAAAAAAAAAAAGAATTGCAACAGTTTACAGCCAATAGCTGTCAACTAGGACACTAGACCTCTAAGCCACTGACAGCCTTCCACCTGCAGGTGTGTTTGACTCTGTGAATTTCAAACTTGACTTCCACCATTGCGTTATTTTTTTAAGAATCCAATTTCTACCCATACAGCTCTCTTAACACTCAGACTGGTTTTTCACAAAGTGGCAAAACACAATTTACATATCTCTTAAGTGTCAGAGCCAGGAGAAAGAAAAACAAATTAATCAACAAAGAATCCCTTTTCGATAGTTTTCTAGCCAGCTTGTGTCTGTCACCAAACCACAGGTGAAATGCTAATAAAATTCAGTGAGCAACAACAGCATTATGATTTAAATATGGTCTATTATTCCAAAGAAACATACACAGAATACATTTCCAAGGCTGGCCTTTGTAGAGAGTGTGACCATATACATATACATATATATATATATATATATATATATATATATATATATATATATAATTAGACAGTGGTAAAGGCCCCAGAAGAATGAAGCACAGGGAAGTCACTAATGCATGGCAGAGGAATGATCCAGAAGGCCTCATGGTAGGAGCAAACACCATTCTCTCTGAGTAACCCAGCAAGACAGATGCAGCTAGAGGGGTCCTGAGACTAGAAAACAACAGTGATGAAGTTGTTTCCCCTTTGTAGCCTAATTTGAAGAGACGAGTCTGGGAGAGCTAGGCCAGCTTTGCATGCCAAGCATGAACTGTATGTAGCGGGAGGAGCCATGTGCTGTGGCATCCCATCACAGCCAGAGCAAATGGAATATCTGAAGCTCGAGAGCTGACCCTAGCTGCCTCCGGTCTCTCCACCACTAGTCTTATCCTTTCTGAATATGAACTTTCTTTCTGGCATCCACTCAGATTTCAAATTCACCTCCTCTGTGCCATCCCTCTATCTCCCCACATTGCTATGCTCCATCCACCCTGGCTTAGCTTGGGCTTCGATTTGCAGAATGAGTCTCTGCTTCCCAATGGCCTCTCCTGCTAGATTGGAAGCTGCTAGAGGGCAGGCCCCAGGTCACAGACAACCCCTGTCACCCCAGTGAAGGGCAAGGAACTGAGCCATCTCTGAGAACCAGTAAATTCTGTGATGGGCAGAAAGCAAGAGCCACAGTAGATTTCACCTCCAAAGCCATTGTTCCCAAGTGCTATGGCCATGCTGTGACCTTGGAAGTTCTCTCTGGGATGGGATTCTAAAGAGATATAGACAAAGCAATGTTTCTGGAGATTTCCATACTATACACGGGAACTTGAAGGCATAGCCACCCCTGGTAGAATCTGGATTTGAACATTGGAGTCAGGTAGAATCAAATGTAGAATGAAGTATGGGGAAACTGGGGCTCTGAAAGGTTTCCCAGTCCATACCCGGTGCTCTCTGCCACACTTGTCCAGCATGCTCCAGGACAGTTAGACTGGGGACAAGGGGGAGCCAGGTGACCCTTCAGGGGTCCCCCAGGAGTACAATTGGCTGGGCTGTAAGAATCATTGTGAAACCTCAGAATTACTGGAAACTGTGTCCACCTGCATTTATCAGAGGGAAGAAGGGGGGACCATGCAGGGGGCAGGCCTGACTATCAGAAATAGAACTCAAAATAGAATTCAAAAGAACTCAACAGAACTCAAATAGAATTCAAAAACAGACCCGGAACCCTCTCCAACACTGTATTTCAGTATCTTCATCAGGGAAAATACAAGAACCATGGCCGTGAGCTCATGGGAGGGAGCGCTCAGAAGCCTCTCGTGGTCAAAGCAGGTGAGCCCACCTTCCAACTTCCTAGTGTATTACCACTTTACACAAACTGCCCAAAACAATGGTTAATTATCCCTCTCACACTTTTAAAAAGTATTCTGGTAAACTTGAGCAGATGAGTAGGTTTGGGAGACATGGAGGAGAACAATTGAAAGGGTGATATGGATCATGATGGACTGTACTCTGACACGTTGAACTGAAACCTCTTGGTACAACTAAAAATATTTTTTAATATTCAAGTATACAAGATCATTTGCTAACCATACCATTGCTACAAATTAGAATTGCCAGGTAGCCATTTAAACATCTTGATTAAATCACAATGTCTGGAGGGGAGATCCAACCATTGGTAGTTTTGTTTTGTTGTTGTTTTATTTTTGTGCCAGTATTGGCTCTTGAACTCAGGGCCTGGGCAGCATCCTTTAGTTTTTTCACTCAAGGCTATTGCTCTATCATTTGAGCCACACCTCCCTTCCCAGCTTTTTGCCAGTTAATTAGACCTAAGAGTCTCACAGACTTTTCTGTCAGACTGCATTTGAACTGTGATTCTCAGAACTCAGTCTTCTGAGTAGCTAGGATGATAAGCCACCACCACCTGGCCATTGGTCATTGTGTTGGTTGGTTGTTGCTGCTGTTAACATTCCCTGTGATTTCATGCACAGTCAATGTTGAATAACTATGAAAGGCCTCTGTGGGATGGAATATCATGGATTACTAACTCCATTCCCTGGGAGTCAAAGATGAGCCCGATGAAGGAAAAGCAGGTGGCAAATGTACCCCCAACTAGCCCTGAGCCATTTGTCTCTGCAGAATAGGACAGCCTGAAGCTGTTGCCCCATCCCCAGTCCCCACCAGTGGGCGGCCTTCTGTGCCTATTCATCCTTCTGTTGTGCCACCAGCTCGGCCTGCTCTAGAAAAGGTGGGGCCGTTCCGTGGCCATTGGTGTGGGGGCCAGCTTGACAGTGAGCAGGTAATTAGTGATCATCCTGCTCCCAGAGAGGGGCAGTCAGAGAAGCCGCCTGTTTCACCTTGAAGCAAAGAAGGGAACCCCAGAGAGACAAATTTGTCCACACCATCTTGGTGAGGTTCTGCCAGTGAATTCCATCGAGGCTTGTGAAGTCGGGTCGTTGGCATAGATCAGCCCCAGAGCCCCGGGGTGAAAATGTGTCCTGGGCAGAGATTCATGAACAGATTGTCTCCAAATGCTGCATCTTCCCTAATTAATGCTGAGAAGGAAAAGTCTCTGGCCTCTTGTCACACACCAGGGAGGTTCCTGGGAAGAGAAGAGCCTGCCATCAACTTGTCCCTGCCACAGAGAGCAGGGTCGGTCCCCAGGCAGCTCACCAGGCAGTCTGTCTCAAAGCTCTGGCATTTAACTCCTGATGGGAAAAATTCCAAGGGCAGAAAGTGGAGGTAGAGAGGAGAGAGAGGTCTCTGTTTAAAGAAGGACAGCCGACATCACCCTGCTAGACCTGAGAGAGCGGGCAGCTCCCAGATGCATTCTGACATCTTACCAAGGATGTCTTAGGAAAACCCACTCCAGGAAACCTCAATATATGTCAGAAAACCTCGCTATGTATGGATTTAGCAATCATGATTTTTTTTTTGTTTTTTTTGTCAGTCGTGGGACTTGAACTCTGGGCCTGGGCGCTGTCCCTCAGCTCTTCAGCTCAAGGCGAGCGCTCTACCACTTGAGCTACAGGGCCACTTCCAGTCTTCTGGTGGTTTATTGGAGATAGGAGTCTCACGGTCTCTCCTGCCCGGGCTGGCTTTGAACCGCGATCCTCAGATCTCAGCCTCCTGAGTAGCTAGGATTACAGGCGTGAGTCACCAGCACCCGGCGCAATCATGATTTTTGATTCATGAGTAAATAAGAAAGATATTGTTGGCCCTCCCCGTAACCCCACCCTGCTAAAATTATACACACTACCACAAGCAGTCTCTCTCTCTCTCTCTCTCTCTCTCTCTCACACACACACACACACACACACACACAAACACCTTACTCTTAGCATTTTTAAACTTTTTGATCTTTGCCTACGTGAAAAATGGAAAGGATTATCTACACGGAGTCTCAATTTTCATATCTTATTAGTAAGAAATCCTTATGAGGTAGCTTTTACCTCCTCCTCTATGGACTTTGTTTCTATCCTTTCCTAATTTTTTTTTAGTGATTTGAAGAATCTCTTTACATAGCAAAAGAACCAGCCCTTCTTCTGTGACATGACATGCAAACACCTTTCCTGTTTGATGTTTGTCTCCGGTTTTGTGTATGACATGTCAAGCTAAGTCTATTTTCATATAACTATATTTATTAATGTTAATTTGTGGCTTCTAGGTTTGGTCTCAGACTTGAGAAAATGTTATGAAAATTATCATCATTTCTTTTTGGCCCTACATTTTATTTATGGTCATCAATTAATTGTCCAAGGGGTTTCATTTTGACATGTCCATATATGCAAATAATGTACCTTGCTCAGACTCTGCCCATCTCTCTCCTCTCTCTTCACCTATCCCAAGCCAGTCTCAGCAAGATTTCTTGTTTCATCTTTGAACATGGAAATCAAGTATTTTGACCGCATTCATCCTCCTTCAACCCTCTCTGTTCACTCTTTCCCATCCCACTAATTACCCATACCATAGACAGGACTTGTTTTATACTCTGGTCATTCATTTTTCAGACATACACTTCAATGTGTGGAACATCACACACACATACTATTCTGATCAGATTGACCCCTGACTTACTTTCTCCATCCCCCATTATTTAATAGCTTTCAGTGTCTTTCCTTTTGCTATCTTCATTCACAGATGCAGTATTTTGGAATTTCTGTCATGTGAGATCATAAAGGGATGAGACAGGACAGAAAGTTCCATAGAAAAATACTCAAGCTACTCAGGGGGCTGAGATCTGAGGATCATAATTGAAAACAAGCCTGGGAAGGAAAATCCATGAGACTTTTATTTCCAGTTAATCACCTAAAAACCAGAAGAGGAGCTGTGGCTCAAACAGATAGAGTGCTTGCCTTGAGCATTAAAGCTCAAGGACAGCGACCAGGCCCTGAGTTTAAGTCCCATGACCAACAAAAATGAAAAATACTCAAAGAAACCCTCTTTCTACATCTGAAGATCATAGAACCCAAGAGAAAGCTAAGAAAACTGATCCCTGTTTTCATGCAAATGACTATTTCTCCTGAAGGGTCAAAATCTAGTACCCCAGCTCCTGTGTAGCTAAATTTCTCAGCTTAATAAGGTCTTGCTTATTTCTGAGCCATTCTAAAATCCTCCTAAGACTTTGGAGGGTGGTGGTCTCTGCCTGTGAAGCCAGCAGCTCCTGCCTCAGCTAGAGTCTCCCAGAAAATTCCAATCTGGTAAAAAAAAAAAACAACTATGAAATAAGTGAGATCCTAGGTCAAGGTATACCATGCCAGGAGTCCTGCAGAGATGAAAGGAGAATTCTTTCATAGGTGTTCAAATGTTCTCATCTGTTTCTATAGATTGCATTGTTCTTCTGTATCCACCTAACCCTACCTCACCCACCCAGTATGTTGATCCAGTCCCTACTGCAGAGCTTTGGCCTCAATTTCCTATTGAGTCATGGATATGAATGTCTCCCCCAAGCCCCATCATGCAGTGCAAAGCAGACTTACTAATTGATTACTTCAGAAAAGAGCAACCACACACATCTAAGGTTTATGCCCTGAGAGTCATAGGACTCGAAGAGGCAGAACAGAACCCAGGCTACTCCAGCCAGCTCCTCCTCCTCAGAAAACAAAGATTTCCTGGCTCCTTCTACAGCTATTCTTGAAAACGACAACTCAGAAAGCTGAGAAAATATGTCAATCTCCAAAGCCAGCCAGAGAATTGTCCTGTAGGTAACTGGTAACATAATACCTCACCTGTCCCTGCTGACACCTCCCTGTCAGTCCTGTCTTTTCCTTCCAGCCAACTCTGGGTCAAAGAAAAGCCATTCCAGCACATTAAGAGACATCCATATTGGATTAGGAGTCTATCCAGATATTCTGATCTAGGATGGAGAATTTGGCAGAAACAAATAGGCCTGCGACTGAGAGAGCTTGGGACTGAGAAGGGGTCTGCCCTTTCCCTGTTGCGTGATCTTGGGGAAACCATTTGGTTTCACTGGTCTCACTTTCTTTCACTGTAAAACTAGGGGTAAGAGTCACCCCAAGCTCACAGTATTATGCAAAGGATGAAAAGAAACAAGTCCAGCGCTGAGTTCAGTGTTCATCCTGACAAAATAGCAAAGCCCAAGGTCCATAGATGTGGGATTGGGACCTGGGGATGTGTGGTTGAGTAAGGACTGCGGATGCTGGGGAAACAGAGGGAACACGACAAGTGTGAGTCGAATGATGACAACAGAACCACCCTCCCTTGAGCGTCAGACCAGAGACTCACGGGAACTGGAACCTGATGACTACATCCAAGCACCAGCTTCCCCTTGCTCATCCCCAAAGCCTCTGCACTCCAACCCAGATCCCCAAGCACAGTGACTTGGCAGCCTCAACTTTGTACAGGCCTCACAAATAGGGCTCAGCCCTTCTCTTGTCTTCTTCATCTGGTCTCCAAGACCCCTTCTTACTCTTCTGAAGCCTTCCCTTTAAATAAGAACAACCCTGGCCATTCCTGAAGTTTGTCCGGACATAGAAACTGCCACAAGTAGACCTTGTGTTCAAGCTAGTGGAGTTCTCAAATCCAAGTACACAGAGCTTGAGAGATGGATTATTTGTACAGGAAGACGTTCAAGCTCAGACAGAAGATGACACTCGCCCAAGGTCGACTGCTAGTTGACTGCCAAGCCCAAACTAGAGCCCACATTTGCTGACTCTCTGCCCAGCCTTAGTCACCAACCTGCTGTGGCTCCCAGACCAACTGTCTCCCACTTCTGTAGGGGAAATCTCCTGGTAAGAACTCTGCTTTGTAATTCTGTCTGGGATGAAAAGAGAACAGGTTGACTTTGGAATGTCATCAAATATTAAGCTTGATTTTTTTTTCCCAGCTACTGACATCCAAATTGCCAGTGAGCTTTGAAAGCCCCAGTGGAGCCTGTTAGCTGTGATGATAATAGAATCGGGGCTCGCAGGAGCAAGGAGAGCCAGCCTTACTCAACACAGGAGGGTCTACAGAGCTCAGTGGCTGCCCTAAAGCCAGCAATAGGGCACCAGCCAATCAAGACAAATGGGGGTAAGGGTCCTGCATTACCATTTTAAACCACAAGCACTCTGTGACCACAGATGCTTGAACTGCCCTCCCTTAGAGATGGAAGCCAAGGGGGCTGTTAACGTTATTGTTTAGAGTTGCCAAAAATGGAAGATGCAATGCCTCACTTTGCCCTTTAGAAATTTCTTGAAAGAAAAGTTCCCCGTGATACGGGGGGAAAAAAAAGAAACTTCACCCACCCGTTTTCCTGAGTGGAGCACAGGAAGTCTTACTACCATGTGATTGAGAAGAATAAGAATCAGCTCTGAGGTGAGAAAAATGGGGGTGAGGGTGAGGCTGCTGCCCAGGAATAAAACATGTACTCAGCATGTGCAAGGCCCTGGAGTCTGACTTTAGCACTGCAAGGGAGAGAAAACAACAAAATCTTTTTAAGCTCGACACAGAGGTATATACCTAGTATCGCAACACTCACGACACTGGGGCAGAAAGATTCCAAACTTGAGCCTGAACTATCTAAAAGAGGGGAAGGGAGAGAAGAGAGGAAAGGGGAGATGAGAGAAGGGGAAGGGAGAAAAAGGGAGAGAAGAAAGCAAGGGAGGGGAGGAGGGAGAGAGTAGAGGGGAAGGGATACGGAAATGGCCCCAATGGAATCACAGAATTCAGGAAGACAGTGAGAGCGCAGAGATAAATCAATCCAGTTCTCCAACAGGACCAAGCCCGCATGGCTGGCCTGTGCTACAGGGAGGCCTAGACTGAACCTGTCCTCCTGACCCACTTCCTGCTTTCCTGATGCTACACTCCGCCTCTTCTGTGGTGATGGAAGAACCTGAGGAGATTCCATCCATCTTCTTATGTCCATGACCTCCTCCAGGCCCAGATCAGCCCTTCTATCAGGAAGCACCAGAGCCTTCATCAGAAAAGCCTTGCCTTTCACTATGCCTAAGATCCCAAACTACTTATTCCACACTTCACAGCCTTTGGTTCTGCTACAGAGCACCAAGGAGTTTGGTAGTACAAGAGCCACTGTGTGCAGAGAGTGAACCATCACGTTGTCCGATCCAAGACACCTACCATCTGCACTGAATCCCCCAGTCCACAGCCTAGGCAACCAGGCATCTGCTTCTACTGCAAGTCTTCCATCTTTATCACAATAGTATCAGGTCAGTGCCACCCTTGTCCCCATTCTAATTAGAGAAACTCAGGTCCAGGGGGGGCCAAAGGGGTTTTTTGTTTGGTGCTTTTACTGGGACTTGATCTCAGGGCCTAGGTACTGTCCCATAGCTTTTTTTTTTTTGTTGCTCAAGGCTAGCACTCTACCCCTTGAGCCACACCTCCACTTCCAGCACTCTACCCCTTGAGCCACACCTCCACTTCCAGTTTTTTCACTGGCTAATTGGAGATAGGAGCCTCATGGACTTTCCTACCTGGGCTAGCTTCAAACAGTGGCCATCAGATTTCAGCTTCCTGAGTAGCTGGGATTATAGGTGTGAGCCATTAGCACCTGGTCCAAATGGCTTCTAGACCCATATCCACCTGCTGTTAGCAAATTCCCAGTCTTCTCCCCTCTGCCATCCCATACATTCAGTGCCACAGCACCCATGCTAATGCCATATTCTAGCTAAGGTAGTTAAGCTCAGAGCAAGTAAGGGCTTTGCCAATGAATAGAAAGCTCACATCAACCCCAGTTGGGTTTGATAGGTCCTCTGGTGGCACACTAGGCCTTGAGAAATGTGCCAATTCCAATGTCTCCCAATGCCACGGTTTACTTGTACTGGAATGGAGGGGGTACATACTTGGATGGCTGAGGGCTGGAGGTGAGCTTGGAATTGAGTAGCAGGAGTTGGCAGAAGAAAATAAAGATTTAGGAATCATGGTTATCAACTTTCTAGAGTTTGTGGCAGCCATTGAACTGCATGATAAAAATGTAGTTGGCATACACACGGTAAGAGCAAAAGTTTTCAAAGGATACTCAGTATGGCTGCTTGGTCCCAGACCTGGTGTCACCACATCTGTCACATGTTCACATTAGAAACTCTGGGCCTCCCTTTTTTGAAGGAGGGCTGACACTGCACACAGCCAAGTCTCCCTAAGAGGGATTCTTGCAACTTGACTCCACGGTTCTGACCTGAACCTCATGGTTCTGACCTTGACTTCATGGTTCTGGTTGACCCAGGCCCGTACAGTCTTCTGGTCAGTGGCCATGACTATTCTAACAATCAGCAAGGTTCTATGAAGAACCTAGGAATGCTGGCATTCTGTGTGCAAGAACCCACTAGGAATACAGATTATGCTCATCCCAAGGGGACAGGCAAGTGTTCCCACCGCTGGCATTTGGCACCAGGGCTGCCTGGACACTGGGCCCCCTTTCCCCGTGGAGGACTTCAGCAGCCTCCACTGGATTCCATGAAGGGCAGAAATTATGCTAACGTGGCTACAGCCCGCGAAGCCCTCCAGAAAAGGCTGTCTGCCAGGGGACTCTGATGATTTGTAATCAAATTGTGTTTCATTAAAGAGAAAGTGTCCAGAGGTTTCCTGTTGGCTGCATCTTTGCAAATTAAAGCTAATGGAGTTAGCAGAGAACAATTGTAAGTCAGAGAGCAACAGGTGACATGAGTCTAAAGAAACTTCATCTCTTGGAGATTAAAGGAAGGGGGAGGGCACCCCAAGACCTCAGGTTTTTGTTGGGGTCTGCAGATACGGATGTGGTCAGTCCTGGGAAACTAAGTTCACGTGTCGTTAACTTCTGGAGATTGGATTGTATATCGCCAAACCCTCCCACATGTCGGGCAGACAGGGGAGTTCTTGGCCTTGGATGGAGAGATCTGAGCTGTCATTTCCCAAAGGTTGCTGAGGCTGTGGGTCAGCAAAACTCGCCATATGTCAATGGTAGATCTGTTCATGCCAGTGGTCCAGAATATGGTCTTTGTAATATATCAACAACCAAGCCATGGTTCTCAGTATGACACCTTGCCTGACTCCTAGATCAGAAGGATAGAGAAGACAGAAAGACATGCTTCATCACCTTGCCATGTCCTGTGATTCCTGAAGCAAAAACCCCTGAAGCCAGGCACTGACTGAAGCCAATCTGGGCCAGAGCAACCCAGAACTCCAGCCAAGAGGGAAGAACCGAGACCCAGGAGGAAATGGGGCCTGGGAGGAGCTGGTAGCATGTGATTTTTAATTTATTTTTTCTTGCCCTGAGACAAAAATTAATTTGACTTGGGAAAAAAAAGTAACTTTTTACTTGACTTTTAAAAGTAAAATTTCTCTCACTCTTTTTCTACTTAACAGAACATTTCCTTGACTTCTAAGGCATAATGTTAATATGCACCAAAGATGGGGAATTCCCTGGGCTCAACGCACGTATCACTGAACTGATTTTTCCCCCTAATTTCCTAGAAATACTGGCTGGGTTATGCTAACAGGAGAGTTAACAGCTAATTTTGCTACAGGGAAGATAATAACAGGAAATGATCTTTAATAATGAATTAAATAGATTCCTTAGATCCTGATTCCTTGTATTAGATAAGGTCAGTGTATCTTTAAATGAGCAAATCTATCCTAGACTGGTAACAAGACACAGAGAAAATTGTCCAGCAGGCTCACAGGCTGCAGTGTGAGTCTGGAGATGAGGCTCTAGCTGCGAGGTGAGGAGTGTGGTGAAGCGGGAAGACTATGAACTTCTGGTGCAAAGTTGGATATGAGCCCATTCTGGCTGTGCATCCTGATTGCACTAAAGCTGTCCCCTGAGCTGCTTGGTGAAAAATAATTCCAGCTTCGTGGAGCTTTTAATCCATCACTTTGTCCCTGTATTATGTACACAAAGTAGATGACAAATGCTTTCCACGTGCATTGTATCACTCAGCCTTCAGTATAATTTCCCTTTAAAACAGCCCATTATTATACTGAATTCTCCCATCTCAGGACCAGGGAGAGCCATCTTTCCCAGACCAGGAACTTTTGGCAAAGGGAAAGACGAGAATCCTGAAGCTGGCCTTCTAGTTTATTCCATCATGTTCCTTGAACTAGTTGTCTCTACTTTTTTTTTCAACCATACAAAATTTTTATTAATGAGTTTTGTCAACAGACACCAGCAACCTATGTATGAATATAGTAGACCCTTCTATATTGAAGGGTCTATGACTCCAAGGAAACTGTCATTCAGGGGGGAAAACCTGCACATGTTCAGGATGCACAGCCCTCAATCTTGTTCTGCTCATGCTCAGGACGCACAGCCCTCAATCATGTACTGCGCATGCTGGGGACAAACACCTTTTAGTCCTGTACCATGCATTCATTTTTCCCCATGGTGCTACACAACTTCCACTTAGAGGCAAGCCACATTTCCACAAATCTGATTTGTACTTTATCACTTAAATTAAGTACATTCACTTCTAACTTGCTTTGGGGGCTTGGGGCACCATTTACTTTTGGAGAGGCAGATTTTCACAAGATTAAAGGGCAGAGAAAAGCTTAGCAAACACACAATGATTTTTAACCCAACTCAGGCTGATGAGGGACTGAGAGCCACTCCACTGAGAGGTGTAATGCTCCTGCAGAAAACTTACTTTTTTTTGTTGTTTTGGGAATTACTTTTGTTTTTCTTTTATTAGTTGGTTGTTGTTACAGTCAAAACCTCACGTTATAAATTTGCAAACTAAGGTAGGCTTACTGTATTTCTTCATGTGTACTCCTTCAGAGTGCAGCTCTGTATATGTCAATATCTCAATACATAATCTAACATGCCCAAGAATGGAAGAAATAGATACACAGTAAGTGTAAACTGGAGTGGCCATGTTTTCTTGCTGGAAGGAGATGAGGACAACAAACTAGAAGGGCAGGCAGTCACATTTGACTCCTTTCATCAAAGATGAAGCCCAGGCATCAGGCATTTGCTCCAAGACTTTCAGAATTCACTCCAGCTTCTATGCTGGGTTTACTTTCCAGTATGTAGAGTCAAGTGGGTTGTGGAGGTCAGGAGCCCTAGGGAACCACAGAGAGCATTTGAGTGAGGGAAGAGCAGGAAGGCCTGCTTTGGGATAGCTGTCTCCGTACTATCCTCAGGTGGGGAGTTTTAGTCCAGGGAAACAGGCTGGCTCACTTGCTCGTAGCCAACACCCAGGTGTGGAGGTCCCAGTTCTCAGAACTTTCCAAAGCAGGGGGTATTGTTACTGCATTTACAGCAAACACACACATACCCCAAGTAGGAGGCCTGTATATTTATTTTTCTAATTAGAGGGAATTCACTGAGAAGATGCACAATGTCAGCCCCTATTTTTTTGTGTGTAATACTAATTGACAGTTTCTTTGGACATTTTATGAACAGCTCATCTTTATTTTTATTGTGCTCTCAATCAGGAACCAAGGCTGAAGCATCCTCCACTCTGGCCATAAACGAGTGTGAATCACGCATCACATAAATAGCAGCGCCTGATGGAGCCAGAGAGGCAGAGCTCCAGTTATCAGCCTGATGCAGGGTACGGAGGGGGCACCATGTGGACATTTATCGAGAGCAAAAGACCTTCCAATTTGCTGCCTGGCTGCCAGAAGCACTGGTTCTGCTCTACCCAGCTCCCCAAGAGGCTACGGTCAGCACTCCTCCAGCCCAAGCTGCTGTTGCATTCTGATACCCAAGGACATGAGAGTCAAGAGACGACCCAGCCACTCTGCTGCTTCCACCTGCCTGCCTATTGCTCATCCTGGGGAAAGGAGAGGCCATATACTTAATACAGGCTTTCTGTGTGTGCATGTGTGTGTGTGTGTGTGTATGTGTGTCTGTGTCTGTGTGTCTGTGTGTGTGTGTGTGTGTGTCTGTGTGTCTGTGTGTGTTTGTGTGTGCACACGCATGTACCCACATGCATGCTGGTACTGGGGCTTGAATTCAGGGCAACACACTTTCGTTTGGATCTTTCACTGAAGGCCGATACTCTGCCTCCTGAGTAGCTAAGATGAAAGATATGAACGACTAGCCTCAGGCCAATAATACAGAGCCCGATGTAAGTGAAAGGGGCAGATTTTGGTATCCAAGAGGATCTGGGAATCCATTCTCCATGAATTCCAAGAGGAAACTACATTGAGTCAAATAAACTAGATTTTTAAGATCAATCCTACCGATTTCCTTCTCTTTTTTTAACGTAGCTACTAGAAAATATTAAATCACTTATGTGACCCCAGTTACGTTTCTACTGGGCAGGCCTTCCCTGGTGTGTTGGCTGCATGAATCAGGACAGAGAGACGCTAGAAGCAGCAACATCTGGACGCCTCCACTCCAGCCAAACTGCTGATGTCTCTCAGTCCCACCCCTGCCTCCCCGGCTGCCAGTTCACTGGGTAATTAAAATGCCTGAAGCAGAGGAGCCAGCTCTGTGTGTGCTTGAGGATACTCAGAGAGTTTTTCAAAGTACTTTCAGCGGGAGACATCCAGGGTAGGGATTGGGCCAAAGTGCCTGGCTCTCGTCCCTGTGATCCAGTAGCTGTGGTTCACTAGTGCCCAACAGCAGCGATTTCACAAGGTAAATTAAAAAGCAACCCACATTTTTTCCTCTCCCAACTGGCTCCACATGGATTGCTTTCTGGCGACTTTGTCCCTTGAGGAGAGAGCTTTGTGAAGCCTTTAGGAGCTTTCCCCAACCAATCCCAGACACACACTCAAGGACAGACAGATGCTGTCTTGCTTTTATTTGGCTTTCATCTTCATGCTCCAGGCTCACACCTGAACTTCACCAGCAATGTCACTGACCTTCTGGGTGAGAACCCTGAACCTGTGCACCACCACCCCCTCCCCAGCTTGCTCCATCAGCAAGCGGGGTTGTATGACTTGGAACATTCCAGGAGACAGCGTGGATGTGTGGATGTATATTGGAGTCAGCAGGACAACAGTTCAAGTCCAAGTTCTGCCATTTTCTAGTCCTATAGCTTGGGGCAAAGGGTAAATTACTTGGCCCTAGTTTCTCATTTGGAAAATGAGATGCAGACTGGCAGATCTCGTAGTAGGTGGTTGGGGCGGTTAGATCAGATAATCAGAGAAAGATGCATCATGCAATCTTTGGCACCTGGTAAACACCAAATAAAATCATCTAATAAATAAAGACTTTACAGTTTGCTTTGGAAACAGTAGTCCAAATCTCAGAAGGTTTGGTCCATGCTGGGGCTTGACATCCCTTCCAGCTGCTGCTATGCAACTCGGACAAAGGGATGTATAATATGGGGACTGCACCCAGTACAGGCAGGGCAGAAGGATAGGGACATTTCCCTCGGGTGATATTTCCAGGCTGAAAGGACATCACTGCCACAGAGGCACAACTGTGACTGAGGGACAGCACACTTCCGAGCTGGCATGATCATTCTCAATGTTCTTTTAGAAATTCACTATGGCTCAGTGGTAGAGCGCTTGCCTTGCATGCCTGAGGCCCTGGGTTCGATTCCTCAGCACCACATAAGCAAAAAGAAAAAAGCCGGAAGTGGCTCTGTGGCTCAAATGGTAGAGTGCTAGCCTTGCGCTGAAGAGCTGAGGGACAGCGCCCAGGCCCAGAGTTCAGGTCCCACGACTGGACCAAAAAAAAAAAAAAAAGAAATTCACCACTGTTTTTATCATTTATGTTTGAGAAGTGCTATTTCGAATGTTCATCATCACAAGGCAAGGACAATGACCCCCTCAGGTCATCCAGTGGCTCTGCGGCCCTCTGACCTCTTTGCTCACACCTGTGACACTGACACTAGACAAAATGTTCCCCCTCTGCTGAGGTAAGGGGAGAAGCATGACATTTGGGGGCTCACTGCCTCATCTTTCTCCAACCTTAGACTCTGCATTCTTTGTTACAGCTGGATCTGATTCATCGTGAACATCATATATTCTGTGGAGGCAGCAAAGGTGACCTTTCATTTTCAAATCATTTTCTCAGAATATCCATTTTTTTTTAATCTGAAATATTTTCTTGAAATTCTCATGGCCTAGATACAATTCCCAGGCAGAACTCAGCAACTAAAACTCAAATGTAGTTATCAAAGCTAATTCTGTTTAATGTTACGAATGCAGGTTTTACAAATATTACAATTTGATGTCAATTATTCTGTTCTGTATTGTTATTATTATTTAAAAATTATACGCATTGGTTAAAAAAGGAGATAATGTTCTTCCTTAGTGCTAGCTGTCTTACATGCTCAATATTTGTGTTCTCACTCTATCTACCTACTTATTTGTCAATAGAAAGTATTTTAGGATGATTTAGTAAATAAAATTAACTTTCATAGCCAAAACCAATACTTGAAATATATTATTCTAATAAACATGCTGCCAACAATTGATAATATTTTAAATTATTAACTGAAAACATTTTCTGTATAATACATCCAGAATGCTTATGTGTAGTTGGAAGGTGGTATCTAGGCATTAATTTTCTAAGAACATATAATAGCTTTGAGTCTTTTGTAACAAAGAATTTTTCATATATATATAGATAGATAGATAGATATGTATAGATATATATATATTTGTCTTTTGATTGACAGACTTGATTTGCAAACGAAGCACAATAAAAAAAGTTCCAAACACAAAAAAAATCCAAAAGATACAGCATTTCCATATAACTACTTAGTGTGATGTAAATGAGGCAGATAATAACCTATATGCTCATTCAATCATTGGTAACACAATTTCATAGATCATAGAAGTAACCCTCAACTAGGCATTCAACTCTTCAGCCATCCAAAATTAAATACCACTTACATCATGGCTCATACCTGTAATCCAAGCTGCTTAGGAGGCAGAGATAGGAGAAAAGAGGTACAATGCTACCTCAGACAGAAAGCAAGAGTCTCTGTCTGGAAACCAACTTAAAGTAAAAAGAACTGGAGGCATGTCACAAATGGTAGAACACTAGACTAGCAAATGCAACATCCTGAATTCATACCACTGTGTGTGCACGTGCATGCACACACACACACACACACACACACACATACACATAAATATGTGTGTATGTATGTATATATATATATATATATATATATATAAAATCAAAGTTAAATATCAACATCAAAGCATCAGACAGAGTCCAACCAGGGAAACAGACATTGAAAACAGATTTTTGACTCCAGGCCCAAAGTCCAGGAGTCCCCAGTTAGGTCCAACTACTTGCCAAATCAACAGGGTGAAGAGCAGAGAAAGGAGATTTATCACATGGCAGCCATGGGAAGATAGCACTTGAGAACATCTTCAACTGTCTTCTGGGGTAGACACTGCCTTCAGATTAAGTAGACAGAATTAGGGGTAGGGCTGAGAATGGTTTGCATAGTCACAGGTGCGGCCTGGTTGAGTTGACCATTGGCTCAGTCTTTGTGTTGTCACTTTACTGTTGGGATAAATTAATTGCCTGTTGTCTTCTTTTTTTTTTTTGTATGAGTCCAGGGGCTTGAACAAAGGGCCTGGGCACTGTCCCTGAGCTTCTTTTGTTCAAGCACTACTTCTGGCTTTTATTGGAGATAAGAATCTCCCAGACTTTCTTGCCCAGGCTGGCTTTGAACCACAATCCTCAGATCTCAGCCTCTTGAGTAGCTAGGATTACGAGTATGAGCCAGAGTCTGGTCTGGGTGTTTCCTTTTAAGATGAGAAGAGGCAAATATGCCTGTCTGAGAAGCAGTTTGCCTTCTGTGGTGAATTTTCTCTTTCTTGGGACCCAAGGTTATTTGCAAGGGGACTAGAGCAGAGAATAACTCAGATCAAAGGGCACAGAAACAAATTTGAGGGACTTTTAGTTAATTCACAGGGCCCAGTGAGAGCATCTTTTAAGTTGTCTCTTACAAAATCATTCAGACAGAATTAATTCAGAGAGTAAGCATGATGATTAATTAAACTCAAGGCAAGGTGAGTGCTGGGATCTTTGGCTGTTCATTGTCCTGGGTGTGTCTGTAACATTGTCTCTGGATGAGATGAGATGAGCCAATAGATTGAGTAAAGCAGATTTTGCACTTGCCACAGAACAAACTAAATAGAACTAAGAGATGGATAAGAAGGAATGCACCATGTCTGCCTGATCATCTTCAAGTTGGAACATTGGTCTTCTGCCTTTGAGCTTGAACTTGGGACTCAGACTGGAACCATATCACCAGCTCTCCAGGATCTCCAGCCTACTGCAGGTGTCCATAATTGTGTGAGCCGAATCTATGAGTATATGTGTGCATGTACATGTGTATGTGTGTGCATGCATATTTCCTATCAGTCATCAGAGCCAAAACAAATTCAAAAGGCAATGGAAAAGCTGATAAGCCATCCAGGAGACCATACTATATCCCAGTGCTACAAACAACGGGACACCACCTATCTCCTTGGCCCAGAGCTGGGTCACCTGAGTGACCCAGTGCTGGAAGCTGAGTAGGCCTCTACCAGAGGAGCTGGAACCTCAGCAGAGACCCAACCACTGTCCCAGAAGCCCCCTCTCGGGGGAAGACTAAAGGCTAGAAATGCTTTTGCCTCTCCCATCCTCCCCCTCCAATCTCCTGGGAAAGCCTCCCATGTGGAGCCCAGCCCAGAACCAGCTCACACAGAAGCTGTAGGGTCATCCCAGGCCCCTATCCACAGATCAGAGACCAGGAAGAATTGATCTGCCCACACCAGGCCTGGGACCAACACAATCCCTATCTAGTCCTTCATCCTCGCCCTGAAAAATAGGTAGTTCCCAATGACCACTTAACCACAGTTCAAAGAGGTGAAATGACTCTCCTAAGGTCACATACCCAAAGCCCTTGAAGTCTCTGCTCTTCGGAGTACTTTTCCAGCTCCTTCCATATACACGGTCTTGCTTTTCTCCCCACTCCCTTCCCCAAAGTGTCCTTCTACCATTCACTGCACCCCAAAGGTACCCACAAGGGACTTGCCTATGCCAGACAGTCCCTGTTCCCAAAGAAATAATGTTTTGTCCATGAGTCAAGGTTAAGCATCATTTGAAGTAGTCTGCCACTAAGAAAAATGAGGCGGAAAAAATCAATGTCCAGGACAATCCTCAGCCCCCTTTCCGGCACCGATATTCATTTCTAATAGGTCTTAGCAGGAAAAAATGTCTAAAAGATGGTCCCTAAGGAGTATTCACCACCTCTCAGCCCCAGCCAGCCAGGGTCAGAAGACAGAGTTCATTGTTTCTATCTTTAAAGACACAGATATTTGTCCATCTCATTCCCAGGAGTCCTGGAACCACCAGGAGTGAGACTGGTTAACACCCAGGATATCCCACACAGCCCCCACCCCAAGCGAAAGGCATCTCAGATGCCTGCCACCCAGCTAGATATTCCCCTCCTTCTTACTTCCTCTATCATCAACAGTCCAGCAGTGTTCCCAAACCCAACTCCACTAACTAGCACTGGAAAAGGGCAAGATACCCAGGAGAAGTTGGTGGGCAGGGAAGAAAGAGGATTTGTTTGGTAAACCAACGAGACAGAGAAGATGGCGGCCCACCTGCCTGAGGGTTCTGAAAGATCAGCCACTCCAAGCACAGACCTGAAGCTCTCTTTACTTTCAGGAGGAGATGACTAAGAAATCTGAAAGCTGGTAACCTGTTGGTTCTCCTCCATCTTAAAGGGGGATGAATGAAATGAGAATTGTGCTGCTAGATTCAAAGATGAGCCAGGGCTAGGTGCTCAGAGAAGCTTTTCTTCTAGAAAATGATGACCATAATCATGGCTGTAGCAATCACTGTAAAGAAATTTTACTTTTAATACAAAAATAGCTGATTTCTCCTTATCTGACCATTCAATAGATTACCACCATTACAAATGACAGTAGCCAGAAAAAAATGAGTTCTTTCTAGTCTTCCCAATGCATGAAAGACCTCTTTCAATATAAAACTAAGGTCTCAACCTGAAATTGTAATCATGTGTCCCTGGTTTTTGTTTTCAACTTCTGTGATCATGATTACTTGCAGAATAGTGCAAGTAAGAGGTTCAAGACCCCTCTGGTCTACTTAAGTCTACGATATTTTTCTACTAGTAGAACACACGCACCACACACACACACACACACACACACACACACACACACACCAGCTTAGTTCCCCTGTGAAGCCTTGCCTGGCACTAGTTGGACACTCTAGGTTCCTTCCCTTCTGAAGCAGTGTCTGGCACCAGCTGGAGACTCTTGCACCATTATTGAGTTGCCATGGTGACAAAAAATTTCCCAAGTCCATCATCTTAAATGGATAGATACCATTCCATTGAACGGATAGAGGAGTACAAATTGTTGACTTAACACCTAATGGTTAGGTGCATAGAGTCTTCCCAAAGTGTTGCCCACTATTCAACCATCAACCATCTCACAGCTGAGTCTTTTTTGCATTTGTGACTTAACCCACTTCCACCCTAGAGAAGCAAGTGCTAGATCAAAGCGGAGAAGTTCAATGAGGGATGCTAGCTTGCTCGCTCTTCTTGAGAAGTTACAACAATTCCATTTCACTGCTCTGCGGAGAGATCCTGCAACTTGGGTATCAGCAAGAAATGTCATTGTTGGTATTCTGCAGAGGGACAAGAAATGATAGCTCATTCTTTGTGTTGACATGTTTTTCCCTTTGGCTACCTTCAGTATTCCCCAACCACCACCAGGCGGTGGTGGCTTTCCTCCCATACATCTTGACACAAATATCAAGTTTCCTGCCATCCACTGAGATGCTTACAAATAGCTACTCCTGGGAGCCTAGGATCGCTGAAGACACCAGGACTGGTCATCCTGAAGGCTCTTGAATTTCTTTCACCTGCAGGGTCTCGAGAGTAACAAAGGTAAAAGAATGGCTCTGTATTTAGAAGACTGATAGCAATAGCAATCCTAGAGACCAGCAAAATGCTTGTGTTCACTAGAGAGGCTGGCAAACCTCCAGAGATCCAAGCTGACCAAAAAACCCTGTGGAAACAGAAGCACCAAGGCCAGAACCAAACTGGAAACTAAAATGTGAGTCCCCCAAAAGAAGGCAGATTTCCTACTGTTGCTCTAGCTCCCTGGAGACTACCCACTGGGCATTGGGTGTGTTATCCCAATATCAAAGATTTTGCATTTTGCTCTGTGTGTGTGTGTGTATGTGTGTGTATGTGTGTGTGTGTGTGTTAGTCCTGAGGCTTGAACTCAGGGCCTGGGAGCTTTTGTGCTCATGGCTAATGCTCTACCATGTGAGCCACAGCTCTAGTTCTGGCTCTTTTGGTGATTAATTGGAGCTAAGAGTCTCCAGGACTTTCTTGCATGGTTTGGCTTCAAACCACAGTCCTCACATTTCAGTTTCCCCAATAGCTAGGATTATAGGCATGAGCCACCAGCTCCTGGATGTCATTGCGTTTTCAAAACCACAGGCATAATTTGTCTATTCAAAAGTAAATAAATAAATAACCTACAGTGTGTCCCAAGCACACAGGGGCTCTCTTGCAAATGTTTACAGAATAAATAAATCAACATAGGAGAGAAAATTGGTTAGGGATTTGTCAAAAGTTCTGATTGAACTGAACTCGCTTGTCAAGACTTAAGAGATCATTAATGGATGCAAGAATCAATATGTTTTCACTGCCAGATATAGGCAAGGAGCTCTACTGAATACACAGAGACACTGGAGTAAAAACTGAATGAGGATTGGGGGCATGGCCCAAGTGGTTATAGCGCTTAACTAGCTTGTTAGAAGCTCCTGGCTCAATTTCCAATGTCAATTAATTAATTGGTTAGCTAATTATTCTTAAAAACAAAAATGAATAGCCTCTACCTTCAAGCTGCTTTACCAGCAGTGAAGTTAATAACATGCTCTCAGATGCAAGAAAAGAGAATCTGAATTTGAATCCAGTGCCAGAAAATCACACCTATAATCCTAACTACTTTTGGAAGGTTGAGATCAGGAAAATGGCAGGTTAAGGCCAACCTGCACATGCTACTGGAGACCCCTTCCCAACTGATAACTGGCCATGGTGGCACATCTCTCACCCCAGCTACATGAGAGACTGAGATCAAAGGAATCACAGTTCTAGGCCAGCCCAATTAGCAAAGTCTAAGAGACTCCCCCTTGACAGAAGAATCTAGGATTCGCAGCTCACACCTATCATTCCCATTACTTTGGGAAGTATAATATAGGCAGATCATAGTGCAGGTACAAACCTGAGCAAAATTCAAGACTATCTCAAAACTGACAAGCACAAAAATGGGTGGAAAGTGTTGTTCAATGAAAAAGCACTGGCCTGACAAGCATGAGGCCCTGAGTTCAAATACTAGCACTGTCAAAAAATAAAAAAATCAGGGTTTGAGTCTCAGAAACCCAATTTAGTAGCTCAGTGTCATCATTTTAAGTCTTTAAGTCTTTTCTTTTTCCCTTTGAAATGGGTTCACAGAGCTGTGAGAATAGAAATGGAATGATGTTTGCCACATAACTGACAATGAATAACCCAAAATTGGCAGCTGCTATTGTTTTCTTATTTTGTTTTAAGGAGGAGAAGAAGCAGATCGGTTTCCCAGTCCCAAGTAAGATTTGTTTGGACTCACGATTCCAGATGTTTCAGCGCATGGGCGCTTGGCCCCATCATTTTTGAACCTGTGGCAAAACAGAATATCATGGTAGGAAGCAGGCGAAAGAAGGAAGTTGCCCACCTTGTAACAGAGAGAGTGAAGTCGACAGAGAGACAGAACAGAGTCGCAGACAGAGAGACAGAAAGAGAAAGAGGCAGAGAGCAAGACAAAGTGAAGACAGGGAGAAAGACAAGAAGAGAGAAAGTGAGAGAGAAAGAGAGAGGGAAGGCAGGAAGGAAGGAAGGAAGGAAGGAGGGAGAACATCTTTTTGGAAACCACTATTCTACCAAAGGCTTAATTAAGATAAGCCAATAAAGCACATGAGCACTGAAAATTCCATCAGCCAAGAGCAGTGAGCCTGGGGGGGGGGGGGAGATGGAGGGGAAGGGAAGATGGGGCGAGGGGAGAAGGAGATTGTCCCTGAATTCAGCACAATCCCCTGGGAAGAGAGCATGAAATACCTACCCCACCTGCATCTCCCTCCCCCAAGCAAACAGCACAGGGGACCCAAGCCAGAGGGAGCCTGGGTACTACAGGCTGCACCCCAAATACACAGCAAGGTGTCCAATGATCTGGAAGAGTAAAGGTGAATATTCTGCATACTCTCCATTTCTGGCTTAATGTCTGCAGGTGCAGCTACGGTGAGCTGCAACTTCCTAAGAGAAACAGACAAAACCTTTTGTCAAACAGAGAATTCCCTCCTGCTGTTTCACACAGTGTCTCAGGTTGAACCTTCAGGCTCAAGGGCCAAGGGCAGGGCCTCCCCCCTTGCCAATGGCCTGCACCAGAGACCCAGCCAGACATCGGCTGCCTCCACCATGCCGGAGAGAAAGGGGGCTGGGCAGCATGGGAAGTGGAGCAGGAGAGTCTGTGCTCTGGGCCTGGACGAGGGTGGACCAGACACTTTGTTTCCCATTCTTTTATTTTTTTGTTTTAAATGTGTGCCTGTCCTGGGGCTTGAACTCAGAGCTTTTGTGCTCAAGGCTAATGTTTCTAATCACTTTGAGCCACAGCTTTACTTCTGGCTTTTCAGTGGTTAATTGGAGATAAGAGTCTCATGGACTTCCCTGACCCGGGTGGCTTTGAGCCGTGAACCTCAGATCTCAGCCTCCTGAGTAACTAGGATTGCAGGCATGAGCCACCCGAGCCTGGCTCCACTTTACATTTTAAGCAAGCAAGAAACCTGGAACCATGTCCAGGCTGCTTCAAACCCACCATCGATACCATGTGCCCAGCCCAGCCCTGCTCAACACCCTGAAACCAGGGCATGAAGCCAGAGAACTGGTGCCCACTGGGCAAAGGGGTGTGTGGCCACTCAGAAACCAAACCTCAAAATCACTTTGAATGCTCTCTGATCGGATGCCACTACACAATGGACCCCAGAAATCACACAATAGACCCAGAAGTCACACCGCTGCTCCTCACAGGACCCATGCAACCCTTCAATTATGGTCACAAAACCTCCTCCAACCTCAGCCCCCTTATCTGAGCTATAACAGATAAACGTCCAGCCCTGAGGAGGAGAAAATTTTAACATCTAGTAAAAGCAAACCATTGAAGTGCCATCTGTCACCTGTAAGAAATAGCACCAGCACCCATTACTGGCCAGAGCTATCCTCCAGAAGAATGTTCTAGAAGTCCCTGGCTCAGTCAGAGGCAGGGCACTCTGTCCCAGCGGTTCCCAAAAGGCCTGCCTGGTCTGTCATAGCTTCCAGCTCTGGATCCTCACTCCCTGGCCTCCTGTCAGCCACTTGGAAGGTCTGTGCAGTTAGCCAGAGGGAAGCTTAAGGCCCTTTCTGTAGGATCTGCCCATCTTCATTTTGCTTTGGCAAAGGGCTAAGCAGCGGGTGGGCCAGGCCATCCCAGGGATAGAGCACAGAGCCAGCATCCAAGGGTCAAGGTCCCACCCCCCAGGGTCACAGCAGCCCTGATTGGACAATAAGGTTCTCCCTCTGCACACACATGCTCAGAGTCAGTTGCAATGAATTCTGGGAGGCATAAGCCCAGGAAGTACCAGGACCCAGCCGCAGAGGCCATGGGACTCCAAGGGAGAAGGGAAAACAGCTGAAAGAGGCCCAGGGAGACAGTGTCGCCACCACGGATCCTCTGCCTCAATGGCTCCCAAGGCCTGGCTGCTGAACTGCTAAGCCAGGGCCTTTCCACCATTGTCCCATCTAACTTCACCTGGACTTGTGAGGCAAAGGGCAGCAAGAAGGTCCAACCCCGACCTCTTGACCGAGACATGTCACTTAGCCTGCCTGAGTCTCAGTGGGCTGCTCTACAGAGCAGAAGTCACAGTTTCCTGCCTGAAAATGTGAGGGCAATGGGGAGAACTGTGCAAAGGGCCCGTGGTAGGTCGTTATGCATGGCAAGTGTTGTTTTCATCATGGTTAAAGTTACTGGCACCAAATGGGGAATCCAAGAGTTCGGGGGAATTATACCCAAACACCCCCCAGGAAAGGGAATCTGAAGACCCAGGCCCAGATGCTGGGCTGAGCCTCCTCTCTGGGCTGCTTTTCTCCAGCTGTAAGATAAAGGGGTAGATCAAGATGGTTCTGGGCCTCTGTGTCAGAGAACAACCCATTTCAACCTACGAGCCCCTTGTCTTCCCCTTACTCCAGAGCACACCCAACCACCCCCCAGTTAATTCAGACACTCTAGATTTTTTAGAAAGGCCCCATTGCTGTTTGAGGCCAGAGCAAGAAGGGCACGTTGGTGGTGGTGCTGCAATCACGAAAACACACCAAAACCAGAGGAGAGGGTGGAACTCGAAAGGTGTTCAGGATGTATTTTTTAGGACCCTGTTACAGGCCCAGAGTTCTGTACAGGCCTGATGTTTCTCTGATGTGTTTGGGAACAAAACCCTGTTTGTGGAGGGTCTGCTTGATTTAAACCGGGTGCAACCAGAAGGACGCCAGCTTCCTGGCTCCCGTTTGTTCATTTGCCGGGAAAAGCCAAAGCAGTCTCAGAACCAAAAGGCATTCTAGGGCCCATCCCCACTACCACCCACCCACAAGCCTTCCTGCCCTGCTGGAGTGGATGTCTGGGTCTCAGAACAATCAGGGTCCCGGCAAAGTCTGGGCAGCGTGGGCCTCCAGTCCCGACTGATTGACCACAGCCTACGCCCCGCCCTGCAGTGGCTGACAATTGCATCCAGATGTGCGTGCAATGGGCTGGCCAGGAAGGACCGAGGCAGCCAGGGCTGGAGAAACCTCAGTAGGATCCAGCAAGCTCCCAGGCCCCGCCCCACCCACCTCCCTGTACACGCTCCTGTCCCGACTTTCCAGACTCCAAGAAATGCAAACAAGAGGGTTGGTTGTTTTGTTGTGGGGGGGGGAGGGGGTTGTCAGTTTGCTTTTTGTTTTTCTTTTGTTGTGTTTTTCTCCTTTGTCACTCTTTTTGATTTCTGTACCTTTTGTCTTGTATGGAAGTTTATCTGTTTGGGGTTGAGGGTAAGGGGGAACACAGAAACGGTGGGACAAAGGGTGAACAAATGCAGCAGTGATACTACACACTACGTTGAAAATGAACGTAGTGAATGTAGGCTGCGGGTGGGGGTGGGGGATTGGGAGGAAAAAACTGGGAGAAAATGTAGGGAGAGAAGACACACTGTTCAATAAGAAATGTACTCATGGAAGTGACGCTGTAGCTCAAGTGGTAGAGAGCTCGCCTTGAGCTGAAGAGCTGAGGGACAGCGCCCAGGCCCAGAGTTCAAGCCCCACGGCCGACCAAAAAAAAAAAAGAAATGTACTCATTACCTGACTTACGTAATTGTAACTCCTCTGTGTATCACCTGTACAATAAAAATTTAAAAAACAAAAAACAGAAACAGAGAGAGAGAGGGAGAGACAGAGAGAGAGAGAGAAAAAAAAAGAGAGAGAGATTCCTTGGAGGTTGGGTGCTGGTGGCTCACACCTATAATCCTAGCTACTCAAGAGTCTGAAATCTGAGGATCATGGTCCCAAGCCAGCCCAGGCAGGAAAGTCCATGAGACTCTTATCTGCCATCAGCCACCAGAAAACCAGAAGTGGGACTGTGGCTTAGTGCTAGCCTTGTGTGCAAAAACTCAGAGACAGCATTCCGGGGCCTGAGTTCAAGCCCTCTACTGTATCAGGCACACTGACAGGAGACATTGCCCGCCACAGGGACTAGGTGTTGTGGGATATAGGACTGTGTGCATGGCCACGAGGTGGACTGAGGACCAGGCAAACACTGGGGGGTAGTACCTCCATCTACTCCCCGCATCCTGCTCCACATCTGCCTCACTGGGCTGTGCCCCATACGTGCCCATGTGTCTTCTGTTCTATCAACCTTGCAACAGTCCTATGTTCATCCATGTTTGTGACTATCACAGAACCCCAGAGGCAGGTTGACCTTACTAAGAAAAAGAAGTCTATTCAGCTAGCTGTTCTGGAGGTTCACCCATTTAAAGTCGGCCAGGGTAAGAGCCACGTGGTAGATAATGTCACAAAAGTAAGAGTGTGAGGGCATGAAGAGAGATTCTCACATCAGGAAACCACAGAGCCACACACACACACACACATGTCACCTTGCTCCCCCCCAACAACCCATACACCTCCCTTTGTGGCCTGGCCACAAAGTTTCTATCCCCTTCCCGCACTGAAGCCCAAGGTGCCTAGCTATGAGCCCTTGGGAGGCCAACCACAGCCAAATCTTGCAGGTCAGATCCCATAAGATATCCTTAGAATTGCTAAGTCGTTCAGTAATTCGCTCTGGTTCGAGGGTGATGTGTCAGGGACAAGCCTCTTCACTATTCTGCCAGACACAGAACCCCCTCACCGAGTCAATACTCAACAGCCTCTAGGCTGTATTTTTAACATGTATTTTTAAGTCAAAAGCAAGGTGTGGAACCGCCTGCTGAATGTGCTCTATTTAGAAGAAGACATATGGTGGCACATGTTTGGAGCTGCAGAGGATTGGGAAAGCCAAGCAGGAAGCTCCAACTCACGGTGGCCTCCAGGAAGAGCAGTGGAGGCCAGAGGCAGGGATGGGAGAGAGGCACTCTTTGGTACTTTCTACATTTTTTTTTCCTATCATACTTTTAAACGCAGGCCTGGGGAAGCCCCCTGTCCTTGCTTTTACAGGCTTTCCAGAAGCATGGCGCTTGTGGTGTTGGCTGAGGAAGGCTGTGGGCTGAGGCTAGGCAGGAAGGAGGCAGCGGCAGCTAGCACCCTCCCCTCCCAGCAGCAGAGCCCAGGGTGGAGACCTGCCACGCCCTGCTCAGGAAGGCTCCTTCAGCCTTAGGAATGCTTTAGAACTTTCTGGAGCTCACCACTGCCTCCTCTAGGCAGAAGTTGGGGCTAGCCCTGGTTGGGGCTGCCTGCCTCCTCTGGCTTTGGATCCTGGCAGACCCCCCCCCTCCCCACACACACACCCCACACCCCTGCAGACCCAGCCTCTCTGCCTCCCTCCCTCTCTTCTCCCACTTCCCACTCTACCGCAGTTCCACACCCGTGTCACAGATTGGGTCCTCCAAGTCCACACCACCTCTCCTGCGCACGCGCACCCACCCACCCACCCGACCCTCCTGCGGGTGCCTGGCCTGGGATGGACTGGAGGAGAGGCAGGCTGGCTGGAAGGATCATGCTTCCAAGTTACAGGGATGAATACAGCCCAAGCCGACTGTGCGCCAGAGAGAGACTCCATCCCCCCCCCCCATCCCCCCCCCCCACCCCCACCCCACCCCACCCCACCCCACCCCGTCAGAAGAGACCCGGGGGCTGAGTTCCTTCCTGGGCCCAGAACCAGCAGTGAGAGGGAGGGGGGTGGAGAGGAAGGGAGGGAGAAG
>NW_012267234.1:6309263-6362332 GCF_000151885.1 Dipodomys ordii
CCCTCCGGTCGCCGCTGAGCCTGGAGCTTCCCAGAAGCCCCACCCCGCCACAAGCCACCTGGCACGGGGCCTGGCAAACAAGGTGCCCCCCCCCACACACACACACTGAACGGGACACACAGCAGGGTGACCGCTGCCAACAGACAGACAGGATCCCCTTTACCCTAACCCCAATGTGTGATGCAACCCCAAGTTGCACCTGAAAACCCACTGAAATGTCCTTCCTCTGTGCCCAGCTCTGCCCAAGTGTGATCCTCAGGTCATGCCTAGTGACATTCCTACGTGCAATGGGTAACTGAGGCACAGGGTGGCGAAGGAACTCACAGAGAGGGGAATTGGGATTTTAACCCTGGTCCAGATTCAAAGGAGAAAAGTGCATAAAGAGGATGGAGAGAAAAGAGAAAAAATCACTATACAAAGCAACGCTGGAACAGCTGGGGGCAAGGGTGTGTGTGTGTGTGTGTGTGTGTGTGTGTGTGTGTGTGTGTGTGTCTCCCTCGTGGAGACTGCCTGGCATGTGGGCTCAGGCTGCAGCCTGGAATAAACGGATTGTGTTTGCCTGTGTTCCTCCTTGCTGATCCCCAGTGTCCAGCTTAGGGCTGGCATACTGGAGGGACTTAGTAATTACCTGCTGAATGAATGTAAGACATGCAAAGGGCCCTCATCCACCAGGTGTGTCCCCAATGCAAATCCAGCCAATAGCTAAGGCTCCCACAACACAGTCACCAAGGCCCCAGGACTGGCAAGAACTGAATCAGTGAGCAGAGCTGTCCACCCTGAGGAAACTGAGTCAGCAGGCCAAAAGAGTTAATAGAATGCGGTCTCTTCCCTTCAATGCATTCAAACAAGACTCTGTGTTGAACACCAAGGAGTCTGGGGCCTTACATTGGATGGTAACAGAATAACAAAGCCAAACAGCAATGTATATCTATCAACCTCTCCTATGCTTCAGAATTCTCTCTTCCAGAATGGCCACCCACCACTAAGAGACATCAGGGTAGCTGTCACAAGAAAGCATCTGATCAGAAATGGATGCGTTTAGATAGACTTCCAGCAGATGGCAGTAAAGAGAATCATGCTAACAAAACCAGTATACTAGGCCAAGTTCCCCATGGGTACAGATAAATGTCTGGAGAAAGGCAAGGTCCCTGACTAATGTGCTGAAATGGGCTGTGTGGTGTGTTTGGAGCAGTTTATCCCTTCCTCGTTCGTTTTTTCTAAGCTCAGAAGCCCCCAGCAGCCTAAGCCAGGCACCAATAGCTCATGTCAGTAATCCTAGCTACTCAGGAGGCTGAAATCAGAGGATTTCTGTTTGAAGCCAGCCCAGGCAGACAAATACAAAAGACTCTTCAATTAGCCAGCAAAATGCTGGAAGCAGAGGTGTCGCTGAAGTGGTAGAGCATCATCCTTGAGGAGAATAAAGCTAAGCAAGAGTGTAAGGCTCTGAATTCAAGCTATGGTACCAATGCATGCAGAGAAAGAGAAGAAGAGAGTGAGAGAGTGAGAGAGCAAGAGAGCAAGAAGGGGGGAGAGAAACTACCACCACATCTAAATCATAACAAGGGGAAGCAAAAGTCAGCAGACACATGACTTGGACATGGAGTCAGGCAGGAGGTCAGCAAGACTGCTAACCCCAAGACTCCAACTTGAAGCATGCAATGAGAACTTACTAAACCCTGCTGGGTACAGCAAATGAGTAGAAAGTACACATGCTAAAGATTAAGCCCTTTTGTCTAGTGTCACATGGAAGGAAGAGCAACTTTGCAGGTCAGAAGAGCCGGGCTAGAACACAGTTTCTACTGCTGAGAATATAACAAGTGGAATCCATTTCCCCCAGGCCTCAGCTTCTTCTGCTTTACAATGAGGAGAACATCATCGACTTTATGAAATGTTTGTAGAAATCAGGAAGGTTGTGTGGGTGAAGTGCCTGGAGCACAGACAGACTAGACCAAAGAGCTGGAGTCAGGAGAGAGACTGCTGTCTCCTCTTCCTTCCTTGACATTGCAGAATGCACAGCCCAGTGGCTATGACAGAACACAGTCTATAGATGTTATGTTCATTTTCAACTAGGTAAAGAAAATGATACAATAATCTCATAATGCCACAAGGTAGTCCAAGATTCAGTAAGAAATTCCTGGGCCCAGTACAATGTAACACAGCCTGGAGAAAAATCATCTCTGGTTAGACTAAAGAAATTCCAACACCCTGGCTTCTCTAGGGGCTGCCTGAGAATGAGTTTCCTGTCCCCCTGACTCAAAGGCCAAGGGAAATGGCAGGATAGGAAGCCATTGCAGACCTGCGCTTACAAGTGCAAAAGTTGTGCAGTTCCATAGGCAGACACTAGGGGGAGAAAGAGCGTGACTCCTTAGAAGAAACAGCTAGCTGTTTCCAGGATTTGACAAAGCTAAAAGCACAAGTACACACCCAGGGAAAGTACAACCCCAGGAGAGGCTTTAGGGGTCCCAGAGCGTGGCAAAAGCTTTTCTCTTCACACAAGCAGACCAAAAAGATAAGAAGAGATGGCTGTGTTTTAATACACAAACACAAACAAAGCTCACAGACATACAAATAAACAGGCAAATATGGGCCAATCAAATGAACAAAACTCCAGAAACCACGGGCTGGGAAGGTGGCTCAGTGGCAGAGTGCTTGCCTTGCATACATGAGGCCCTGGGTTCAATTCCTCAGCACCACATAAGCAAAAAGAAAAAAGCCGGAAGTGGCGCTGTGGCTCAGTGGTAGAGCGCTAGCCTTGAGCTGAAGAGCTGAGGGACAGCGCCCAGGCCCAGAGTTCAGGCCCCATGACCAGACCCAAAAAAACAAAACAAAACAAAACTCCAGAAACCAGCCTTAAAGCAGTACAGGTTTGCTGAACTTGCTGACAGATTTCAAAATCACCATACTAAAGATTCTCAAAACATGAAAAGAGAATATAGACCACTGTGTTAAATCAGGAAAATGTAGATAAACAAAAGGAGACTATCAACAAAAGTAAACCAAAGGAAAGAAACAAACTGAAACTCTAGAGCTTAAAAAAAAACACACAGCAAGTGCAATTGGAAAACCTCACTAAAGTTCAAGAGCAGAATTGATCAGGCAGAAGAGGCAGCTAAAGACAGTTCATTTAAAATCACTCCATCCAAGGAGAAGGGGAAAAATGAAGAAAACTAAAAAGTGTCTACAGGACACAATTCTACGAGATCCCTAGAAACATCCAGAAGAAAGACTGTAGGACAGAGCTACTGACTAGGAGGACAGACAAGAACAAAACAGAACACACTAATGTCCCACCCAGCTGTAACCCACTTTTCCTGGGCACAAAGGATCAGGAAGCACACTGAAGTATCTGAGAGCTGGCACAACTCATGACCCAAACCCTAAGTCACAGACAGAGGATTAGAGGCCACAGCAGAAGAGTCAGCCCCCAAGCTGGGAACTGGAGCACAAATATGGGAGCCACCAGTGAGTGTCTGGCTCCTTTCTCCCCTTGCTGCGTGTGACAAGCTCATCTTTTGTCACAGCCTGCTTCTTCGGCTTTGAGAGGAAGAGACTAGACATGCCAGGTAACCTGCAACGTTCAGGGGAACTCTGCTGGCATCTGCCCTGTCTCCAGGGAAGAGTCCCATGTCCTCCCCTTGCAGGCTGAGCTACTGTCCCCTCTGAGGATTGGCCTGGCCTGAGGCTCCCCAGGATCACCCTGAGGGCCCCAGCTTCCAGAGTGCCTTCCAGCTGGGAGAAGAGAAATGAACATTTGCAGGGGTGCCCCTGGGACACACCCAGCAACCGAACAGAGCTTCCTTCCTGCAGGAGTGTCTCCACAGGGAGCACTCTAAGCTCAAGGGGCACAGCGGAGTCTGGAGGAAGCCCGAGAGCCAAATTCACCACATGGGAGAGAGAGACGCTCTGCAGATTTCTTCCTCTGGCATGTGTAGGACTCGGGAAATGGGGCTCTGGAGGGTGGGCAGCCAGGGAAAGAGTCCTAAGAGAGAGATGGGAACTCCAGACCCAGCTGCCACATTCCTGAATGGTTCCCAAGGACCTTACAATGCGTCAATACCAAGAGGAGTTGGAACAGGAAGATAGAGAAAGGACCAAGGGCTCAGGTGAGAACAGAAAGATCCATGGTCGATAGAGCCAAAAAGCCCAAGATGGAGGAAAGACACAAACATGGTGACATGCACACACCGATGCTCACAGGAGGCGGGTGGCAAGGTTTTTTAAAAAGAAAATTAACAAAGAACATTTACCTACCGAAAAGGTTGATGGGGATTGAATGAGATCTTTCATTCATCTGTTTGCAAAGTAGTGACTGAACACCTACAAAGGGTCTAGCAAAGGACAGGAGCCAGTGGACCAGAGCTTGGGGAGCAGAGACAATAGAAGGTCAGGAAGGGGAGCTGGACAGCCCGATTTCCTTTTGTTCCCCTCCCTCCCTCCTGATGTGTTCTCTACCCCTGGGGTTCCATGATTCTTTGGAGCAGCTGCACCTATGGCCAAGAGAAGCAGTTGGAAAGCCTGTTTCCTTTAATTAATAAATAAATAGCTTCAGGCTGATTCTGGTAATAATGTCAAGCAGGTTTTGTTATGTGTATGTTTTAATAAACAAGAACCATTTCCCCGGACTCGTGTTAAACAGAAAGCTCTTCTCCAGGATGACTCTAAGATATGTTTTGAAAACAAAACTACAAATTAAAATGGCCTCTGTGCCGGGTCTGGTGGTACATGCCTGTCATTCCAACGCTGGGGAAACTGAGGCAGAAGGATCAAGAGTTTGAGGACAGTCTGAGCTATACAGCAAGGTTGTCTCTGATCTCACTGAGAAGATAAAGACAGTTCTCATTGGGCCCTGCTTACAGAAGAGATGAGATCAGATCTTCCCACTGCCACCCATCCAAGAGATCACACCATTGGAGGCTGCCCCAAAGCTACAGCAAGAGTCCACTGGATACTGACCACCGAGGGACCTGCTTGTAACCTGTCTCTGGTGTGTCTAGTGATGGTAAATAATATCTCAGAGGCAGACATCCCTAAAATGAGATATTCTGCCTTAGTGATGTTTGTTCCTTTCAAAATGCTCCAACAACCTGCGGTAGGAAAAAGATAGCAGTAATAATCCTTCTTGATAGAATGACTCCAGAGTCATTTGGGAGCAAGAAGCCAGCCAGATGCCTTGAGTTTCAAAGACCCCACCTGAACTCAGGCTTCACCCCACCCTGAACCAGAGGCTGGAGACTTGGTCATAGGCCCCCAGTCTGGGGTAGGCTTTCCCACTCAAGGCTGGCACTCTGTCATTTGAGCCACAGCTCCACTTCTGGCTTTTTGGTAGTTAATTGCAGGTAAGTGTCTTATCTGCCCAGGCTGGTTTCACACCTCCATCCTCAAATCTCAGCCTCCTGAGGATTATAGGCATGACCGTTCACTGCCTCATGATTTATCTTTGCTGAAGTAGAACATAGAAGTTAAAAGAAATGAACTTGAACCTCCAGTTTGGAAATAAGCCTACAAACCACGTTGTCCAGTGAAATAAAGCAAATGCCACAATGGCGCGGATATCATCATGTCCATTAGGAACAGTAATACATACAGGTTATTCTTATTTCCTATGGATACAGAGTTTGGAGGAAAGGCTTCCCTTCTTTTTAGGACTGAATATGTCAAGCTCATTATAGAGGATACTGCTGGGAGGAGGAGAGGAGAGGAGGACTTAGAGAGAGGGAGATTTGAGATTGATCTGCTGCATTCCGTCATTTTTCATTGGCTGTGGAGCACTGTGGTCACACAATGCAACTCAGACACCAGGGAATTTGAGGAGGGTTATTATTGACTGGGCCCTCTTCTGTGTATTTTCTCTTTTTCAATGGCCCGTGGAATTGTTCCATCAGTTACTGAGTGTTCACCGGAGGCTTCATCAAAGTGTGAGCAGTGATTATGTAAAACTCCTTTGAGAACAGGAAAGGCGCTGTGTGAGGGTGCGGCGTGGACCCTGTGTTCCTCCATGGCTACCATTGTGTGCATTAGCAACCAGGCCACTGCAGAGGAAAATCACCAGCCAATGGAAATGGGATATTTTTCCATCTTCATAATGAGAGAGACTAATCAAACCCAGCTTCAAATCTGAAGTGTATTAAGGACCCAATTAATAACTTGGATTCAAGCAATTGCTTCAAATTGGAATCTGCTAAGTGAGGAAAATGAAACATTTATTAGCAAGGGTGAGCATTACCTGGCAGGGAAAGGAAGTCAGGAGGTGGAGAGAGATGTGGGTGGAGCTGGTCATTTCCTCAATGGGAGGGGAGACTGCTTATAACCCAACCAGGGCCAGGACTGGCAGCGCAGGGTCCAATGGAGAGCCCAGTCCAATGGGAGTGCTGGGTTTATTAAGATTCTGCACTGGGTCTTTAATTTTTTGTTGAGCATATTGGTTTGGTCTCCTACCCCCTGTCCCCAGCTATACCCTCCTGAACTCCCCAAGAGGAAGGCCCTGAGACAAGGAAGGGTTCAAGGTCAAGTGGCAAGTGAAGAGGGACCAGGAAGAGGGACCAGACACAAAAGGTGTGTTGTTAAAGCAGCCAGCACAGGGGTGATGCGGCCGGCAGAACGCATAACACAAAGTGAGCTACATGTTCACCTGTGATCTAAGCCACATCTGGAACCTATGATCATTGCATGTGATGCAGTAGAGGGGAATTAAAATTACATGGGTCATTACAGTTGCTAATCAGTTGACCTTGAGATACAGAATATTCTGGAGTGTGCATGTAGGTCCAAAATGATTACTAGGGAATAGAGAAGTGGGAGGGATGAGATGTGTGAAGAATCAGCTGACCATGGCTGGCTTTGGAGATGGAAGGGGAGGCCACAAGCCAGGAAAAGCTGGCCACCCCTGAGAGCTGGAAATGGCAGAGAAACAGTCTCCCAGAAGACCCTGACAACTGCTCCATCTGGACTCGGCAGCACCTGCTCAAGCCCTCTTTTCTGTTTTCTTTTTTTTTTTCTTTTTTGGTCAGTCATAGGGCTTGAACTCAGGGCCTGGGCACTGTCCCTGAGCTCTTTTTTGCTCAAGGCTTACACTCTACCACTTTGAGCCACAACTTCACTTCTGGTGGTTAATAGACGATAAAGGTTTCAGGGACTTTCCTGCCAAGGCTGGCTTCAGACTGCAATCCTCAGCTCTCAGCCTCCTGAGTAGCTAGCTAGGATTATAGGCCTGAGCCACCAGGGCCTGGATGCTCCAGACTTTTGACCTTAGATAGTAAACTGACCTTGTAGGTCACTGGGTCTGCAGAAATGTGTCACCTTCGTAGGAATCAAATGCCACAGGAGCCTCTGGAAAGTGGCACAAACCCAACCCAGACTTAGCACAGCCTGAGTGGAGAGAGATGGCTACTGGGGGTTTGCAGCTACTGTCCCCTAGGAGTCCCTGGAGCCCACAACACAGCAGAGTGTAAAGAGGACAGGAAGCCCAGAGCTGGGGGCTTACAGTATTCTGGACACTGCTCTAAATCCTCCTCTAGGCATTGCTTCATAGTCAAGGCTTCTACATTCTCTGAATGATAACATAAAGGCCCAGAGAGATGAATCAACTTGCTCAAAGTCACACCGATGACACATGGCAGGCCCAGGGGTTGCCTTACCCGAGGCTATAAGAAAGGCTTTCCTAGCATTACAAGAAGCAGGCCCGGGAAAGGAGATGGAGCGAGGACTCAGGTGATGCTCATGGCTGCCTGCTCTCCAGCACCCTCTCAACCATCCTCTCTTGCTGGGGGAAGGGGTCAATGAAAGAGTACTTTAGTAGGTTCCCTGGAAATGACCCTGAGCTGGAGAGACTCCTGCAGAACATTTACTGCACCTTCTTCCTGAGTGGGCATGGCGAGGGGAAGCTAGGACAGAGCTGACACCAGTGGGGAACCTCAGGGGGCTCTGGAGCTGGGGCGACCCCTCTGAGTTATCCTAAACTGAGGCAGGATCGGAGGGCAGATCTTTATGACCGTCTCCCCTCCACTCTGCAATCAACCGGACTTCAGGGATAGGAACAGGCTCAATCTTGGGGCAGGTAGCTTCCTGGCAAGTTCCAGGGCAGGATGTAGCTGGGAGCTATTCCAACACCTATGATCAGGTGTGAGGTCCTGAAGGTGGAGTCTGTGCAGAGTCCAGGACATTGGACCTGATAGATAGGGCGGGGTCTTCTTATCACTCTCAGCTCCAATTGGCTGGTCCTCAGGGCCCTCCCCCTCTCATACACACACACACACACACACACACACACACACACACACACACACACACACACACCACCCTGAGATGGCACAGGAACACTGCCTACCAGTGCTCAGGCCCTGGGTGACCTGAGTAAGCATGCCTGTCCCCTGCAGAGAAGCTAAGAGAGACATCAAAGAAGCAGCTTCTGACTTTCAAGAGGCTTTGAAAGGCATTTCTCAGATGAAGGTACCCAGGAAGATGAAAAGTCCTCCTATTGAAGAATCCAAGGGTCTCAGCAACAGAAACAGAGTGGGTGGGTTCAGGGATGGGGAAAAGTTGAGTGCTTTGTGTAGTCGGCAGTAGAACAGAGAAGGGAGAAACAGGACCACACAGAACAAAAACACATGCTGAAAATCCACACAGTTAAAAAAAAAAATCTTAGTTCCAAGGTCTCTAAAGCTGCCCATGAAGAAAAGGAGGTGCATAAGGTCTGAGGTCTGGAGCATATGCTGGTTGCAGGTGGAAGTAAAAGGTAGGTCTCAATCATTTATTCATGCAGAAAAGATGAAGGAGCTCCTACTTACTAATGCCTGGGCACCACCAGCCATCAAGGTGTAAGGAGGAAATCAGACAGACCAGCCTCTGCCCTTGGTGCTGAAAGCCTGGTGGATGGAACCAGACAGGCTGCAGAGGGAAAATGCTTGGGCTGAATGGGGACAGCGTGCCAGCTAGGGAACCATATTCATATTTTATTATGTCTTCGTTAGATGTTTTCTTGTAGATCACCTCAGTCCTTTGGGGGATACTGCAAAGCAAAATAAATAAATACTCTGAATTAAAGCACTTGGGAGATTGCATCCAGTGACAGCTGGGAGTGTTCTAGTAGTCCGAAGGGATCAGGAGGATCAAGGTTCAAGACCAATGCAGGCAACAAGTCCGTAAGAGCCTCAGTAGAGTGATGGCAGTGGTGTGCACCTGCCGTCCCAGCTATGTCAGAAATGTAAACAGGAGGATCACACTCTAGGCCAGCCCCCTGGCAAAAACAAAACCCAATCTGAAAAATGACTAAAGCATAAAAGGGTTGGGGGATTGGCTCCAGAGATAAGGCACCTGCCTAGAAAGTGTGAGAACCGGAGTTCAAAAAACGAGTATTGCTGAAGAGACACAGACAGAGAAAGGTCCCCAGGTTTATCTATCACTTAGCACCTAGGCTCACAGGGACCAGAATCTTCTGCACCTCCCCTGAGCCTGACTCTGTGCTATAGAGAAGGCAGGAGCTGTGGAGAGAGGCAGAACTATTCAAATCTTCCTATGTCTTCCTGCTGTGGCACCCTGGATACGCCCCTTAATATCTTAAAGCTGATAGCAGACTGGCACTGCGCTACCTGGACAGACAGGTTTGGGTCGTGGAGTGGACAGCGGTGGGCTTGATTCATGAGTTCTCTGCAAGTAGCAGTCAGAAGACCAGACCTCAGGAATTGCCCCCCTCAACAGGGGCAGGACTAAGAATGAGAAGTGACTCCTGGTCCAAGGCCATCAGCCCTGTGATGTGACCCAGACTCGGGAACCTGGGTACCCCAGAGAGAAGAAAGTTGGAAACTCTCAGAAGAGTGTCACCAAGAAGGAAGAATTTGCATCCTCTTCTGTAAGAGGATGAAAGACAGCTTTCTTGATAGGAGGAACAGCATACAGGAAGGGGAGCCTATGCTAGCTGGCGTGGAGATGGAAGTGCATGGGGCAAGGAGGGCTGCCAGGGACAGATGAGCTGACCGCTGGCTGCCTGTGCCCAGCTTTCCCCACTTGTGGACCTGCTCCTGGTGGCATCACAGCGCCCAGCGAAGGGTCAGGAGCTCTGAGTGTTTGCTCTCTCCTGCCTGAAGATCACAAACGAAGCAAGCAGACCAATGCGGTCACTCTGGTTAATCTACAGGCAGGTAACTCAAAACAGTGTGTGTGTGTGTGTGTGTGTGTGTGTGTCCCCAGAATGTTATACAGATACTTGAAGCAAATGAACCAGAAAATTTTTGGATAAAACCCAGTGACAAGAACCCTGAAATTTCTGCCTTTTGTGCAGGTTTAAGGAACTGATGCTGACATTAGACCTGTGTCAGAGACAGAGAAACTCCTTGAGCGAAGGCTGCAAGGGTAGGAGCTGGTGCACCTGGCAGTACCGAGCTTCTGTAGACAATGTGAACCGAGGACCTGTAAGGTTCTGTGGCCAAGCTTTTGGTATGAACATTTGTAATCCTGCAATAGAGCTTAGAAGATGGCTGAGCCAGGCTATGGATGGGCTGGGCTTTTCTGCCTCCACCCATAAGTCTTACCCCCTGGATACCCTGCCCCCTTAAGCATTCAGAAATCCAGAGCCCCCATCCCCCACTGCTGCAAACTCAAACCAACCCTTTTAATGATGTGTAATCATCAAGCATCTACTGTATGCCGGCCCCAGTGCTCAGCCCTTTGCATGTGTGATGTCGGTGGTCTCCATAGCTCTTACTAGCTATAGTTCCCTGAGAAATGGTTATTAGGACCATTTAGAGGAGGGGAAGACTGAGGTTCAGAGGTCACACCCCTGGGAGAGACAAAGCCAGGATGGCCAAAGACTGCGCTTGCAACACCTCTCCAGCAGGCATTTTTACCAGGGTCATGGATCATTGCACCATTGCTGACAACTGTAATTCTAGCCCTTGGCAGGCTGAAGCAGGAGGATCAGAGTTCAAGGCTCACCTGGGAATCATAGTGAAGAAAGAAAAGGGGAAGCAAGAGGAGGGGATGGGGAGGAAGAGGAATGGGAGGAAATAGAGGAGGGGAAGGAAAAAAAGAGGAAAAAGAGAAAAAAGAACCTGCTCAGCAAAGCCACAGATAAGGAACAATCTCCCTGTACTTTACATGCTGGGAGAGAAGCTTTTTGCAGGGAACCCTAGCTCCCCCTAGTGGCCATGATGGTTAGCAGCACCGGGCCAAGATAGTTGCAAGCAGAAGGGGCCAGAGGAAGCCGGCCAGAGGAAGGTCAAGGGCATCCAGCCAGGACGGCCTGGGCACTGCTCTGGGGTTAGATGTTGTTAGATGTCCGGGCTGAGCATCTAACAACAGGCAGTCCTGGTAGCAGAATCTGCACAGCTAATTTCATTAGCTCAGAATCTGAATGTTTATCAAATTTCTTTAACCCCTAAAGACTTTGGTAACCAGCTTAAATACAATCTTGGAGCTGGAAATTAATAACATTGCTATTGACATTATATGGGGCCTTTAAAGTGCCCTTAAAAGCTTTTCCCCCCCAGTTTCCCATGTCTAAATAATGGGTCATTTTTAATGGCTATTGTTGAGCAATGGCAGCCTCTTATTAAGGCACTTAGTAGAGGTTTGTTTTTTGTTTTTTGGGTTTTTTTGTTGTTGTTTTTTGCCTCATTTTGCCTTGGAGGGAAGGGAGGGTTTTCTGAGTTTTCAGTAACCACAATGATTTTTGGCAATCCTGGTGTTATTCACCGGCCTGAGCCAACCACAGCCCCATAGTCAGGGAGGGAAATACAGTCCCAACCCCATCTCCAGCCGACTCTGACCTTGAAGCCAAGATGCTCCATTCTCTGTAGTTCAAGGTATCTCCCGGGGGGGGGGGGGTCAGGAGGCAGAGTCTCACAGCATGTGCAGAGTAGATGTGGACATCGCTGTGGCAGAGGTTGGGCGCTCCTTAGGGACAAGTTACCTTGGAGCCTCAGCTTGGAAAACCTACTAGAGGGTGATGTTCATTTAACTAGAGCTGCCACAGGAAGGACTGATTTGAAAGAGGCAAAAGAATTTTTGCCAAAACCCTGCCTGGGCCCTGTTGCTACTGGGCATCACAGAGAAAAGACCAGCAATGGGGAATCCAAGGAAACAGCTCTGGGTCTGGGATGCTTCAGGACAAGAGTGAGTGAGGAGCCGTGATCTGAGGCCTACCACCATGGGCATCTCAAACACCCACCATTAAGGGAAGGGAGAGGCAAATTGTGGTCTGTGGTCTATTGATATAATGGAATCCAACTCAACACTAAAAGCAATAACCTATTGATCTGTGTGACAGCATGGATCCATCTCCCAAACACTATTCTGAATGAAAGAAATATTACAACAGTTCTACCAAATCCAAGAACAAAATTCATGTATATTATCAGCAGAACAGTGGGTCCTTCCACATAGGGGACCGAAATTGAGAAGAAGCCGGGCTGGTATGGCTCACACCTGTAATCCTAGCTACTCAGGAGGCTGAGATCCAGAGGCTCTCTATTCAAGTTAGAGAAGTTGGGCAGAAAAGTTCACTGGAGTTCCTGTCCAGTGTAGCCTTCAAAACTCAGGGATGGAGGTGTAAGCTCAAACAAGCAAGCAAGCAAACTGAGCAAGCTTGAGTCCTGTGAACCAAGTTTTTTTTTAAGGAAAAGGAAATAAAGTTTTCCTGCAGCCAGCTCTACACAGCCTCCTTGTCTACAAATGGGAATAATAGTGGCTCTTACCTGGTATATCAAGGCTACAGAGGTGTGGTAACTCATGGGTGTGAAGAGTCTACTCACCACAGGACTTGGGAAAGTCTTGGTCCAGTGGTGATCAGGAGTGGCAAGGACAAAAAGCAAACCAAAAAAAAAAAAAAACTTCCAATGGCCTGGCACAGACAGAAGCAGAGGACCCTAGCCGGGCACCTTGCTGGGCGATGGAGAAGAAGACACAGGAGGACAGTCCAGTGATTGAGGCCAGAGAGTACACAGTGCAGCCCTGGCTCAGCCAGGGGATGGATGGATGGATGGATGGATGGATGGATGGATGGATGGATGGATGGATGGATGGATGAATGGATGGACAGACAGACAGAAAGCTGTGAAAACCAGGTAAAGGGCTATTTGGGAAAACAAGCATGTGGTCCATGCCAAACATCAGAACGGAGGCTTCTCTGCACACCCTCTTTGGAACTCTGGGATGTCCTGAGAGTGACCGGGCCCCACCCCCACCCTGCCAAACATGAAGGGTTCCCTCCAAGGCTCTGGGTCCCTTACAGACCCTAGGAGCCCTGCCTCCTGCCGGCACTGACCGGAATCACCTCTCTACCGAGTCTCCAGGACCCAGGTCAGACGCCTGCATCTTGTTCATCCCCATCAAACCTGCTGAAGGCCTTCCTCCTCCACAGACGACACTAATTAATTTGTGATCCCTGGCAGGGGGTCCCACACATCCTGCATCTGCCAAGCTAATTATGAAATCGCTCTTCCAGGCTGCCTTATGGCTCCGGGTGATCCCAGCACAGGTACCAACAGCTGGAGGGAATGACTACCAAAAAAGAAAACCTCAGGGCTGCTAATGATGATAACAATGATCATGCCAGCCCGTGTTTATGGAGCTCCTGTGAGGTGCCAGGCCCTCACAGAAGTTACCCTCCACAGTTACAACCGTAAGCATCATTTCCCAAACCAGGAGCCTAAGGTTCAGAGAAAGTAAGGGATCTGTCTGAGGTCACACAGCCAGTTACTAACAGACCTGAGATAGGAAAAGAAAGACATCTTCCTCCAAAGCTCATGTGCTGACAATACAACCCACCCCCTGAGAGGATTCTTGTCCTACTGTGGGGGACTCTTAGTCACCCCAAGACTAGGTAATGTGAAGCCTGGTTCTTCAGCCCAGTAAAACAGTCCAGTTTCTCATCCAGGCCCTTGGCTAGTTGGGCCCCAGTCAACAAGGATCTGCCTCATAGGGAAAGAGGCTGGAGTTGGGCATCAAGGAGAAGAGGAAACAAAGCCCAAGAGACCTGGATCCTTCAGGCAAATTCCAGGTCTTCCCTAAGATCTCCAGAGCCAGGCCCTTCCCCACTATGGCTTCTGAGAAGAGCTGAGCACACCCGGAGTACTAGATGCGTGTTTCTGGGGTGCAGATCACCATGTGTGTGCCTACTGCATGCCGGGCATCACACTGAGCACAGATCAAGGAACAGTAAAGAGAAAACAGACTCAGAGAAGAGCAATGAGGACAGGGTTACTGAAAAGGGCACCCAGGATTCCAGATAGGCTGCAATGGAATCACAGGAGTAAGATGGAGATATCTCCATCTTGGAGGCTGATGGCCACCAAGCAGGCCTGGAACAGGAGGAGGTTTTCAGCTGGACGTTGGGGAGCTGACAAGGTTGGATACTGAAGAGGCGCTCAGGCTGAGGCACTGGCAGGAGCAAGGGTGCAGAGAAGATGGTGTATGCAGGGCAAGTCTGAATGTGTGTCACTCAGAGGCTTGGCAATCAATACATGGAACATCTGGAAAGCATCTGGGGGGGTGGAGGGGGCAGTGGCCGCACAGTTCTCCAAGGCCACCCATGCCAGGTGGTGTCAAGGCTTATAAGGATGGGGCCTGCATGGAAGGGGCTGAGCAGGGGATGAGAATGCCCAGGTGGTATACACAGAACACCCAGGTGGTTAAGAAGCTGCAGGAGGGTTGGTGAGGATGCCTTACAGCCCATGAGACTGAACTAGATGCCTTTGGGCATCTCTGGTACTAAGGCCTGATTTTTTTTAGTGTACCCTAAAGGTCTCCATGTTAAAGGCTTTGACCCTGGGATGATGCTGTTGGGGTGGGAGGGAGCTTTTTAGGGGGTGGGGCCTAGTGGGAGGTATTTAGGTCATTGGGGGTGGGTCTTTAAAGGGCCTACTGGAACTCTGGTCAGTTCCCCCTTGTCTTTTGATGTAAGCAATTTTGCTGAGCCACACCCACCCACCGCTACCTCACCCAAACAATGAAGGAACCCACCATGGTCTGGAACCTCCCAAACTGAGAACTAAAATAAACCTTTGGTTTTCAGCGTTAACCATCTCATCTAGTTCATTGTGGAGACAGGAATCTGACTCACACCGATGGAGGCCTGAATTACCACCCCAAGGCCAGCCAGGACCAGGTATGAAATCTTCCCTTCCTAATTTCTGTTAGTTATGGCCTTTGTTTTCCTCCGTCCATGTCCTCAGTGTCTTTGACAGAGTGCTCATCAGAGAGAAAAGCAATCTGCAAGCAGAATGGCACAGCGGCATATTTGAGCATTAGTAGAATAAACTGGACTCAAAAAGAAAAATCTTGTCTCAAGTAAATAGGCTATCAGTGTATGTTCTCGCTCTCTCTCTCTCTCTCTCTCTCTCTCTCTCTCTCTCTCTCTCTCTCTCTCTGCAGAGCCTGGCTTTCTCCAGGGCAAACCAGGTCCAGCCTAGGAAGGAGAGGCCCGCAAAGAGAGCATAACAGGATTTGTAAGGTTCTCCTAGGAAAACTAGGACAAGCTTATAGCCCCTGCTCCCCGCCGCCCAGAGAACAAGAGGGCGAGAGAGAGGCAGGGCGGGTGTGGGGGAGCTAAAATTATCCCCATTTTTCCATGCCTTTCCCTGCCCCCACATCGCATTGTGCCATGACCAGAAGATCCCCAGGACCCAGGCCAATTGTATCCAAATCTGAGACGTAGACTAACAAATTCTCCTAAACAACCCACACACCCAGCCCTTCTTTTCTAATCAGACTACTTCTCTCTCCCTTATTCCGATAGTCCCTCTGCAGCTGAGACCCCCATGCCCCATTCCCCCTTCCAAATCAACCTGCTGGGCATCCCAGCTCCCTGGCCCAACTCCTGTTATTTCTGGTTAGTTGTGTGTTTGGGGAGTAATTGGTAGGAATTTTATACCACCTTATTGCAGAGCCAGAAATACCTTATTACATTTTTTAATAGCCAATTATATCCATCTCTAGACCCTACATCCCACAGCAGTAAGAAACTTAGTCTCAATTTCTTGGGATGGGTGAGGTGTGCTTTGGGGCAGTCTGAGTGGTAATAGCTCTGGTCTAGAGGGTGCTCTGATTACCTTGACTTCATAGCCCACTCTTCCAGAACTTTCTTTCCCTCTTGGAAAGGCTGAGTCAGTACCTTAAGGATCCCCAAAGTCAGGACCTTCCGAGGCCCCACAAAGGCCGCTCCCCTGTGCCTGTCCTGATGTCTCCCTTCTACCTTCTCCACTGCTCCCCTCCCTGAGCATGCGTACTTCCAGACCCTCTTCCTCTTTCCTGGACATGGAGTAGGGAAAGGAGACACTAAAATTGATCTACCTAGTCTTGCTAAATCACCCTGTATCTGGGCATACTTACATTTCTTCTATTCCTTACTGTTTGATGATTGATTGATTGACTGATTGGTTTTTGCCAGTCCTGAGGCTTGAACTCTGGGCCTGGGGGCTGTCCCTGAGCATGTTTTGCTCAAAGTTAGCACTCTATCACTTGAGCCACAGAGCTCCTTCCTGTTTTCTGGTGGTTAATTGGAGATTAGAGTCTAATGAACTTTCCTGCCTATGCTGGCTTTGAACCTCGATCCTCAGATTTCAGCCTCCTGAGTCACTAGGATTACAGGCATGAGCCACCAGCACCTGGCTTATGACCTTTAAGTAGTTGTACAAAGGGGTTTCACTTCGGCATTCAGTTTGTGAATACAATGTATCCTGATCAATACCACCTCTTTCATCCATTGGTTTCCCCATCTCGCCCAGCCCCATCCATCCCTTCAATGTATCTGGTTCATTTTCTTTTCTGTTTTATTTTAAATGTATGTGTGTGTGTATGCATATGTGCACATGTGCGTGTGCGTGCGTGCATGTGTGCGTGTATGGGTCTTTTTTAGTACTGGGGATAGAACTTAAGGAGGTGCACTTGTTAGGCAAGTGCTTTGCCTCTGAGCTACAGCCTGACCCACTGGTTATCCATTTTCACATGTATACATGGGATATTACGACTGCACTCACCTACCCTTCCTCTCTCCGTTGATCCGTCCCATTTTTAATTAATGATGCTCTTCTTAGTCCATTGGCATCAACAAATGAGTAGCTTAACGTGTAATGCCATTTAATACTTTTAATACAATAAACCATAGTGAAGCAAGGACTGTCTTTGTCAGAGACGTTGTGGTATACCAAGCCATGCAACTAGAAACTTCCACCCAGAGTGGTCCTCATTCTCAGCTGGGCCTGGGAGGTGTTTTCAAGGGCTGACATCCAGACTTCTCTCCACAGACATTCTGCTGAAATTGAAACTCTTAGGACTCAGGATGGACCAGTCACTGATATTGGTTTTAATCACCCTTAAATAAATCATCAGGTCTGAAAAACCACTATTAATTCTCCCCCAAGGTCCTTTAAGATGGGTAATGCCAGTGTTCTCCACTCACGTAAATGAGGAAACTGAGGCCCAGAGGTCTTAGAAAGAGGCAGAGGTGAATGGAAAAGATGTAGAACCAGGGGGTGCCCCGCTGAGGCAGGAAGTAAAAGCAAATGTCAGACAGGACTGAATTCTGCAATGAAAAAGAGAAAGAAAAGACAAAGCTGTTGCCCAATGAATAAAATATCATATAAGGGTAGAGAAGGGTGGCTCTCCCGGCCCTGGATCCTCCTGCTTTAATTCCCACAACTGGAGGCCGAGTGAGAGCGGGGATGTATAATTAGCAGCTGTTATTACATTAGTGTGTGTGATACATGCTGATTAGATGCCATTAACTCAGAAAGAACTTGGATGACTTACACCCGAACTTCAGCCTGGGCGTATCAGCAAGGCATGGGGTGGAGGTAGCCGACCCCTGGCTAAGCCTCTGGACCTCTGAGTGGCCAAAGCCCCACCCAAGACAGCCCACAGCCCACCTGACACTCCCCAAGAGAGACTGATTTCCCTCTCCTGGCAGGAGCCGTGGCCCCCTCATCCTCTTCCGCTCTAAGCGCCATTCCAGGGCAGCCGCCATCTTTAATTTCCCCCACCGGGATCTCATTAGGAAGATGTGTTCATAAATTCAGGCTACTTGGAGGTTCTGAGCAGCTGGTGATTGCAAAGCAGAATTTTGCAGGGTCCAGCAGGCCAGCTCAGTCCAACACTGAGAGCAGAGAGGAGCTCAGGTCTCCCAGCTGCTTACCCTTTAAAGAGTAAAGTCTTGGGGGAGGGTCTCCCTCAGGGGTGTCTAAGCCAGGATTCTCAAAAGTGTGTTCCACATGCTAGCCATGCTGCTTGTAGTATCTGAAAAGCCAGATTTCAGCTGAGCACTGATGGCTCATGCCTGTAATCCTAGCTACTCAGGTAGGCCGAAACCTGAGAATTGCAGTTCAAAACCAGACTGGGCAGGAAAGTCCTTGAGACTCTTATCTCAAATTAACTGCTAAAAAGACAGAAGTAGAGCCATGGTTCAAGTTCTAGCCTAGAGTGAAAAAGTGTAGAGTCAGTGCCCAGGCCTTGAGTTCAAGCTCCAGTTTTGGCACACACACACACACACACACACACACGAGTACAGAGTTCAAGGCCCTGCCATGGCTCTGCTGAATCACTATGGGGAGGGAAGTGAGTCTGAGACATTCTTGAGACTGGATCTTCCTATGCTTCCCAGACTGGTCTCGAACTCATGCACTCAAGGGGACTCCACAGCCAGCTCAAGGAGCCTGCAGCTTTAACAAGTGTCTCAGATGATTTATTTTTGTCAGTTGTGGGGGCTGAACTCTGGGCCTGGGCGTGGTCCCTCCACTCTTCAACTCAAGGCTAGCACTCTACCACTTGAGTCACAGCACCCCTTCCAGCTTTTTTCTCCTTATGTGGTGCTGAGGAATCGAACCCAGGACCTCACACATACAAGGCAAGCATTCTACCACTGAACCACCTCCCCAGCCCCTCAGATGATTTTTTAATTCCTATATTGGTTTGAAAGCCTGGATCTGAGAACCTGGGAAGTGGCCACATTGCCATTGATTCAGGCAGTCCGTGGCCAGAGAGAGGTCCTACTCTGCGCTAGATGTTGGTAGCACTGCCTGATGGAGGAGCTGGTTTAGACACAAAACCAGGTAGAGCCACAATTCTCCATTTGGTGAGCTGATGAACCCCAAATGAATGTTGTACCGGCACAGTCTCCACCTCCCTCCGCCCTGGGAAGGAATTCTTCTTCCCTCATCTGCACCCTGAAGGCTAAAGCCCCAGGTGGACCCAGGTCACCCCAACCCTCAAGCTCTGGGGATTCTGGAAGGGTCTCCAGGGCCAGGCAGGGCCGAATGGAATGTGGGCAAACCGCCCAGCCGTGTCCACCGGGGCCAAAGACAATTGCGGCCGAGCCTCTTTCTGGGAGAGACTAATATTTATTCTGCATGTTAAGTAGCTGCGGCAGCTGGTCCACAGCCAGGCGCACAAACCCTACCGCCCGCACGGCGCCTGATCCAGCCCGGAAAATGGACTTTTAACAGGCAGCAAATGCATGTGTCAAGCCCAATCATTCTACAGCCTGGGGGGGGGGGGCAAGGAACGCGTGACCTCGTGGCACAGCTGTTCCCCCACAGCTCCCAGCTCTTTCCTGGGCATGGTAAATCTGCTTGGCCTGAAACCTTTGGCATCTAATCTCCATACATCTCAGGGCCTGGCAGAGGCCACAGTAGTAGAGGAGACACTGTCAGGGGAGAGCTGGGGTGACACTGATGGGGACCGTGGGGGGGGGAGGGGTTAGCCTGGTACTTGGCTTGTATGCTGGACCCTAGGGGGAGGGGAAACGAGCCAGGGAGGGGTAGCACTTGCCATTCCTGCCTGAGACACCAGCACTCCACCTGTCCCAGGAGCGCCAACCCTCAGAGCAACTCTCTGCTGGGTTAAAAATTCAAGCCCGGCTGGAGTTGTGACACTCTCACTTTACCAGTTCAGTCAGGCCTGCCTGGAATCCTAAATTACTCAGGATTGAGATCTGAGAGTGGTGATTCAAAGCCAGCTGGGGCAGGAAAGTTTGTGAGACTCTTATCTCCAGCTAACCACTAAAACGCCAGAAATAGAACTGTGGTTCAAGTGGTAGAGCACTAGCCTTGAGCACAAAAGCTCAGGGACAGTGCCCAGGCCCTGAGTTCAAGTCTCAGGACCTACACACACACACACACACACACACACACACACACTCCTCCTCTGACATCCAGCAAGTCTCCCCTAACCTGGTCTCTCAGATCCCACAGCCCTGACTACCCTAGCCTCAAACAGACCAAGATACCTCTGCTCTAACCCATCTGCAGGCTGCTCTAGATTTGGAGGCTGGAGTATCTCATCTGGCAAGAAACTGACACTAATATCAGCAAGAGAGTAGAGCCAAGTTCCTGAACAAAGACTGAAGGTAGCACCACGTCTCCATCTCCCTCAGCAGGGCCTGTCACCTGGTGGAGAAGTTGCCACAAAGCAGAAAGCTCCAGGAAGCTTGTTCACACACCTTCTGTCCAAACGGGAGGCTAGAGAGAGCACAGGGAGAGAGTACAGGGTCTGAGAAAGGGGGCTTTGCTCTGTCCTACTTGAGGCCGGTTATCAGCATGGTCAAGGACATTCTGCAGGCGAGGCCTGGTCCTCAGGCCAGAGGATTGGTGGAGGGAACTCCCTCTGCCCCGCCCCCTGGAATATGCAAAGCAGGGAGCTCTTCCCAGCCCAGATCCGGGTAGAGACTTCATTTGTGCTTCCTTGCTTTCAGCAGACTGCTTGGGCCCAGGTCAGCTCACCGGAGGGAGGAAGCCGGCAACATCTGGCTGTTTATATAGGCCTGGCATCTAACTCTGGCAGCACTGGGCAGGAGGTGGTGGCTGTCCTTCTCTGTGGATCTCCTTGAGGTCTCCCATCCCAGCCAGGCCTTCCCTTGCCTGCTTCAGACCCAGAGTCTTCATGTCTGCATGCTCACACATGTGCATACATGTACACACACGGTGTACACTCATGCACTCAGTTACACCTGCTTGCACACCCAACCATATGCACATAGAAATCTTGCACACAGGCACGTATATGCTTTGTGCATGCCAGTCCTGTGTATCAGGGGGGGAAAAAACCTGGCCTAGAATTCACAGATTTAAACACACACCGGGAGCGCTCACTCACAATGCCCGACTTCCCAATTGCACCCGTGGCTTATATTTAAAGCATTTTCCTAGCTCACTAGTGAAAAATAAATTTTGTTTCTCACTTTCCAGATTTGCTATCATCAACCCGGTGGCAATTTCCATTTTGAAAAAATGATACCCAAGAAAGAGCAAGGAGCTAGAAAGAAAATGAATCTCAGTCCCTCCGGGTGGACCGGAGCCAGGGCCTCCCCGATGCCTGATCACAAAATGGCCTTGTCTGGTGGCTAGGATGCAAGGTCATGGGCAGAAGGAGACATTCAAATAGGTGTGTTGGACTAGAGCTGCAAGCAAATGACAGGGGCGAGGGGTGAGGGGGTATGGCCCATAGGAAGCCGACTCAAGTCAGGTAAGGAGAGGAGAAGCAGTAGAGAGGGTCAGGAGGTGGCAGTAGAGTTCATTAACAGACATGGGGCACCCAGTGTGATCATGAACATTGCTACAGATGTGGCGCCCTCTAGAACTCAAGAGAACAAGATAGAGAATTATCAAGCACCCTAGTACTTTGTCAGGAAGTTACATCTGCCCTTTGGTGGCCATAGAGTCAAGATTGGGTACTTTGCCACGTCTCAGAGAGTGATCAGGAGAGGGAGGCTCTGTGTTCATCTGTGAATATGATGTGAAGATGTCCACTGTATGTTAGAGCTGTTAAGCCAAGTTCCACCATAGGACATCTTTAACACTGGAATTTATTGTCTCCATCCAGCTGTCCCCTTTGGAGAGCTAGGAGGAGAGGGTATGTCCCAAATTTCCCTCCTTGGTTTGTCCATCTCCCTGTGTCTCTTCCCGTTATTTTCCTTCTGTGAGTAACCAAACTGCCAAATTGGGCAGAGGGCAGGAGGCAGGGGGGGCAGTACCACAGTCCTAGGCCTTGAACTCAAGGCTTAGTCTCTATCTCTGAGCTTTTATGCTCAAGGCTGGCATTCTACCCCTTGAGCCACTTCCAAGTTTTTGGTGGTTAATTGTAAGTAAGAGTCGTGGAATCTCATGACTGGGCTGAGTTCTAACTGCAATCCTCAGGTCTCAACCTCCTCAGTAGCTAGAATTTCATGCCTGAGAGACCAGCTCCTGGCTCAGATTGCTCTTTTTTATGAGGATGCCAGTCACATTGGGTTAGGTCCCATCAAAATGACCTCATTTTAACTTGGTTACTTCTGGAAAGATCCTATCTTCAAGTCATAGTACATCTTGGGATTCTGTGAATTAGGACATCAACATAGCTTGAGAGGGATAAAGAGCTAGCCCCTACCCACAGACCAAACAGCTTTAACAAGAACACTGGACAAGATCCTAGGGTTGAACTCAGCACTAGTGGATTATAACAAGTCAGAGGGTCTGACCCTAACCAGCCCTAACAAAAAGATCCAGGCTCTGCACTGTGTTTCCAAGTTTTGCGTTGGAATTGCTCATTACTTTTTCTTGCAAAAATAATCTTCCTTACAAGGATGAATAGCTTCATTTGTGTCCCTAATTGAGAATCAGCAGCGTGTTTGGTGTTCACTGGGCTCATTAGAGTGTGGTCCATGCGGGCTCGTTTCCACAGACTCGGTGAGCACAGACAACCTCTTAGGAAAAATCAGAGTTTACAACTTGAAGTGAACAGACACCGTTTTCTACCCACATCCTAATAAATTTACTTTCCTATAACAAATATTCACAGTCTCCAATGTAAAAGTCTACAGTCCTTGCAACGATTAAAATAAACCTTTCAATATTTCAGGAAAAGTTCCTTGTCCCCTTAGGAAATAGACTTGAACAGAAAATCAACTTTATGATGACAAGATACAGAATAAATACAGATTTAACTTGTGTTTCATGGTAACTGGTATGTAAATATTTGTCTTGCTTCTCTCATTTATCTAAATAAAGGCTAATGGCAAATCCAGGGTTTTACATTCTCAGAGTGTTTGGCTCCTCTCAAGGTAGCTGTGGATGGAACTAGAAGACTCTGCTCTCAACTTTTAATCAAATCTGATTTAAAAGTCTCTGGAGTTTATCTCTTTTTGTTTTCCATTGCTGAGGATTGAACCCAGGTCCTTGCGCATGGTACACAAGTGCTCTACCACTGAGCCGCCTCCCCAGTCCTTAGAGTTTAGCATTTTCAGTTCTATGTAGCTGTTAGGAAACACTGCCAGAGTCTCTTTCTAAGAAGCTGTGACCTTTTTGGAGCTCTTGGGGCAACTCAGGTAAAGGTGAGGCTGCTTTAGAGCACAGATTTCAGGTCTGGCCCGCTTGGACTAGTCTAGCCTCATGACCTTGACTTCTCCATTTCCTCACCTGTCCAGCAGAGACAAAAAAAAAACCAACATCATTAGATTGTTGTGAGATTTAAATGAGATGATATATGGGGGTAGTAGTATTTCAGAAACAAAATCCCGCTTGCTCTACCCAGCTGCTGGCCAGCTCTCTGGTCATCTCTGGGGATTGTGTCCGTTGCAGAAAACTTCCTGATCCAAGTTGGGCCTCCTTCTGGGAATATCTGGCATCGGTGATGGAGCGGGTAGTTCCTTGTGTTGTCCCAACACAGGCAAGTCCTGAGGACCATGGGAGTTCTTTAAAGCTGGCTGGGTGGGCTCTTTGGTGGAAAAGACAGAGCTCAACTGCTCCCTCTGCTGGACACTGCTTCCTTCCTGCCTTCCCCCTGCCTTACTTACCCCCACCACCCCTTCACACACACCCTGTCCTCTAAACTGACAGAAGCCTGCTTTCCTGGTAAGACGCATTAGTATTAGGAGCGTATGCACAGAGCATGAGCAATTTAAGTGTCTGATACAATGAAAGTAGAGGAAATGGGCACAGGAGAGGCAAGCAGTCTCTCCATCTAAATTGGTCTCATGGGTAGAAACTTCTAGAATGAAGAAAACATAATCAGATGGCCTGCTTCCAGGCCAGGGGAACCTTCTTCCAGCCTTCTGGGAAGGAGAGGAAGAAGGAAAGGAAGGATGGTGGGGGAGGGGTGCAGTTCCTCCCTACCCAGAAGCAGATGGAAAGGTAGGAAACAGGAAGCTTCACCCTCTTCATCACTGGAAGTGCTGATGGTTTCTACCACGGGAGCTCACTGGTGTCTCAGAGCACAATCACAAGAGCAGGAGAGCAGAGCAGATGGGGGGGCAGGGGGGAACACTAGCCTGGGGCCAGATGCAAGTTTTCCATTGACAATTCCAAGTGCAAGACTTCTCTGCTGTGATCCAGGTCCACCTCAGACAAGGCATGGAAGGGAGGGAGAAAGGGAGAGGGGGAGGAAGGAGGGAGGGAGAAAAAGGGAGGGAAGGAGGGAGGGACAAATGGAGGGAGAAAAGGAGGAAGGGAGGGAGGTAAGAAAGGAGGGAAGGGCAAGCCAAAAATATAAGACTGGCATTGTGCTAAGAAAGGGCTTGAGCCAGGTGCCGGTGGCTCACGCCTATAATCCTAGCTACTCAGGAGGCTAAGATCGGAGGGTCACAGTTCAAAGCCAGCCTGGGCAGGAAAAGCCATGAGAGTCTTATCTCCAATTAACCACCAGAAAACCGGAAGTGACGCTGAGGCTCAAGTGGTAGAGTGCTCGCCTTGAGCTGAAGAGCTCAGGGACAGCGCACAAGCCAAGAGTTCAAGCCTCATGACTGACCCAAAAAAGGGAGGGTGGGGAGAAAGTAAGGGCTTGAGATGAGATGGGATCCGAGTGGCTATAGATTAATTCTGTCTGGAGTAAGGAGGATAAGCATCTCCAAAAGGGTAATGCTGAAAGAAGGCTTTGACAGATGACTAGAAGCTCTCCCATTACACCAAGGGCAAGCGGATTCGAGCATAGGCAGGAATGAGCAGAGAGTGTTCAAGCTGAAGCTGGGGCTTGGGGTGGTGCATGAGCACTGACTCAAGAGGAAGTTGGGGAGACCACAGACCTCTCTAAGTGTGAGCCAGGAGACATATGCCAGTTCAGAAAAAGAAGGCTCCAGGTTGGAGGAAGCCAACGAGATGCAAGCTTTCTTCCTGCCCGCCCAGCTGTGGGGAATGGCGTCTGGATTCGGTTTGGTTGTTCCCATGCAACGTGCTTCTCACTGACTCCCCTTGTTTGTGTATCAACATTTGGGGTGGCCACCGCAGTAGCCAAACCATCCAGCCAGCTACTTGCCCAAACAGCAGCCATTCAGCCATGAGCCACAGCTGGAAAGCGGGCTGCACTGTGGGATCCTCAGCCATCCAAGGGCTCCAGATGTTCTCCGTGGATTTTTCTTTTTTCTGGGTGCTGAAAAGCAGCCAGGTTTTAGGAAAGAGCTGCTAAGACGATGAAGATCTTGGAGTGGCTTCCTTCAAAACAGGTGGATTATTGCCATGCAAAGATTCACCAGGCAGTGTTCCTGGGAGAGACACCTGCCAGGTGGGGAGGGCGGAGCCTCTGAGGTCCCAGGCAGTTCCACGGAAGCTGAGGAGGCTCCAAATTGAGCCTGGGACACTCTCATCTTATAGGAGACATTCGTTGACAAGGCGAGGAAATCTGAGACCTCCTCCCAGCGTTAGTTCTGCCTGTTTCTTTTTATCTTTTTTTTTTGGGGGGGAGGGAGGAGGAAGTACTTGAGTTGGAACTCCTCAAGCCTAGTATTTACTAGACAGGCCATCTACCACTTGAGCCACATCCCCGGCCTTTTTTTTTTTTCTTTCATTATTTTTGGAATAGGATCTTTCATTTGGGCCCAGGGCCAACTTTGGACCTTGATATTTCAACCTATGCTTCTTGTGTAGCTGGGATCACAAAGGCATACCGCAACACCCAGCTTGTTGGTTGAAATAGGGTCTCACTAACTTCTTGTTCCAGGCCAGCCTCAAACCATGATCCTCCTGATCTCTACCTTCTGGGTAATAATTTTTGTCTTTTTTTTTAACGTGCCTACCTGGAAGATTTTGGACATGTGACACTTATTAGATTCTTACTCCTCTCCACACTTCCAGTATTTCCATTATAGATACACAAGAAGATTGTTTTCTTCTCCATGTCTAGGAGTTGGAGACTGACACTGACACAATTGGGTGTAACTTGCCGGCAGGAGACATTCTTTCCTAAAGCTGGTGGAACCCCAAGAGGCAGGGTTTAGTGAGAAGATTTTAGGCCCCTGAAGAGGATTGCGGGTTCCTGGTGCTTTCCTCTTCTCTTTTGCTTTCTGGATGATGAAGTGAGTGGATTTTACTCCACCACACGCTCCTGCCGTGATGTAAGGCCTCGACACAGGCCCAAAGCAATGGAACCAATCAATTGATCTTGAACTAGATGCTACAGAATGATACGCCAAACTAAACCTTTTCTCTTATAAGATGATTACTTCAGAGACAGGCTTCAGTGGCTCTCACCTGTAATCCTAGCTAATCAGGAGGCTGAGATCTGAGGATTGAAGTTCAAAGCCAGCCCAGGCAGGAAAAGTCCATGAGATTCTTATCTCCAATAAACCACTCAGAAAACCGGAAGTGGGGCTGTGGCTCAAGTGGCAGAGAGCTTGCCTTAAGCTGAAGAGCTGAGAGACAGCACTTAGGCCCAGAGTTCAAGCCCCACAACCAACCCCCCCTCCAAAAAAAAAGATGATTGCTTCAGGTGTTTTGTTACAGTCCTGGGAAACTTGCTAACTTGGCTCCACTGAACATCCCTGATGAGAAGTTGAGGCAGTGTGGCTATACACCCTTGCATTGAGTCAGAAGAGACAGCATTGTTTGCTACATCATTGTTTGCTGATGATGCAGGTGAGATCATGTGACTTGCTCAGTGTTCCATGGCAGGCAGGCAGCTGAGCTGGTCTTAGAATCAGGTCTTCTGGCTTGGAGATCAGCTCTATTCTCCCCTTCCTCTCTTCTTTCTGAACCGAGTTTCCAATCAAAACAGATTTGAACAGCCTAGAGCCTTTTTTTTTTTCCTACAGAGACCAACCAATGAGATCTGGACCTATCCAAGGAGCATTCCTACCTCCACCTCCCCAAAGCTCGGGGAGGGAGGACTAAGATCAGCGAACACAGCTTTCTGGCCGTTCCCACTGAGGCTAGCTGGCCATCAGCCAGGAGCAAAACACTGCCAGGGGACTGGGGAAACCTATGCATTTGGCCATTTGGGAAATGTCCACTGATACCCTTAAGTGTTCCCAGGAAGAAAGCTAATAATCTCAGTCTTGCCATTCAGGCTCTAAAAGAAACAAAACACGGATTTTAGTTTTTCCACTACATTGAATTGAGCCTCCTTCATTGCGTAAGACCCTCCAGTACTGCCCCCTAATGGTAGAACTGGTACAGTGGCCATTAGTGACAGCAATTTGAACGCAAATTTTAAATAAATAAAAGTAAAAGTAAAATGATGATGCAATGGCTTTCACCTATAATTCCAGCTACTCTGGAGGCAGAGATCACAATTCAAGGCCAACTCTGGCAAAAATTTCACAATGCTCCATTTCAACCAGTAAAATGCTGGGTTTGCCTGTGGCTCCGGCTACTGGAGAATTGTAAATAGAATGCTATGATCTAGCCAGTCCAGAAAAAAAGGCCTAGACTCTATCTCAGAAATAGCAAAGCAAACCAGCACTGGTGGCTTAAGCTAGTAATCCTAGCTACTCAGGAAGCTGAGATATGAGAATCACAGTTCAAAGCCAGCTCGGGCAGGAAAGTCTGAGAGTCTCTAATCTCCAATTAACCACCAAAAAAAAAAACAGAAGAACAGGAATGACTCAAGTGTTGAGCACTAGCCTTGAGTGAAAAAGCCAATGGACTGTGCCAGTCCTGAGTTCAAGCCCCAGAACCATCAAAAATAACAAAAACAACAGCCAAAGCAAAAAAGAATGGGAAAGTGGCTTGAGTCAAGCACACAAAGTCCTGAGTTTAAATCATAATACCACAAATCACCACCACCACCATAATCATCAATAAAATTACAGTTTGTTTCTCAGTTGTAGTAGCTACATTCCAAGTACTCATTAGCAATGGCCACCATCTTGTCCAGCACAGACATAGAACATTTCCATCATTACTGGAAGTAGTTCTAGTGGGTGGTACTGGCTACGCCAGTGGCTTCTCATTGCTACATTGGGATAATATATGTGTACCAATCCATCGTGGTCTACCAACCTTCCTCTCCAGTGTCATCTTGAGCCGCTCTCTACCTCTGGTCTACCTCAAATTATCACAGCTTAAAGATGTGAAAACTCAGATATGAATCCAGGTCTGGCCTGCAAACATTCGTCTCCTTTTTCTACATCTCCTCCTGCTCTTCCCAAGCACAGCTCAACCCTGCTGCAGCCCAGTGCCAAATGGCTGTGCCAAAGACTAAGGCAGAATAAATACTAAAGGTACAGCTAGGCTCTTCACTTCCATCCACAGAAGAGGGATTCCCTGAGCTGCTGGCTCTTGTTCATGGTGAATCCAAGAATGTACAGAGAAGGGAACAGAACAGATTATCTTAAACAACTAAATATAAACAGGTGCAGGTGGCTCATGCCTGTAATCCTAGCTACTCAGGAGGCTGAGATCTGAGGATCATAATTCAAAGCCAGGCTGGGCAAGAACGTCTGTGAGACTCTTATCTCCAATTAATCACCAGAAAACTGGAAGTGGCACTGTGGCAACAAAGTGATAGAGCCCTAGCTTTGAACAAAAGAGCTCACAGTGGTAGAGCACTTGCCTTGCATGCTCAAGGCCCTGGGTTCGATTCCTCAGCACCACATAAGCAAAAAAGAAAAAAGCCAGAAGTGGCACTGTGGCTCAAGTGGTAGAGCGCTAGCCTTGAGCTGAAGAGCTGAGGGACAGCGCCCAGGCCCAGAGTTCAGGCCCCATGACCAGCAAAAAAAAAAAAAGGAGAAAGGAGGTAAATGCATTTTATCTCCTGTGCCAACCCTGACTGGCAGTGAATCTTCAGAAGGGTTCTGAAGCTAGTTAGCTAGGATAAGTAGCATCAGCTGCGATAACACCTAGTTCCCTAGTCTCAATAACTTGATGAGATTGTGGCTTATATTTACCAAACCAGTGCAGTAGTCTGGCCAAGTAAAGTCAATTCCCTCCCTTTGGTGACTCGGCCATCCAGGCTGCTCTCTGTGTAGTGGCCTTAAGGTCAGACTGTGGACCTCTGTGTAGCAAAGACCCTCTGGTAAACAGGACAGATCAGGCCTGGTGCTGGCTGCTAGCTGACCCCTAGAAGTTGGCTGTCTGAGTTCACCCCTGCTCTCCTCTTTCTAGACATGGCCCAAGATCCCAAGAGGAAGAGGAACAGGCAACTCAAATGGGGACTCTCTTCATCATCATTTCCTGGTGGCCCAGGTTGTAGGACACTTTTGATCCAGGACCCATTCAGCCACCATTGCTTGCACTCAGGACAAATTCAGATTTAGTTCCAAGGTCACAGGCAGCTTTTCCATGCCCACATCCCTGAAATACTTCATCATCCGGGTCCTGACATGTCCCTCAGTAAAAAAGATACATTCTGAAGACAGGCCAAAGGGATGCTATTTGGGGTCAGCCCAGATTAAAAAAAAAAAAAAAAAGCTCTGACTCACACTGCAGCCCCTAGGCGAGCTCCCAGCTCTCTACGTTGAGATTTCTGGCCTTTGAAGTACGCAAAGGTGCTGCTGGTCAGGTAGCCCAAGCTCATATGTGTGAAGGGTCTTGTGCCCTGTTGGAAGCCTTCTTACTTCAAAAGCCAGATGCCTGTGGCTCATGCCTGCAATCCTAGCTACTAAGGAGGCTGAGATCTCAGGATTGTGGTTAAACCCAGCCCAGGCAGAAAGTCCATGAGACTCCTATCCATAATTAACCCCCAGAAAACCAGAAATGATGCTGTGGTCCAAAGTGGTAGAGCCCTAGCCTTGATCCCAGACGCTGCATTCAAGCCCCATAACTGACCCCATTTCTAGCTGTATAAGCTGTCAGATCAGTTCACATTGTGAGTAACTGAGAGTCACCCCTCCTGTGCAGGTGTTACAACAGCAAGTCCAATGAAGACTCCTCTCAATTGGTCTTTCTTGCCTACTTTTGATCTTCGTCATTAGGAGAGCAACAAGGCTGTTAACACAAGGAAATAAGAGGAGCAAGAATAGGGATGTAGCTCAATAGTAAAGTCTTGCCTCACTTGCACAAGGTCCTTGGATCTACCTACAGCATTTTCATAATCCAGAAAAATCCTGGTGCACGTGTGTGGAAGGAACTGGTGTCAGGAATAGCATCAGAGTCAACAGCAGCCAATCAGGACCAGTTGAAGCAAATGGAGCAAAGAACATCTATGGCTGATGGGGCAATGGACGTGCAAGACCTTAACCCCAGAAGCGCAGGAACTCCTGCTATCAACAATTCTGGGAAGCACTCTGGGCTTCAGGAGCCCTGCCTACACCTCCTGGGACACGGGAGCTGTAATACTTGCCTCTGGCAGTTAAACCTTGCAGCTATCAACACCTATGACGTAAGAATGGTGACACTTTTTCCTATGGGACCAAGCGTCCTGGCCCACAGGGCCCACACAAGAACTGCACCGCCAGAGGAGGTACCTGCAGTCTTTCACCATCATCCACTGCCACAGTGATTTACAAACACCCCACCCAGGGCCCAAAATAAACCTACTCATGAGTCCTATCCAGATAGCGCAAAAGAACCCCAACCAGCAGGCTTGTAACAGGGATGTTGTGACTGCTATGTCCAGTGGGTAAAGAGGCACGGGGCATTTGTGTTCCCACTGTAGAACTGAGAAAACTGAGGCTGCCGGAGTAGAGCCGGTTCCCTTTGGGTTATATGGTCAGGCAGCATAAAGCCAAGGGGTGGGTTCAGGCATGCCTGATTCTAAAGCTAAAAATGAGTGGCAGCTGCATGTAGGGCCCTGAGAAAGGTCACGCTGGGGTGCTGTGCCAATCAGCACAGCCTCTGGAAGGGCCTGGATTTGGCAGGAAAGGAAGGAGTATTGGACAGCAGTGGCCTTAATCTCCAAGCAAGAAGGCAGCGCTTGCAGGCTCTGAAGGTACAGAGGGTAGAAGGAGCTGAGACTCCATGTTTCACAACCCAATAGACACCTCTCAGCATCAGTGTGCCGATCTTAACAAAACAGATGCGTTTGCAACATTTATGACCGGAAACAGACATCACATGGGAGAATGACACTGCTGTGCAAATTTGCATATGTCTCTGATCACCTACCAAGAAGCAGGTGCAGAGAAGAGACGTTTTATATGAGATTCCTAGTAACCATGATGACGTTGCTCATGGTCTAGGATAAATGCAGTGGTGCAGGGGCGGGGCGGGGGGGGGGCAGGCTTGCTCCATACAGCAGAGGCCAGAGAGGCCAGCAGTGGTGATGGGCGGGGCTTGACCAGCAGAAGTCAAGGACCCTGAACTCTGAGACGGAGCACAGAAGAGGGGCCAGCTCAAGGGTCCCAAGGTATTGACTCTTCCTAGGACTGCTGCTGCCTAGGGCCAGTGGCAGGACATAGGACCGGATACCAGGTAGCGGGGTCAGGTTTCGGGTTTTCAGGGGGAGCCAGAGTTCGTTCATGCGCCCCCAGGATAACACCACTCGCCATTTATACAGCATATATACAGCATCTGCTGTGCAAGTTCCCTCCAGTGTGAAGGCCAAGGCTTGCTTGTACTAGTATGGTGGCTGGGGACACTGGCCCTTGCATTTGACCCAATGCTTACCGGAAGTACTTCCTGTTTCTCAAGTTTGGAAACTCAGGCACAGAAAGGTCAACTTACCTGATCATAATCACACAGTGATGTCACAAAGAACTGACGTGGAGCTGACCTCCCTTTGTTCTTCCAGTCTGGTCTCCACAACCAAGAGGCCTATGGGGACCCCAAAGAACCTCCATTATTCCACATCTACTGTGTACCGGGCAGCCAATGTGTACTGCTGCTGCCATCCCACAGCTAACAAAGGGTCTCACAAATGCAAAAAAGAAAAAGGAGGAGGACTGTGGCTCAGTGGTAGAGTACTTGCCTAGCAGGCAGGAAGCCCTGGGCTCTATTCCTCAGGACCACATAAACAGAAAAAGTCAGAAGTGACGCTGTGGCTCAAGTAGTAGAGTGCTAGCCTTGAGCAAAAGATGCTCAGGGACAGTGCCCAGGCCCTGAGCTCAAGCTCCAAGACAGAAAGAGAGAGAGAGAGAGAGAGGGAGGGAGGGAGGAAGGAAGGAGAAAGAAAGAAAGAAAGAAAGAAAGAAAGAAAGAAAGAAAGAAAGAAAGAAAGAAAGAAAGAAAGAAAGAAAGAAAGAGAAAGAAAAGAAAGAAAGCTACAAAGTAGGAGCAGGGAATCCACAACCCCTACCCCACCACCCCACCCGGCGGCTGCCTGCTCCAATTCTCTCTAATGTGTATTGCTTTCACACTTATTTATTATCCAAGCTGTCCAAAAATTTATGCCACAGCAATGCCACAGCCATAGCTCAGCTGCCAGCACTGATTTATTGAAGCTGAAACAAGCTTTGGAGGCCTAGGGTGAAATTCGAACATCAGCTGAAAACATGCTGCTTGCAGAGAGGATTTCTGGGAAGCCAGAGCCACTCTAGGGGATGAACCTTGATCTTCAAGGCTTGGGGGCCCCCAAGGTAGTGCTGTCCACACAGAGGAGTACCAGAGAGGAGGTCGATGGTCTCCTTCCTCTATCAACCTCATCTTCCTAAATGAGGAAACTGAGGCACAGGAGGAGTGAGGCTCCCCCAAACCACGTAGCTCACTCTTGAGTAGATTACACTTCCCTGAATCTAGAGACTGGAGAGAGAGTCCCCCACAAGTAAATTTGTTGGCCATGCATCAGGACCCATCTTCCCATGAGTGATATCATTCATTCAGCCCAGCTTCCTGGCCCATGAATGAGACCTGTGCTGTGTGATATAGAAAAAAAAAGTACAATTGTAAACTTCATAACCTTTGTGCTAAAACATAAACCCTAAAGGAACCTAAGGAATTCATCACAGCGCGTAGAACTTGGAAATAAGTGCAGTGCTCATCTCTGTCATAGAAGATACTCTAAAGAAGATGCTCTAAATAGTACCAGAAGCCCGTGGCTCATGTTTGTAATCCTAGCTACTCAGGAGGCTGAGATCTGAGAATCAGAGTTCAAAGCCAACTCAGGTAGGAAAGTCCATGACACTCTTCTCTCCAATAAACTACCCACACCACACACACACAAATGCTGAAAGTAGAGCTCTAGATCAAGTGATAGAACACTAGCCTTGAGTAAAAGAAGCTCAGAGACAGGGCCCAGGTCCTGAGTTCAAGCCCCAGGACCAGCACGCGCGCGCACACACACACACACACACACACACACACACACACCACTCCCTCCCAGTCAGCGTTCCCCAAACTGTGCTCCTTGAGAACCTTTGTCTCCCCTGAGACACCTGATGTGTTTGGGAAGGAAGAAGCCTGTGATCACAAAAGAAAACAAAGACACAGCCCTCGATACTGAGCTCCCCAAGGTACAAGTCCTCAAATCGATTCTGTGCACCCAAGTGACTTTGACAAAAGAACTCCAGCCTGGGATGTGCCCTGAGCTAAGAGGCAGCTGCCCTTCTTTTCTCGTACAGCCTTCTTTTCTCCCATGCCCTGAGATCAAACCAGTTCCGAGATCCTTTCTGAGCTCCTGTGTGGCTCCAGAGAACCAGCTAGATGGGCCACAATTGTGGTACCACATCTCTGTGGGGTACCTGGCTCCAAGACACTGCCCCTCCTACAGCCACCTCCGCTCCTCCCTGGACTGGAACCCCTCCTCCTCCAGACAGTCTTTTCTTATCAAGGACAAGCCTGCTCGGTGCCTGAATCCCATTCCCCTCATCCTGACTTCCCTCAGACTGCTGGTCGAACAAATCAGGCCCAAACAAAGGCCTAGCAGCCCCTGAGGATGGGCCTAGCTGTACTGCCTGGGCTAGTCTGCATCATTTCCCATTGCTCCCCTCTGTCCCTGCCACGTACCCAACCTCTCCGTGCCTCTACTGAGGGTCAGGAGAAAATGCCTATCACCTTGCCTTAAACGTGAACCCATTCAACATTCCATTCTCTCTCAAAGGACACCTTTTGTATTAAAAAAAAAGCAACAACAGAGCTTGGGCTTCTAGGCAAGTCTGTCCAGATAACTGTGAATGGCTGTAGTTGTTACCACCACCTCTCAAGCCCCCAGCCCACCCACCCCACACACACACACATCCCCAATCCCTTGGAAGCAGAATTTCACTCAGTTCTAAAGATGCTGGTCAGTTCTAAATAGTAGCCACTAGATGGCGATGTCAGGAACCATCTTCTCAAAAGTACTGGGCTGGGAATCAAGCATTGAGTAAGATGCATTGTGCTCCTGAAGTGACATGTTAAATGGAAGACCCCTTTGTAAAGCTACTGAAAGATAATATACATGAACGAACAACTAAATAAATAAATAATAAAAGCTGATCATGGCAAAAAATAAAAGTACAAACAGGAGAAAGGGAACTATAAAGGCAGGTACATCCAGTGATGTCACCAGGTACATCCTTTAATCTCTTTAATCTCCTTCACAAGGGTCTAACAGTAGCCTTTACCTCCTAAGGCTAACACCCAAGTCCTGGGTGGCCCTGGAGACCTCTTGGGAGCTTCCGAAAATCATGACGTCCAGCCTCCATCCAGGCCACTGAGATCAGAATCTCTGGATGCACCTACCATCCTTATTATGAGGGAAGCATAAAAAGTAGGACTACAGTCCAGGCTGGCCTAGATAAAAGCAAAACTTAACCAGAGAGTAGCCAGCAGAGGGAGTGTGGCTCAAGAATCTGTAAGACCAGCCCACAGATTTCTCCCCCCACATTCCCTTCCAGTGACCTGGCTGCCCCTCCCCCAGAGGTCCTGCCCTACTCTTTCTTGATATCAGTACAGGGTGTGGCGGGGGGGGGGAGGAGGTGGGGGGGTCTGTTTGTAGACTAATGTCCCAGGTTTGGGAGTGCCCACCCTGTGAGCACCCAGCATTAGTGCAGGCTGGGAATCTCCTTGGATTTCAGAGCTTCTTGTGTTCCCCCTGTAACCTGAAGGATGGGAGGCTGGGAGCCCCAAAACTCCAGCCTGAGAACTCAGTTCCATCAATCTGGCAGTCTCAGAATTAGTTCAGTCCATCCCAGAAAGCTCGCCTGAGGCAACGGGGATGTGTGTGCTCAGGGGTCTGGAGATGGCTGGAGAAGGCCTGGAGAAGCAGAAGGCTGGCATCCTGGGATTTGCCTGGTGCTGGGCCTACAAGGCTAGTGTTGGGTCCATGTCTGTTTGTCCCATCCAGACATCCAGCCCAACCCTCCTTCCTGTCTTATGGGGAGGCCGGGTGGATTGTGCGGCCTGGAGACAGGAAGGTTCTGCTTCCGTGGGTCTGGGACTGCCAGACTCTGGCCCGCCTGCAGATGGACCAAGAGGCAGATCCTTGGCCCTGTGCTGCCTGCTCCAAGCAAGGCCTTGACAATGGAGGAGCCAGAAGCCTCATTCACACACCACTCAGCACAGGGCCAGTCCACACGGGCCCCTCACATACTCCATCTGTTCTGGAACATTCCCCTGACATTCACACAAACAGCACAGACAGTGCATACACACTTGCAGACGCCCCTGCCACGGCTTCCGCTACTGCATCACCCTCACGCTCCACATCTATGGAGCGCCTACCGGATACCAGAGACTGTTGCATGCACTTGCCTTGAATCTTCTCCTTCCAGCAACCAGTGAGGAAAGCACGCAGCCATCTCCTTTTGACAAGAAGGGGGAAACTGAGGCAGCAAGGCTTTGTGGCTATTCCAGCACCGGCTGGTAGGTAAGTGGAAGAGGCAGATGCTCCCAGCAGGGTCCCCCCAGGGCGCCAGGCTGAACCCTTGCTGCGTGGCTCCGTCGCCTCCTCCATCCTCAGAGCTCCACTCCCCCACCCTGGAGATGTGGTGTTGTGTTGGTGGTGACCACATTGGAGGGGAAAGTGAGCCACATCTGGGAAAGTGCTCTGTCCTCCTCCCTCCCAGAGGCTGGAGACAGGACAGGCATTGTTCTCCTGTCCTGGGAACTCAGCCCCTAACTTACTGCTCCTTTCCTGGCCTCGCACCCCTGCTCCCCTTCCGCCTCCTGGTTCGCTCCCAGGACTGTATCCTCAGCTCCTGCCTCTGCCCCAGCCCCAAGGCCCACGCGAGGCAGCTCAGTCCCCCAGGCGACCCCGTGAGGATGTGATAGGCTAGACAGGCCCACTCTCCTAAAACCAGGGCTTCTTGCACTCCTACGAGGCATGCAACCCTATCCCTCTCAGGGAGGTCTGCGAAGCCCCCTATCCCTGCTGCATCTCCAGCCTGGCGCTGTAGCCCATCCCGGAAGCTCAGTGTTCCTCACCGGATGCCATCTTCCCAGATCAGCCTCGAGGCCTCCCACCCTGCTGCTCCCTCTGCCTGTGAGCCCTTCCCTGTCTGTGCCTGGTAAGCTCCACTATTTCAAAGCAGTTCACAGACCCCAGGCCCCCTCCTCAGAGCACCACCAGCCTGACCCGCTTCGTGTGGCTTACGCTCATCCGACACAGAGGGACAGGTCAAAGCGGGTCCATCTCCGAGTAATCCCAGGGTCTGCTCAGAACTAGCTGGGCAATGCCTGGGCATCATTAAGTGAGCTTGCTTCCTGAAAAATAAATGAGCATAAAACGTGTCCAAACAATAACAAACAGCTCATCAGGAAGCCGATGGTTCTATGTTGAACTCAGAACAGGAAGATGGGGGGTTGGAATATTAGCTCCACTACTCCAGCTGCATGCCCTTGGACAAGTAACTCTGCCTCTCTGAGCCTCAGCAACCTCCTAAGAAGAAGAGCACCTCCAGCTTGCAAGGCTGTGAGAGAGTAGCAGGCTTGGACACTGAAGACCTCAGGTGCAGATGGGATGAACAGTATGATGGAAGCGTCTGAAGGGCTCTGGAGATGGAGGCTGCAGGGAGAGGTGGGGTGGTGATCTGAACCAGGCACAGAAGGGCTAAGGATCTGGGCTGGCAGAGAGGAGGAAGCGGAGCGTCCTGGTCAGGAAGGCGGAGCGGTTCAGCCCGGGGCTGGAACAGAGTGTTCTGTAGGTCTCAGCAGACTCACGAGAGCCTGGTCTGAACTGGGCAGGGCCACACTGGGCCAATTACGCATGCTGCAAAAGGGCAAATCGATGTCCTCCTCCAATACAGCCATGTGAGTGAAAAGCTCAGAGCCTGGGGCAGGGACAGCACCTAGGAGGGAGCTCAGTAAGGGCCTGAGATGGAGCTGCATTCAGTATGGAGAGCAATTATTTGACAAAGAAGGAGGAATGAAAGGAAGAAAGGAAACAGAAGGAGGCAGGGAGAAAAGGAAGGAGGGAGGGAAGGAGGAAGATTCTCTGCTGTGACAATCACACAGGTGAGGCATATCTGGGGGGAGAAAGGACAGGGGCAGATGAGCGATCGATCCAGAAGTGATAAAAGGTGCAGAGGTGAGATCCGAAAGGAGAAGGCTGAGGAGGGGGAGCTGGGGAGCGGGGAGAAGGCCAGGGTAAGGATTTGCCCCCTCTTGGAGACCGAGGCCCAGATGGGACATTTCACTCTATCTCTGAGATCTCAGGAAATGTGGATCCCTGCCTCAGTTTCCCCACCTGTGTCGTGGAACTAACCATGGCTGCTTGGGATGGTCCTGAGGAACTAAATAAGGAGGCCCAGTAAAAGCTCTTGGTATCCCCAAGTGCCCAGAGAGGCCATGGTTCTCCAACAGGAACCCAGAAACCTATCACCTAATGGACTGCAACTATGTAGATCCTGAGGTCCCACCAACCAATCTGTCTCCACTGACCAGGGCAGGGGTGGAGAACTGGAATCTACAGCGTCAGTCCCTACACTCGCCCAAATGATTCCAACCTGGGTAGCTACAAGATCACACACCGTGGGCCTTGGGTCGGTCACTTATTTCTGTTGTCCCCCATCCTCCCCAACAGCTCTTCAAAGACCATTTCACAGAGCAGAGAAGAGGCTCAGAGTGGCACATCAGCAGCCCCAGGACACACAGGCACAGGTGGGATTCTGGCCTGGGTCTGCCAAACCCCTAGCCTACAATCCCCCTTTTCTCCCTATGGGCTTTCTCCTGCCTCACCCCCCTACCTGGTTCCAGCATTCCCCTGCCCCCACATCCCCATTGTTGTGTTCTCCCCCAGCCCAGGGCTAATCTAGCCTAGCAGACCATCCCCTTGTTTCCTGCCTGCCCCGAGCTCCCTCCTTCTCTCTCTGGCTCTTCCTGTCCCATGCCCCCCTGTGAAGTGCTTAGCTTCCAGAGGGATGGAAGCAGGGACTGGACAGTGCCAGAAATGAAGCATGATCTCCTCAGGGGTATTGTGGGGGACATTTGCCACCCTTCTAGGGTCTGAGCGACCCTACCCCTGGGGCCTCCAACCCTAGCCACCCCCCCCCCCGGGCCCAAGGCATGTGCCTGCCTGACCATTCCTTGTTTACACATGACAGGAAGAGCCACTGGCAGGATGAAATCAACTTCCACAGGGTCCAGGAGGACAAAGGGAGTTGGCAGAGGGTGCCAGGACAGGATCTGTCCCTGTCTGCCACCAGTGCCAAGTCTGAGAGGCAGCTGGCCCAGTGGGGCTCCTCCGTGGGCTGCCCAGGCCGCAGGCAGAAGGCATGGTGGATCCTTTGGGGATGGGAAAGTGCTGCGCTGCTGGTTCATTCCGTAGACTGTGATGGAAGGTTCAGATCTCACCCAGAGCCTGCCCATGGATGGCCTTGCTTCCAGGACTCTGGGGCCATTCCTTGTCCCCTACCCCCACCATCAGCCCCTCTGGTTGCCTTAACATGCTATGATCTCATTTTCCAAATCCAGGGGTTCAATCTGAACTATCTGTGTACCCAGACTTACCCAGCTGACCCACCCACTGTCCCCTGCCTGGCTTCCCGGGCCAGTTTATTACTGTACCCTCTGCTAGGACTCCTCCCCCTCCTCCCTGAGGCTGATCCACGCCCCTGACCTCGGACACCAGCTGTAAACTCCTGATTTCCCAACCTCCACCGCTCCACTAACCAACCCCACCTCTCACTCAGGGGGAGTCTCAAGCCTGCCAGCTCCACCCTTCCCCCCTCTCCCCCATACTCCTGAGCAAGGCCTGGACCTCTGTGTGCCCAGCTGAACAACAGAACAAGTGCAGGACTTCCCAAGCATTTGCCCACAGGAAACCAAGGCAACTCATCCAAGGCCAGATTCCCAGGCCTGCCCAGAGGCTGGTCCAGGGCGGGGCCCTGGCATCTGTAGTTTTGCAAAGATCTTGTGGCTGGTTCTGGAGAGGAGCAGAACTGTGGCCTCTTCCCACTTAGGTCTCTAGGTTCCCAGTGGCTCTGGCACACTTCAGTGTGCCATTCCCCTTCTTGGCTCTTGTTTATCTCAAGGCCATGAAGTTATAGCTGGGGAACACAGACCTGACAGGCCCAGGTCATATGACAAGCAGATCACTTGACATCATCCAACGTTCTGAAACCCAAGTAGCCCTACAGAGCCAGGCCAGAAGCTCGAGATTGGAACACACATCCACACTGAAGCTGACCTGGGCCACTCGGGCACTGATTGCTTCTGTCTGTTCACAACCCCCACCACCTCACCCATGAGAGGTCTAATGCCCCCCAGGCCAGCCCACCATGGGGTCACCTTGGACAATGCTCAAGCTAGAGCTCCAGGCTGGATTTCTGACCTTGCTACACCCCAGCTGGTGAACAAGTATCTTAGACCCCTTGAGCTCCAGATCCCTAAGCTGTAAAATAGGGGTGATTGCATCTGCCTTGGGGGTTCTAAGGAGGGTTAAATATATAGACACATGCTCAGAGTGGGACCTGAGCTCAAAGCCGTAGAGCTGAGGCCTGGAATTGGGGTCTGTTCCTGGGAAGTCCGAGGGTAGGCCTCTGCAGGGACAGCCTCGCTGGGCCTTTGGGCCGCCCACCGTGGGGCGGCCTATCTGCCGACAGCCGGGCCCTCACAAAGGAACAATAACAGGAAACCATCCCGGGGAAGTAGGCCAGGGCCAACTGGAAAACCTGAAGGGGAGGTGGCCAGGCCCCTTCCCTGGCTGGGTGTGTCCCCCCACTAGAGTAGCTCCATGCTCGCTCGCTTACCACACTCGGACGGATTGCTGGACAGAGTAGAGAGACGCCTCCACCGGTGAGTAGGGCCTCTCCCCTTCCTCTCTACGCTTGTCAAGGTCATGGGTCTAGGACTAGAGGGTCTTGACTCCCCCATCTGGCCCTGGAGGGGATGGGGGTGGCTCTCAAGAGACAGAAGATCCTCTGGGCAGGCTGGGTTTTCTCTGGAGTCAGAACAGAGCTGGGAAAGGTGTCCCCAGCGGGGGTGCCACGGGCACAAATGGGCATCTCGGGGCTGAGGGGCGAGCAGGGCTTGGCTCTCTCCTAAGTGGGATGGGTGGGCCAGGCCTACTGGTATCTATCGGTGCCAAGTTCAGAAAGGGAAAATTCTGGATTCTGCTCCCTGTTGGCCAACATGCCAGGATGGAGGATAGACTCCAGGTCTTGGCTTCTGGGTGCCCCGATGGGACAGGATTTACAAAGGCCTGACAGCACCCCTTCCCCCCCCTTCCCACAACCCCTCTCAAGTCATAGGGTTGGGATTTAGGGTGGGGGAGCCTCAATCTTCTGTTGGTGCCCGCCATCTCAGGATCGGCAACTTGAGGCTGGTTCTGGGCAGTCGGGGCGCAGTCTATGAAATCCCCTCCCTTTCCTGCCCTCCAAGGCCATGATGAAGGAGCCTGGCTGGCAGATGGCGGCCCTGGGCACAAACCACCACCCTGTCCCCTTGTCTCCAAGTCCCCAAGCCTTGGCATCCTTATCTGAGCACTGGGGATGGTGACTGTTTGTCATTTGTTATGAGAGCAAGGGGTGAGGCGTGTAGAAGGTTCTGGAACAAAGAGCCTCCTTATTTGGCTATCTGCACTCCTCAGAGGTAGACTCTTCCTGTCTCAGTGAAGACAGCTGAGATTTGGAGAAGAACTGGGGTGGGGATTTGAACCCAGAACCTGTCCTCCCGAGCTCAGGCTGTTTCTGGCACCTACAGTTTCTCGGGGTCTCAGACGTCTCCTCCCTGGGAATGGCTGTAGCGGGAGATCACCGAGGAAATATGGTGGAGCGGATGATGGCTATGGATGTCACTAGGGTTTTCTCTGCTGAGGCAGGGTCACGGGCCACCCATCTCACCCACCTTCCCATCAGAGAGGGGCTGGCTGCCCAGCAGGTGAGAGGTGGACACTCACCTGGCCACTCCTACAGCAAGCCTGACCTGACTCCTGTTCCATGCTGGACACCCGGCTCCTTGCTCAGTGCACACACGTGGTGTCCGGGCAGGATGCTGGCAGGTGAAGGCTGATCCAGACAGGAAGGTCACCTGGGCAGCTCAGAGGGCTGACGAGGCTGGAAGAGGCCAAGGCACAGGCCCAAAAGCCTTGGTGCAGCCTCAGGTGGCCTCTGTCTTGACTGGGCTGCGCCTCGCCATCTGCAGACCCCACTCCAGAGGGAAGGGCCCCTAGAAGCTTTGGAGCCACAGGGAGGCCAGCTTTCTACGCTGAGCACCAGGACGGGTGACTTTCGCCCGGAAGGGGTTAAACGGCCCACTCTGTAGCTTCAGCCGACCATTGTGCAGAGAAACAAGGGCCGGACATGGGGGCAGGAAGCCAGAAGGGCCACAATTCATTCACTGGATGAGTCACAGCTCTGAGGCCTCCTTGGAGACACACAGTGGACACTGTGGCCATCGTCCCAAAAAAGGTCTCAAGCCCCTGTCTTCGTGGACCCATTGCTCTTATCGCAACCATTTCTCTGTACCCCTCTGTTGAGCTGAAGCTACCAGAAGGCTCCTATTGGAGAGATGGGGCTAGGTCACACAGCCAAAACAAAGTAAAAGCAGGATATGTGTGGGGACCGCCCTCCAAACCCCATAGCCTAGGCCACAATCCATGGTCCAGCTCAGAGAGAAGAAAATCAGCTAGTTCAGCCACAGAAGGCAGCTCAAGGACCAGTCTAGAGCTCTGTGATCTTAAAGAGAGATGCGTCTGAGAGACATGCCCTGAACCTAAGAGCTTGTGTCTGACAGAGAAACATAAAAATCCCTCCTGATCCAGGTCCAAGCTGGTGTTGGGTGGAGAAATCACAGGTGGCTTCCTAGAGGAAGAGCAGATCCGGGGATTCTAGGAGGCACTGGACAGCCCCTCCACGATCTAAGCCCCCATATCCCCACATCTCTCTAGGGCAGAGGCCCTAGTCTCTAGACTCACTAGGCTCCTCCACACTATCCGATCCTGGCAGGTATACAGACCAGCAGGAGGAAGCGGGGGCCAGGGGCCCAGCAGTGAGTGAGGTTTCCCTCTGGGGCAGAGTGAGGAAATGAGGCCAGACATGAGTTGGTCAGTTAGGGCCACAGCCACCAAATGTACATGGGGGTCAGAACCCTGCCCAATTGCTGTGCACCTGCTGTGTGCTAGGTTTGAGACCCATGGTCCTATCCAATCCTCCCATTCGGGTAGGCAGCTACCATCACCTCTATGACAGATGAAGCTGAGGCTCAGAGAGGGCAAGGGATGGGTCCAAGGCCACACAGCTCAGAAACAAGCAGGCAAGTTCAAACAGACAGATGGGAAGGGCTCACTGTTCCCCTGACTGTCCCCACCATTGCAATCAAGGCCATGGAGCCCAGAGAGACTGGAAAGTCCCCACCCCCCCCCCAGGGTGTGTGTCCTCTGACTGAAGTTGCTACATAGGAGATAGAGATAGACTGGAGCCCAGAGACCCAGCATAAATTGATTCTAAACTGGGTCTGGTCTATTGGTATTTCTGCCTGAAAGAATGCATTGAGAATTCAGTACATGGGCTTGAATCCACCGGGAATGAACATTATGATTGATTGGCGATGCCTGCCAAGGTTGCAGGAAGGGAATGAGTGAAGAGCTTATGAATCCTGCTTTGCCAGCCCTGCCTTTACAGGCCCCTTCTTGGGTGGATCTGCATTTTCACTATAAACTGTTATGAAGGATAATTTTATTACCTCTAAAGAATCAAAATCCTTATAGTGGCCAGACGCTAGTGGCTTACACTTGTAATCCCAGCTACTCAGAAGGCTGAGATCAGAGCTGGGGAGAGAAAGTCCATGAAACTCTCATCTCCAATTAACCACCAAAAAAGCCAAAAGTGGACGTATGGTTCATGTGGTAGAGCACCAGCTTTGAGCAAAAGAGCTCAGGGACAGCACCAGACCCTTAGTTTAAGCCCAGTACACACACACACACACACACACACACACACACACACACACACACGAAAAAGAAAAAACTAATAGTAGTGTATCTGGCCATGTGATGACTGCAAGGAGCTATCTAGGGACAGGCAAGAGCTTGTTTGAGTTAGACCACCATTTCACTTTCTCTGAACACCCTAAGTGTTGTCTGAAAGTATGCAGTCTTGTTTGGAAGTCCTCCATGCGGAAATACTACCAAGAGCAAGACTATACGTGGAGACTAAGCCAGAACCTAAGTCCTCAGGCCTGGACATCTGAGGTAACATGGAGACTTGAACCCAGAACTTATCTGGGCTGAGATGTTTTCTTGAGCCAGGAAGCAGAGACTGTGCAAGAAGCAAGTCACGATCAGGCCATGGCATGGAGGAGGTGATTTGGAGCTGAAAAAAGTATAAGGCCTTCACCCACAGAGCCGGGTGAGGAGGAGCCTGTGCAAAAAGCCTGTGGTAAGAGGAAGAGCACGGTGCATTCCACAAACTTCTGGCTTTCCTCGTGACTGTAAGGACAGGGGTGAGGAGGGAAGAGTTAGCATTGTGAGGAATAACAGTCAGGGAATGGAGACAATGAGCCATTCACACAGCCCTCCCCCAAGAGAAGGTACCTCAACTGAACTGAGCTACAAACCCAGACAAAGCCCCCAAAAGCCCACAGCTCCTAGCTGCTTAGCCTCACCCCTTCCCTGACATCCCCAGACTTTACCCTTTACCTCCTAGTGTCTGGAGCTGACAAGGCCCAGGGGTAAACACCGGAGAGCTCAAGTGGACAATTTGAGGGTCCCTGGAAGAATCAGGGGATCTTGGAGTCCTACCTCTTGTCCTAAGTGAGACTAGAGCTGAAGGGCGGAGGGGAGCTGTCTTGGGCCACACAGAGAGCAGGATCTGGGGAAGCCAAACCCCCTGCATGTTCAGGGCCATCTCTGCCCACTGCCCTGCCCCTCATACCCAAAACCCAGAGCCTCTAGGCTGTAGTCCAGAGCCTGCAGGGAGCATTCAGGCCAGCCTGGGAGGTGGAGGATTTCCCTGGGGCTGCATTCAGCTGCCACATCTGGCTAGTAGATCATGTACTAGGAAGAGTAAAGAGACACAGGGGCCTTGACCCTTAGCGCGGTCAAATGCCCATGCTCAGGGGAGGGCCAGCCCACGCCACTGGCCTGGGTCCCGCTGCGGGGCTCTAGCTCCCCATATCTGGTTAGCTAGAAAGTCAGGGGTTGTTGCAGGTCCCCAGAAAAGCCCCAACCCCTCTTCCTCACCCCCTATCATCCATCCTTCGCCATGTTCCCCCTTCAGAGGGTAATCTAGGAAGTGCAAAGCTGGGCCCACCTCACAAACCTCTTCGAGGAGGCACCCCCAAATCAGATGGGCCAGACAGAAAAAGGGGCAAAGAGGGCTTTGCCTGGGGTCCTGGGGCAGATGAGCGAGAGCAGCAGGGCCCTGTCCAGGTACTACAGCCCACCCCAGCCAAGCCGCCACACACCCCGCATCCTGCGTCCTCCTGGCCCCCCACAGACAGCCCAGTGTCCAGGGTCGTTTCCATCCTCCGAGCTCTGTACGACTCCCTAGGGGGTCGTTGGAGACAGGGTTTGCTTTCTGTAAGGAACCAGCGAGTCATGAGCATTCATTCAAGTGACTTTGTCACCTTAAGGCTCCCAAGAGGGCTTCAGGAAAGCGATGATGCATCATTGGAATCCAGGAAAAGGGGAGAGACTATGTCACAGGTCTGGGGGTGTAGGGGCTCCCTGGAATTAAGATCCCATGAGGGAAATCTGCATCAAGCACCTGGTGACTCAGCCCAGTACCAAAGAACAGCAGGAAAAAAGAGCCACCTCTTCCAGCAACCGGGACTGACTGCCTTTAGAGTCACCCTTCAGTCCCCAGATTCCAGCCCAAGGATGTGTATAGTAAGGCCTCGGGACTGAGGAGGCGTCAGTCACAGTACACATCTATCACTTAGGAGCTGAGTCTCTGAGTCTCCATCCCCTTCATCTATGGGTCTGGCATGATCCTTCCCTGGTCCTGGAGGATTCTGGGAACAACATGAAAAGGGAGGGGCTAATCTCAGAAAGCCAAGCCTTGGGAAGAGTTGATGACTGTTACATGTAAGGATCCATCGTCGCAGAGACAGAGGTGATGCAGGAAGCACTATTTGGGGGTGGAAGTCACCCAGCTCTAGCTGCTGTGTGGCCTGGGATGGCTCACTTCACCCGCCTGAGCCTCCATTTCCTGACCTGTACAGCGGGGCTACCACCTTGACAGGGCTGTTGCAAGGATTGAATGAGATGTGCCAGGAGAGGGGCTCAGGGCTGTTCAGCCCCAGGTCCATCCCCACCTTCAATCTATCCCCATCCCATCCTCCTGAGGATTCAGACTCCAGCAGAGAGATGTCTGTGAGATCCTTATCTCCAATTAACCAGTGAAAGGATGGAAGTGGAAGTGAAAGAGTGCAAGGCTCTGAGTTCAATCCCTAGTACAGACAGACACACACACACACACCATGAGCCCCGTGGCCGTACCCTGATATCTATGAACTGACCCTGCTCATGCCTTATTCTTTGTGCTAATGGCTGCTGCCAGCCCTGGGAAACCCTTCGCAGCCCTCTGCTGCTTCCTAGGTGAGCTCAGGGGACTTCTTGGAGTATCAGCCTGGAAACTCCTCCCTTTCTATGGGCCTTACAGATGATGCCCAGCTGTTGGCTTGAACAGCTCTGAGTGGGCTGGCACCCAGAGGGCACTGGCCCCACATGCTACAGACCTGAGCTTCTGTCCTCTGTGTCAACAACAACAAGATTCCCTTAGGGGGTCTCCGTGTCTCAACCATTCACCCTCACTCTCAGCTGTGACCCTTTTTTTCTTTTTGGTGCCAATCCCAGGGCTTCAACTCAGATCCTAGGCACTGATCCTGAGCTTTGGTGTTGAAAGCTACTGCTCTACCATGTGGAGCCACAGCAACATTTCCAGATCTGTTGTTGTTGTTGTTGTTGTTGTTTTAGTAGTTCATTGGAGATAAGAGTCCTCAAGTCTCAGCCTCCTAAGTAGCTGGGATTATAGGCAGCACTCAGCTGCTGTGGCTCGTTTAATTCCCACTTGTTTAGGGTGCTAATTTCCCGCAGGTGAGCTGCACACACTGCTCCAGGGCAGTTCTTCACCTCTCCCTCCTTCTCGGTCTCTCAGTCCTTGTCTGTTTGTCTCTCCCTCTCTGCCTCTCTCTCTGGCTCTGGCTCTCTGCCTTTCTCTGTCTATCTTGTCTTTGTCTTTCTCTGTCCCTCTCTCTCTGTCCCCCCTTCCTCTTTGTCTCTGCCTCTCTGCTCTGCCTCTCTGTCTCTGTCTCTCTCCCTCTCTCTCTGTCTCTCTCCCTCTCTCTGTCTCTGTCTGTGTGTATGTCTCTCCCTGTCTCTCTGTCTCTGTCTGTCTCTCTCTCTCTGTCTCTGTCTCTGTCTGTCTCCCTCTCCTCCCTCTCCCTCTGTCTCTCTCTGTCTCTGTCTCTCTGTCTCTCTCTGTCTCTCTGTCTCTGTCTGTCTCTCTCCCTCTCCCTCTCCCTCTGTCTCCCTCTGTCTCTCTCTGTCTCTCTGTCTCTGTCTGTCTGTCTCTCTCTCTGTCTCTCTGTCTCTGTCTGTCTCCCTCTCCTCCCTCTCCCTCTGTCTCTCTCTGTCTCTCTGTCTCTGTCTCTCTGTCTCTGTCTCTCTGTCTCTGTTTGTCTGTCTATCTCTCTCTGTCTCTGTCTCTCTGTCTCTGTCTGTCTCTCTCCCTCTCCCTCTCCCTCTCCCTACCTCTCCCTCTGTCTCCCTCTGTCTCTCTCTGTCTCTCTCTGTCTGTCTCTCTGTCTCTGTCTCTCTGTCTCTCTCCCCCTCTCTGTCTCTGTGTCTCTGTCTCTCTCTGTCTGTCTCTCTGTCTCTCTCCCTCTCCCTCTCCCTCCATGTCCCTGTCTCTCTCTGTCTCTCTGTCTCTGTCTCTGTCTCTCTGTCTCTGTCTGTCTCTCTCCCCCCCACCTCCCCACCCCCGCTGCACCCCAGTGGAGCCCAGACATAGCTATACTGCAAGCCTCAGCGCAGCTCTCACCAGATCCTAGCCAGACGCCAGACCTGAGAGCTCCGCCCTCCTCGCTGCTTCTCCATTTCCCTTCCACTTGTTCTGCTTTCCCCTTTCCCACTTGTCTCTCACTGGAGGGAGATCCAAAGACCCAAAACCTGTGATTTCTCTCTGAGCCAAGAAGGAAAAGAAGGAAATGAGCCACTGTGCCTGTAGCTGGCCAGGTGGGGTCAGGGGTGACTCCAGACGCCTCCCTGAGTCAGGACAGACTTCCTGGCCAGGACTTCCAGCCTCCCCCTCCCTCCTTTTTCTTTTGTTCTCTCCTTCCTCCTGCCTGGAGCGCCGCCCCCCCCATTCCAAGGGCCCCCAGATTTCTTCCATTGGGACCTTCTCTGGTCAAAGGCTGAGGAAGTAGGGGCCTGGGGCAGACAACCTACACCTGCCTTCTGGGCCCATCCAGACTTGTTTCTAGACTTGAGAAGGCCACTTCCTTCAGAGTCTAAGACAGAGCCCAAGGGCAGGAGCACTGACTGCTAAAGTCAGCAGACTCCGAGGTTAGCTGGTCCCCCTCGCCCCGAACACCCTGGCGCCAGGGCACCAGAGGAAATGTTACTAGAGTTTAGAAATTTCCTGTGATGTACACAGGCCAGCCCTCCCTTGGGTGGGGCAAGGGACAGAAGGGGGAGGTGGCCACTCCCTCCCAGTCTCCAGGAAACCTTGTGAGTCTCTCCAGTCCATCACTGCTTCCCACTCCATCCCTTGTACCTTTCGAGAAGCTGCAGGTCAGTAACATGAGGACGGGGCAGTGGGGGGGGGGGCGCACAGATGGGACAAGGCCTGAGGAGGCCTGGTGTGGACAAGGAAATCCTTGTTCCTGGGGTTCAGAGATGAAACCAGACTTCAATCTATGGGCAATCCATGTTACTAATCTCTAGCGTTAGTTGCCTTTGAGAGTGTGAAACCTGTGTGGGCACATTGCCAGCACTTCCATAGGGCCCCAGGCTTGGTTTAATATTCTCTTGGAGGCTTGAGAAGGTTTGAGGGTGCTGTAGCTCAGTCATATAGCCCTTGCCTAGCATGCAAATGATGGCTAGCTCATTTCTACATTTGCATTAGAAATTAGGAAGCCCGTCTTATGAACCCAGCTTTTCACCCCTTCTTATGGACCCCATCCACTGGGTTAAGATATTGTGGGGGTGTTCTTCCTGAAGACTGCAGGGCCCAAAAACTGCAAAGAGGTGTTCGAGCCAACTGGGAAAGGGGGGAGCCTTCTATGAACTTAAAGGAGCCTTAATATCTTATCCTAGCAGCCACTGGGACCAGGGAAGGCAGTCAGAAAGAACATTTGATTCAGAACAGACTTAGTTCAAGTCTTTCCTCTGCTCCTGACTATCAGGAACCTCAGGAATGTGGCTGAGACTCCCTTTCTCAGCCCATTTGTACACCAGAGCTGTGGTTGCAGCATCCACCTTGAGGGCTCCTTGAAAGACTGAATGATGAGAGAGAGAGAGACAGAGAGAGAGAGAGAGAGAGGCAGAGACAGAGAGAGGCAGAGACAGAGACAGAGAGAGACAGAGAGACAGAGACAGACAGATAGATAGATAGATAGATAGATAGATAGATAGATAGATAGATAGATAGATAGATAGAGTCAGAAAATTAGGAAGTCCTCCAGGGGGTTAGCAGTTGAGTCAGACGCTGGGTTGGTTCCATTCTCCACCCCACCCCACCCCACACATACACACTTAACTCTAGGCTGGACTGAACCCTTCAGGGTCTCAGTTTCCCCATCTGTAAAGATGTCAGTAACCAGGCTGCTCCCTGCAGGGTACTCAGTGAGAGGCCATCAGCACTGGCACTGCCCCCTCTTCTACACACCCCACTTCCTGGGGCTCTGGCCTCTGTGTACTGGCTCCCACCCCAGCCCACTTTTATGTAATGTGAACCATCTATGGCCTGCCTCCCTGCCCTAGACCAGGGTGTGGAGGGGGCTCACTGGGTCAGGAATGGGGTGTCAGCAGGATAACAGTGGAGGAAGGGACAGATGAAGAGTGTTCCATCCTCCTGGGGAGCAGCTCACCCTGAGGGCAGTGGTCACCATGCCCTGATTAGTCTCTCCTCATTCTCAGATCTGTGCCTCCTAGGAGGACCCCGAGGTCCACCATGCTGGTGGCTACTTTGAGTACCTACCTGGGCCTGCTGGTGGCAGCAGCCATGGCAGACCCAAACCCTCCCCATGGGGATGGCCTCAGCTTGCCGCCCGCCCATCGGCGCCAGAAGAGAGACTGGATTTGGAATCAGATGCACATCGAAGAAGAGAAGAACTCCTCACTGCCCCACCACGTGGGCAAGGTAAGGTTTGGACCCCAGGAGGGGAGGCCATGGACCGCTGACGGTGATAGACCAGGGGAGGGGGGCAGGGGTGGAGATGAGTGCTCCGAGAGGCAGGGGTGATGGCGGAAGAGGAGGAGGTGGTGGAGATGGCAGGCATGGTGGAGGCGTGGGGGTGTCGCTGGTGACAATGACCAGTGATGGGAGAAAAGGGAAATGTGAAGGGCGTGATGGTGATGATGGGGTGGAGATGGTGACAATGGGAGTGATGGGGGAGGGGAAGGAGGTGAGGGAGGGAATAATCAGGGTGGTAAGGGCGATGGTGAAGGGAAGGGAAAAGTGAGAGTGTTGATGGTGGTGGTGGTAGTGGTGAAGGGGAAACTGAGGCAGATGAGGATGGGGGTAGAGGTGAAGGTGGTGGCGACGGGGAAGAGAAAGCCAGGAGAGGTGATGATAAGCATGGTGATGATGGTGTGGATAGTGATAGTAAAGGGAGGAAAAGAGTAGATGGTGGTAATGGTGATGGGAAGGGCGGTGATAATGGTGGTAATGATGATGTGGCCGTGATAGTAAAGAAGAGAGTGACAGAGTGTTACAGTTTAGGTTTAAGTGTCCCTATGTGTGAAAGGCTTTGTGGAGCCTGTGGAGTGGTGAAGAATGGTAGGGCTCTTAGGACATGAGGCCTCCTGGAAAGAAGTCCCAGTTATGCACCTGCTTACTGATAACATGAGGTGAACCACTTTGCTCTACCACACACATGCCACCGTGACATTCTGCCTTCCCCAGGCCCAGACCATGGGGCTAATCCATCATTAACTAAAAACCTCTAAAACTGTGAGCTAAAATAAATCCTTCCTTCTTGTCTGTCGATTACCTCGGGTATTTTGCCATTGCAAGGGAAAACTAACACAGATCATTGGTTCTGAGTAGTGGGAAGGTTTGTTCACATGAAGAAATTGGAAATGTTTGAAGACATGGGCTGGAAAAGGCTTAGCATGCCGTGTGGGGATTGATGGGTGATTCTGGTGGGGACTCAAAAGGCCAGGATGCCGGTAAGAAAGAAGAGAGTCAACACACACTGCCTCATGCAGTTTCAGGTGAAGAGGAGGATCTACAGGGAACTGGACTCAAAGCTACCTTCTAGCAAAGAACTTGTCTACATTTGGTTCGTGCCCTCAGACATTGTAAGAGGCTGGGTTTAAGGTTTTCTCTGGCAAAGAAAGTTCCAGGCAGCTCAGCACCCAGTCTATCATCTAGGAATTGCTGTCAGTCCCTCACAGGGTAAGGATAGAAAGCTGTGAGGCTGGTGCTATATTGGGGACCCCAGGAAGTTAAAGATGCCAGGAACATAGAAAGCCTAATGAAGAAAGCCACAGGGAGTGAGCAGAACCAGTCCAAGAAAGAGGCCATGTAGGCTATAAGACACAGCTACCCAGGCCCTTTTGAGCTCCTGTCACATCTCCTAGTGCCCAGATACAGGACATAGAGCTACAGGATCCAGTGTTTTCCCTGATAGATTTCCACCTTGCTTTTGGTCCATCCTTGCTTTCTAGTCCTTATTCTTGGAATGAGAAAGTTTGTCCTGTGCTGTTATATCTTGGAAGCACGTGACTTGATTTTGATTTTTACAGAGGCTCACAGATAAGCATTTGCCTTGAGTCTCGGAGATTTTAGACTTGGATTCTTGATCCAGGGAGAAATTAAATGCACGTCACCTTGTGAGATGGAGATGAGCTTTAAGGGACCAGAAACAGAATGTTACGGTTTGGATCCTGCATGTCCTCACAAAGGCCATGGGTTAAAGACTTTATTGCCAGCCTGGAGTGCTAATGGGAGGTAGCAGAAGCCTTAGGAAGTGGGGCCTCGTGGAAGGAAGTTAGATAATTGATAACATACCTTGCAAGAGAATCTAGGGGTCCAAGCCCTACACCAGCACCCTCCCTTTTCTTCCTGGCTATGATGCAATGAACTCACTTCCTCCACCACATGTAATGTTCTACATTGCTACAGGCCCCAAGCAGTGGGGTCCAGTCAACCATAAACCAAAACAAACCTTTCCTCCTTTTCAGTTCATTATCTCAGGTATTTTGTTACAACAACAGAAAGCTGACTAGCACAGGTGGTAATGAGAGTGACAGTGATAGAGAAGGTAGTAACAGTGGTGGTCGTGAAGGCGATGGTGTAGCGATGGTGACAGTTGTAGGATGAAGGAAAGAGGAAATTATGGTGGTGATGATGATGGAGATCATGATGGTGGAAGGGAGAGAGAACAGTATGGTCCGTGTTCTCCCAGACCTTGCTCTATGACTAGGTACCACTGCCAGGGCCAGGCCATGCTCAAGCCGAGGGGCCAATCTGGCTAGTTAGGACTTAGGTCCAAATGAGCTAACACTTCCATTCAAAGTTTCCTCCTGAGAGATCAAGAAAAAGGACTCCGTCGCCTTCTACCAAATTGTGCTGGTGACACGATTGATCATCCAGGCCATAGTTCACTATTCTTGAAGTAGGCTTTAAACCTCCTCAAAAACGCTTTTCAGCAGGGCATGATGACCCATGCCTGTAATTCCAGAACTCAGAAGGCTGAGGCAAGAGCCTAAGAAGTTCAGGCCAGTCTGAACTGCAGAGAGAGGCCCTGTATCAAACAATAACAACGCTTTCCCTGTGACCTCACACAACTCTAAATTCCAGGACACTTGTCCTAAAGTGCCTAAACGTTGTGCAGGGCACTGCCAACGACTCCGATCCACACTTTATCCCCCTTTAATGTGACCAGCCCAAAGCCATCTTCTAAGAGCTTGAAACTGAGTGTTACATTTTTCCACCCTGAAGACTGGCCATGGGTATCAAAACCATCCACTCTAATTCATTGGAATGGTTCTTGGGATGGAATTTCACACATGGTAACAGATAAATGAACCAGGTAGTTTTGAAATTCTGATATAAGGAAAGAAGTTCTGAGTATATTAAAATCTCACCATGTCAGCTTCTTGGAACTTAAACTTCCACTGTAAGAAATACTAGACAAAGCTGAGTACCATGCCTATCACCCTAGCTACTCAGGAGGCTGAGGTCTAAGGACCACAGTTCAAAGCCAGCCCAGGCAGGAAAGTTTATGACACAGTTAACTACCAAAAATAAAAGCCAGAAGTAGAGCTGTGGCTCAAGTGGTAGAACACTACCTGCCTTGAGCCAAAAACTTAGGGACAGTGCTCAGGCCCTGAGTTCATGCCCTAGGACCAGCCCTAAAAAAATAAAACAAGAAAGAGGGGCTGGGAAGTTGGCTCAGTGGTAGAGTGTTTGCCTTGCATGCATGAGGCCCTGGGTTCAATTCCTCAGCACCACATAAGCAAAAAGAAAAAAAGCCGGAAGTGGCACTGTGGCTCAAGTG
>NW_012267234.1:6364422-6395646 GCF_000151885.1 Dipodomys ordii
TCATATTAAGTGAAGTAAGCCAGACCCAAAGAAACATAGGTCCCATGGTTTCCCTTACTTGCAATAACTAGTATATGTCTAGGACAAGCAGAAAAGGCCAAAAGCTATGTACATATGACCATACAAGATGATGCTAAGCAAAATGAACCCCAAGATAGGGATAAAAGAGTTTTTATCTCTGTTGATGTTATTTCAAATGTACTTACAATATACTGTGTGATTTTTTTTTTGTTTCTTTGGTATGTTCTTCCTCCATAGTATAACCCCTGTTTTCACTGTATTTGATTCTGGTGCCCTGCATCTTGTATATACATTTTTCTAATTTGGGGAGGGGAGGATACAGGTGGGTCCATTGTAACAATGAGATGTACAAGACACTACCTTGAAAATGAACTTTACAGCTTGGGGAGGGACGGTAGGGGAAAAACAAAGGAGGGGGTAACAATGCTCGATAGGAAGTGTATTCATTACCTTATTCATGTAACTGTAACCCCTCTGTATAGTATCTTTAATATATATATATATATATATATATGTATATGTATAATTGAGGGTCTGGGAATGTGGTTTAGTGGTAGAGTGCTTGCCTAGCATGCATGAAGCCCTGGGTTCAATTCCTCAGTACCACATAAACAGAAAAGGCCAGAAGTGGCACTGTGGCTGATGTGGTAAAGTGCTAGCACAAAGAGGCTCAGGGACAGAGCCCAGGCCCTGAGTTTAGGCCCCAGGACTGGCAAAAAACAAATTAAATAAAATAAAGTCGAGCCAGGCACCAATAGTTCATGTCTGTAATCCTAGCTACTCAGGAAACTGAGATCTGAGGATCACAGTTCAGAGCTAGCCTGAACAGTAAAATCCGTGAGAACTCCTATCTCCAATTAACCAGTAACGAACTGGAAGGGATGTTGACATGCAAATGGTACAGCCTCAAGAGAAAAAGCTAAGGGGCAGCACCCAAGCACTGAATTCAAGCCCTAGTGTTGGCACCAAAATCAATCCGTCAGTCAATCATCTATTTAAGGAAAATTAGGGGAAGCAAATAGAAACTTAGATACCCACAAACTCTTTACTGCTCCAGTTCCCGCCACCCTCTGATTCACCACCTCCTAGCATCACTGCCTGATGGTCCCATCACACACCCCAAAACCCAGTAAAGACAGCATCTCACTGCAATCTGGACGAGTCCCACAGGGCCCCACACTAGGCCTCCTCCTGGTTCCCATGGTCCCTGAAGAAGTAAGGAATCGCTTCTGGCCCCACCTAGCTGTTGCATCCTGGCCACAGGGCATTGAGTCCTCCTCAGGAGCCTCAAGCTGTGCCCCCAGGGTGCTCGCGGTAACCAGCCATGGACCCCGTCCCTCCCCTCTTCCTCCTCCAGGCATAGGGTCCTCCCTTCTGGCCCCACCGCCTTCACCTTCTCCTGCTTCTCAGCCCCATGCCCTAGCTGCCATTTCTTGCCCCAGGGGTTCCAATAACTGCTAAAGTCCTAAGAACACTTTCTAGACCTCATGGGATTGGATCCTAGCCTTCTGGAACCTCCCACTTTCTCCCTGAAACTGCAGCTTCTCTCTTGGTTCTCCCCTCCCCCCGGGCTTGTCCATGCACCCTTACTGTATCTGAACCCCACATTCTGCCATCTCTAGGAGTCCAAGCTCAGTCCTCAGAGTCAGCAGAGTCTCTGCATGTCTCTGTGTCCCCACCATGGGGGCGGTCACCTCAAATTTATATATTTTTCCTATTAACATCTACTCATTCTAACCTTCTAGAAGAGTACCAGTTTGTGTGACTGAGATACCATTAGCTTATGGTCTTGATATTATCTTAGAATTTTTTTATGAACAGAATGTTCAACAGTCCTGACCTTCTAATGGCCTTTAACTTGTGATTTTATCATTAATAATAGCCAGCATTTACTGAGAGATGTGTTCAGTGGGCTGGGAATGTTGGCTCAGTGGTAGAGAGCTTGCCTAGCATACATCAAGTCCTAGGTTCAATTCCTCAGTACCACATACACAGAAAAAGCCAGAAATGGTACTGTGGCTCAAGTGGTAGAGTGCTAGCCTTGAGCCCAGAGCAGAGGCTCAAGCCCCAGGACCAGCAAAAGAAAAAAGATGTGTTCAATGGAAGGGTCTTGACACATTATTCTGTACATTTTATTCTTTGGGACACTAATAGTATGTGTTACAAGGGGGAAAAAAAGTCTCGGTATTATAAAAATGGTGGAAAATTCTGGGTTAAATGAGGCTCATGGGAGTTCTTTTCTGTAAGACTGGGCACAGTAAATCTCCAAAAAGAAGACATTTTATGACCATCCCCAAAGTAAATTGACCAGCAGCAGAAATGCTGATAAATATTTGACAACAGGCCCGCAGGAGAAGCCAGCCTGCTGCCCAGCATCTGCCGATTTCCACAGTGTAAACGCTGTCTTTGCAGCTGTTTTAAGCTGCCAGAGGGCCTCCCTGAGGGCAGAATTGGGACAAGACACATCCCCAACTTAGTACCGCCACCACCGCCAGCATACTCACGCTGAAGGCGGCGAACATCTCAAGACTGTGGTGGAATGCAAGGATCGTTAGCCAGTGATAAATTCTCAATATTTGTTGACCTTTGTGTTTAAGGCTTTATTGGCTCCTAAGTGTATGTGGTTCAATTTTTAATGTAACAGCTGTGTTTAACAGCCAGCTCGGAGAGAATACTGAACTTTTCAGTTGAATCTCAAGAGCCATGCCAATATAAAACTGGCCCCAGCACACAACCTGCTGGAACTTCCTGGTCCTGGAACAACAGAAAAGATCAAGATTTCCTGGGCTCATTTTGAAAAGTACAACTCCATGCCTTAGAGCAACTCAACCTCAGAACCTCAGAAACTGTCATAGCTCCATTTCACAGATGAGGAAACAAGTCAAACAGATTAGGTACTTTGGAAGACAAACACACACACACACACACACACACACACACACACATATATATATATAGAGAGAGAGAGAGAGAGAGAGAATCCCCCTTGCCTTCCAACAGCACTAAATGTATTCTTCCGCTCAAAAACAAAATCTCAGCCGGGTGCCCATCTCATGCCTATAATCCTAGCTACTCAGGAGGCTGAGATATGAGGATCACGGTTCGAAGCTAGCCCAGTCAGGAGAGTCTGTGAGATTCTAATCTCCAATAAACCACCAGAAAACCGGAAAAGGTAGTAGAGCACTTGCCTTGACCTGAAGAGCTGAGAGACAGTGCCCAGGTCCATAGTTCAAGCCCCATGACCAACCAAAAAAAAAAAAAGTATCTAAGCCAGGTATGGTACTAAATGCGTGTAATCCCAGCTAGACAGGAGGTAGAAGTTGGATGAACATGATCCAAGGCAAGATTCAGACAAAAACATGAAAACTCATCTGAAAAAACTAACTAGAAAGCAAAAAAGAACAAAGATTGGAGGTATGGTTTAGGTGGTAGAGCACCTGCCTACCAAGAACAAAGCTCTAAGTTCAAACTCTACACCACAAAGTTTTTTGGAGTACCTGTTACGTTCCAGGCACTGTTCTAGGCCTTAAGCAATGCTAGGGGACTGATAGCACTGTGGTGTGTGCCTTGACTTGGCAAAGAACTGCTCACTAGTGATCAATTGGAGAAACTTGTCAAGTTTAAAAATAAAAAATAAAAGCTTCACTACCAGCCTGGCAAGGTAGCTCATGCCTGTAATCCTAGCTACTTGGGAGGCAGAGAGTGCAAGAATCTCAGTTGAAGGCTGGTCCAGAAGAAAGTTCATGAGACTCCATCTCAATCAAAGACTTCTCCTAGCTCATCATCCCAGCAACTTGGGAAAGCACAAATAGAAAGATCAAGGCTCCACCCAAGAAGAAAGCAACTCTCGGAAATAAGCAGTGCACCAGGAGACTGGCAGAATAGCTCAGATTGGGATGTGCTGTTTAGTGTGCATGAGTTCGATCCCTAGGATAGAGCATGCACATTTACATGCAGGCTTATACACACACACACACACACACACACACACAACTTGCACATATGCACCACTACCCTGCCTGTTCCCAGCATGGTGCCTCTCCCTCCCCTCCCCCAGATCAATTCCAATGTGAACCGGAAGAATGCCAAGTACGTGCTCCAAGGAGACTCTGTCGGCAAGGTGTTCCAGGTGAACTCAGAAACAGGGGATGTGCAGGCCTTTGAGAGGCTGGACCGGGAGAAGATTCCAGAGTACCACCTCACCGCCCTCATCGTGGACAAGGACACCAACAAGAACCTCGAGCCTCCTTCCAACTTCACCATCAAAGTCCACGACATCAACGACAACTGGCCCATGTTCACACACCGGTTGTACAACGCGTCCGTACGCGAGATGTCACCCGTGGGTACGTCCAGACCTGTCCCTGCCCCTCCCCCCTCCTTCCTCTCCAGCCTCTGCTCACATCAGCCACCTCATTGCCGGGGGTCAAGGGTCAGGGCGTTCAGGGCCATGGCTGCTGCGATTCTCTTGTCCCTTTATACAATTGAAAAATAGAGGTCCCTAAAACTAAGCTCTAACTTTGATCCGTACTGAACCCTGATCCTGATCATAGTTTGAGCATTGACCATCAGAGATATATATCTCATTAATCTTTGGAACCACCTCACCCCACCCTATTGCCCTTAACTCCCAGGCCTGACATGCCAAGAGGGTGCCCTTTGCATATGAATTAGTACAAGCCACGCCACCAAGGTAATATGTATATGATATATATAATGTACACACATATATAATATGTAATATATAATATATACACATATATGTGTATATATTTGTATATATTATTGTATATATTATATATTTGTATAAATTTTGTATATATTATGTGTAATATATACACATATATATGTATGTATATAATATATATAATATACACATATATATATATATATACACATTCCTGTCTAGGGACCATATAGTAGAGGCTGGGTCTGAGCCCTGGGCCTGAAGTGTCATCAGTCTAGACCCAAGCTTAGCAAGTTATTCCTTCCTCTGTCCTATTTCCAGAGGCACTAGAAAAGAAAGTCCCCCTCTATCCCTGTCCACAATCCCCTGACTAGGGCCCTAGGGTCAGACCTCCCTATGAAAACTGAAGGTGATGACTGGGTGCTGGTGGCTCACGCCTGTAATCCTAACTACTCAGAAGGCTGAGATCTGAGGACCAAGGTTCAAAGCCAGCCCAGGTGGGAAAGTCCAAGAAACTCTTATCTCCAGTTAACCAGCAAAAAGCCAAAAGTGGTATTGTGGCTCAAGTGGCAGAGCATCAGCCTGGAGCAAAAAAAAAAAAAAAAAAACAGAAAGCTAAGAGGATAGCAGCCCAGGCCCTGAGTTTGAGCCCTAATGTTGGCAAAAAAAAAAAACAAAAACAAAAACAAAACAAAACCCTAGAGCCCCAGAAGATGAAGGTCACCCTCTACTTCCCAGCCCTTTGTATGCACCCTTGAAGGACAGGGAAAAACAGCTCCTTGCTTTCTTGAATTTCTACTCCTCACATCAGCCATCCTCTCCTCCTTTTCCCACCCATGCACACACTACCAGTTCACAGTTCACCTGCCTGGACCGCCACACCCCGCCCCCCACTGCCACTACACCTTTGCCCTTACTAGGGCTCTCGGGGGATGTAAACACAAGTCTTGTCCTTCAAACATGGGGCTGGGGATGAGGGGACAGCAGTACCCCATCTGGAAATGGGCTAACGGGGACCAGAATCACAGGCAGCAACCCCAGGACTCTCCTCTCCCCAGGGACCCCCGTCATCCGTGTCACCGCCGTGGATGCAGACGACCCTACCGTGGCCGACCATGCCTCTGTCATGTACCAAATCCTGAAAGGAAATGAGAATTTTGCCATCGACAATTCTGGTCAGTGTGGCTAATCCTCAAGGGTTAGGGCAAGGGGGGAACGTTTCCAGGCACCGAGGCTGAGGGACAAGCCAGCCTGACATGTATCACTAGCCATGGAACCACACTGGCCCATGGAATGATGGACATTTCACATGAAAACAAGGTAGAGGGGCTGGGAAGGTGGCTCAGTGGTAGAGCACTTGCCTTGCATGCATGAGGCCCTGGGTCCGATTCCTCAGCACCACAGAAGCAAAAAGAAAAAAGCCGGAAGTGGTGCTGTGGCTCAAGTAGTAGAGTGCTAGCCTTGAGCTGAAGAGCTGAGGGACAGCACCCAGGCCCAGAGTTCAAGCCCCACAACCGGACCCAAAAGAAAAAAAAACAAGGTAGAGACTGGCTCAAGTAATAGAGAGACTACCTGGCAAGTGCAAAGTTCTGAGTTCAAATCCCAGTATGCCTGGGATTTGAGACAGGGGTGAGACAGGGAAGAAGGAAATAACCAATGGTAGCCTGAGACATATCTCAAGTCCAGTACCAAAATCAGGAACTTGTTCCCCAAAACCATAACCATAAGACAGCAGGGACTGCTGAGTAGCCGTTCTTTATTTAGACAGCTCGGATTGCCAAACCCAGCACTGCGACTCACCCTCTAGAGACCTGGGGTAAGGCTGCCTGAACACAGCAGGGCCACACTGACACCCGTGAGACCTGCTACAAGAAAGGCTTGAGACAAATTGAATTCAGTAGAACTTAATTTACGAATTGAGTAGTCCAGAACCAACACAGGTTCAGAGAAACTGCAAGTGATAAGGATGATGATACAGTGATCATGATAGCACATACGGACAGGAAAAGGAACTAATGTAGAGAACACAGAAAGGAGGTCCAGAAACAGCTGATACATGGTTGCCTTATTTAAATAGAACAACTGGCTAGCTGTGGTTGGCTGGGCCTAAGTCCTCTAAGTTTTTAGTTGCCGTTCATTACGGGACTGAAGGATCTAAGTACAGAGGTTTTCTCAAGTCAAATTTAGTTTAATTTAGCAAAATAGAAGGAAAAATAAAACTGCCAGGACTGAGTGCCAGAAGCAAGGCAGGAGCATCCTGTCTTTCAGAAGAATAATGAACACAGAGGGTAGCTGCCACTACTATTCTGTGGTGCACCAAGGCAGACATCACTAATCCATCACTGCACTCTCCCACTCTGAGCCTGGATATGGCCTCATGATCTTTCTAAACACAGAGTTCTGAGTGGGTAGTACCAATATCAGAGCACACTGTTTGGCCAGTGGAGTTGTAGACAGCTCTGGCTCTTTCTAGGCCAGGCAGGGGCATTTTTATTTGCCTCAAAGCTCTTTGGGTAATATGGTTCTCCCTGGAACACTTTTTCAGGACTCATTATCACAACAAACAAAAACTTGGACCGTGAGAGGCAATCTAAATACGAGGTGGTGGTGGAGGCGCGAGATGCCCAGGGTCTCCATGGAGAATCTGGAACTGCCACCGTGCTGATCACTCTGAAAGATGTCAACGATAATTTCCCCATCTTCACTCAGGGTGAGCCCCATCCCTGGCACCCTGGCTGGGTAGGGGGTTGGTTGGGATCATTCAGATTCACTGAGTTTGGGACTCCGGGGAAAATGCTCCAAATCCCTCTTTCTCTCCCCACTCCTCAGGGTTGACCTGAGGTCCTGAGTCATTCAGATGCCTCCATGCCTGTGCTTCACTTGAGAGGCCATCCAGCTGGCCCCAGCACAGGTTTTCCTATAGGACAAAGAGGACTCAAACTCCTCATGGTACTGGCACGGTGCCTAAGCCCTACTGTGCGAAACAGGGTGGTTTCACCCAGACACTATGCAATCAGAAGCCAGCTCTCCCATATAGCAAGACTCAGCCCCACCCACAAAAATCCCTGTGACGCAGTGAACTGAGAGACAGCCAGGGATGGGACCTGGCTGCACCCACACACTGATTCTCTTCCAAAAGTGCTCACCAAGAGCTTTCTCCATGCCCTGGGTGGGTGGGAAGGAAAGGTCAAGGGGCTCTCTTCACTACAACCACAACTGCAGGTGCCATTCAGAGGCCTGGTCACCCCAAAGACACCAGTCCTCCTGAAGTGGCCTGGTGTGTATTGTAAGCTCCCTGAAGACAAGATTTGTCTCTCTTGTCAATTAATAAGTCCTTTAGCAATGACTACTTGTTGGGTGGATGGACCAATAAATAAGGCAGGCCTTTTGGCCTTGGGGCCCAGAATCCCAAGGGGCATCAATATAATTGCTGTTATCAATAGTTTATCATGACAATTTCCTGTGTCAAAATATGGGAAAATAGCCAGGTGCTGGTGGCTGTTCAGGAAGCTGAGATCTGAGTTCAAAGCCAGCTGGGGAAGGAAAATCCCTGAGACTCTTAATCAACAACCTAAAAACCTGGAAGTGGAGCTGTGAGTCAAAGTAGTAGAGCACTAGCCTTGAGCAAAAAAGGTCAGGGACAGCATCCAGGCCCTGAGTTCAATCTCATGACCAACCAAAAAAAATGTGCATATCTATATGAAAATATATATGTATATATGGGAAGATAGAAGGGTACAGTCATGCATGCTTGTAATCTAGGGCTCAGGAGAATCATAGTGAAACCCACTCCATCTTTTAAAAAGGCTGGAGATGTTGATCAGTGATAGAGCATTGGACTAGCACATGCAAAGCCCTGGGTTCAATCCCCAGTATTATAATATACATGTATATATATACTGCAGTATACATGCCTTAAACACACACATACACATACATGAGCAAGATCATAGGAAAGGGTAATACCATATTAACGTTATTAACCCAGTACCCCCTTGGGGTGCCCTATTTGTATCAGACCTGTACGTATTCACGGTGCCTGAAGACGTGCGTGTGGGAAGCTCCGTGGGCTTCCTGTTGGTTGAGGACCCGGATGAGCCTGAAAACCGGATGACCAAGTACAGCATCATGCAAGGCGAGTACAGAGACACCTTCACCATCGAGACAGATGCGGACCACAACAAGGGGATCATCAAGCCCATGAAGGTATGGAGGCCAGCCACAGTGCTATCACGCCGGAGGCCCAGAGGCTGTCAAAGGAGAATGCTCCAAGCCAGACAGAGCACTGGGGATCCTGAGCCTCGGGCAGAGATTTATTTGGTGTCATTTGCTTATTGGGGAGATGATTCCAGAAAGCTCCAGGAACCGTGTACAGGACGAAAACTGAGCTCATGAATAAGCAGATGGGTAATGGGCAGGGGGAGGGGGCCCACTGGTGGTCTTTCTTCACTGGCTTCATGAAGGATGAATGGGCATTTGAATTAAGCAAGAAGCCCCGGAGAAGCTTCTTGAACAAAGACATGCTCCCGGGAGGACCTGATCTGTGATTTCCTTGACAGCAGCACCAAGGCTGATCCACTGTGTGTCCACAGTAGATGCTTGGATCAGGGCCGGACCCAGAGCATTAGGATTGGATAGCATCCCAGGGAGTGAATTGAAACGAGCTGAAGACAGCTCCCTGGTCGCCTGGGAAATCTCCCTGGGCCAGGCCACTGTGCGTGTGGAGGCCACACAGATCCCGCCTGGCTCACAGCAAGTATCACCACTTTTCTGTCTCTCCCTCTCCCTCTCTCTCTCTCTCTCTCTCAGCGGCTGGATTATGAACACATCCGACAATATACGTTCACCATTGAAGCCACAGACCCCACCATCAACCTGCAGTACCTAAGCAGTATCTCCAGCAGGAGCAAAGCCCGCGTCATCATCAACATCAGTGATGTGGACGAGCCGCCCGTCTTCCAGCAACACTTCTACCAGTTCCAGCTGCGGGAGAACCAGAAGAAACCTCTGATCGGCACTGTGGTGGCCAAAGACCCGGACGAAGCTCAGCGTGCCATTGGGTAAGGGGGCAGGGGACCTTTTCTTTGGACCACAGTTAACATGATCACCATACAATCAGACTTGACAGTGCAGAAAGCAACCAACCAGACGACATCTTGAAGCCCCTTTGTTATACACACACACACACACACACACACACACACACGAAGAATTTCAGGGTCTACACCATACAGAGAAACAACACACAGGTCTGTAAAGGAAATGTTTATGACCCACACACTAAGGGGAGGGGTTTGATGTGGGTCCAGTCTAATCTTCCTTCTCAGGCCACATGGGCACACAGATTGCTGTATGCTGGATTTGTTGTCATTTCTTTGTGGGGCTGGCTTTACATTGATTGTTTTTCATTGTTGGATCACATTGTGCTCCTTTCGTCAGTTATATCTTAATTGATTTTCTATCACTATAAGGCCCTCCCAAAGGCAGGGTTCTTTCTAAAGAGGAGAACTCTGGTGTGCTTCGGGCTGGGAAGGTGACTCGGTGGTAGAGTGCTTGCCTAGCATGCATGAAGTCCTGGGTTCCAAAAATTCCTCAAGTACCACATACACAGAAAAAGCCGGAAGTGGTACTGTGGTTCAAGAGAGAGAGAGAGAAAGAGAGAGAGAGAGGGAGAGAACTATAGTAAGCTTATATAGTTTGGACTAAAGGGAAGTCCAGGAGTACAGTTCCAGCACTATCATAACACAACAGAAGCCATCACATGAGGAGAGCAAACTGGCCAGTTCAAGTGTCTCTTCTGCTTCTTATAAAGCCACTAATGTCATCCTGGGGGTCCCCATCCTTAGAAGCCCACCCAATTCTTCCAAAGGCCCAACCTCCACACAACTAGGGATTCCATTTCCAACACATGCGCTTGTGAGGAACACCTGTAGACCATAACACTCACTCCCCTGTCTCAGACTCCTCTCCTCCAACCTCAGTCACCAAGGGGACCCTTGTGTCACATTCTCCCAGAAGCATGGTGACATTAAGAGTGAGTGTGAGCTGGGTGTCAGTGGCTCACACCTGTAATCCTAGCTACTCAGGAGGCTGAGATCTGAGGAGCCCAGGCAGGAAAGTCCGTGAAACTCTTATCTCCAATAAACCACTAGAAAACCGGAAGTGGCACTAAGCGGTAGAGGGCTCGCCTTGAGCTGAAGAGTACAGCACCCAAGCCCAGAGTTCAAGCCCCACGACCAACAAAAAAAAAAAAAAAAGAGTGAGTGTGTGTTCCTTCCGGTAACTTGATTTCCCATGGATCACTACGTATGCTACCAGCATGTATCAATATCATCCTTCCCAGCAGTTCCTTGTCATGTTGATTATTTCCAAGCGAGGCCTCATTTTATGCCTAGGCCAGCCTGCACTGCAATCCTCTTATTTGCATTTTTTCCAATCACTTAGGATGCCAGCTACACATCAATGCATCCAGCCATTCGTGAAGACAGAATCTAATAAATCTGTATGCCTCACACTGCCATTGCCCGTGTCCAGTAGCTAGGATTACCAGTTGGAGTCACCATTTCTGGCTCCCTTTTTATTTCTCCCTGGCTCTTGCTCACCTGTCAGCTCAGTAATCACACATACCAAGGGAAAAACAAAAGTCCCAGCTATGGTATAGTTGATTGTAGTGTCACTCAGTCGCCTCTGAACGTGCTGTTGATGGAGTCTCAGATACCCGGTTCAGTCCACTGTCTCAATCCCCTCACTCCCTCTGTGTTGGTGTATGGCCGTCCATGCTCACTACATTGAGTGGTAGCATGTGATGAGTGGTAAGAAGGGGGGGGGGGATGGAAGAGGCCAGAGATAGACTTGAACGGCCTGAACCACCATACTGAGGAGGATGAACTCAGCAGACAATAAGAAGTTACGGAATTCTTTCTTCCCCGGGCAGATACTCTATCCGCAAGACCAGTGACAAAGGCCAATTCTTCCGCATAAACAAATATGGAGCTATTAACAACGAGAAAGAACTGGACAGAGAAGTCTACCCCTGGTATAACCTGACTGTCGAGGCCAGAGAACTGGATTCTAATGGTGAGTGTGGTTCCTGTGTGCCAGGGGACCTGGGTGTTTTTCCTTTGGCCTTATTCTTTCACATCTGGTGTAATCTGGCATTTGGGGCCCTCTAGAGGTATTTTAGCACCTGCTGAAGCATCCTCAAGTGTGATCCAGCATGGGGGCAACCTGAGGTCTTGTTAGAAATGCAGAATCTCTGGCCCCAAGCCTGGGATTTCACTCGCATCATCACTGGAGAAGCATTGGTAGGAAGCAGGCTGCACAGGTAAGTATTTTCATGTAGGATGAAAACTACCCAAGGTACTTACTACACACAGCTTCTCGGACATCTCCCTGCGAGTCTCATGGGAAGAGCTGTGCGAGTATCAAGTGATTAATAGCAGCGAAGGCTAGGAAAGGGTCCTTTGTGGAAGGGAGGGATGCACCAGCTCACAGGCCGAGTTCAAACGGTGAGGCCGCTTTCAACTGAAGAGTGTAAATTCTAACTGAAGCAGGGGCGGAAGCTGGAGGGAGGAGGTGGGGCGCATGCTTGACCTGTATCAGAGTCACGATCGATCGGGTAACTCGAGGGAATTGGTGGGTTTGGGAGAGATGGGGGAGAATGATGAAAGGCTAATATTGAGTACAAGACACAATGTCCTCATAAATGGGTATGCTGAATTGAAACTCCTTTGAGTAACTACTTAAAGATAATAAAAAGCCATTTTTAAACCCAAATAGAGTATAAACAGAAGGAAGGAAGGAAGGAAGGAAGGAAGGAAGAAAGGAAGGAAGGGAGGAAGGGAGGGAGGGAGGGAGGGAGGGAGAGAGAAAGAGAAAGGGAAGGGAAATGGATGGGAAATGGATGGGAAAGGGAAGGGAAAGGGAAAGGAAAAGGAAAAGGGGAGAGAGAATCACAGCCACCCTCCCAAAGCAAAATTCACAGGCCACTGTATCAAGAACCCACAGAGACTCAGGGAAGGGTTACATTATTTCAATAATTACATAATTATTTATTAATACATATTAATCAATTCTACTGATTTGGTTGATTTAGTGACTTAATTGTTAATTTTATTAATTTAAACCTTTTCCAATATGATAGAGTTGTGTGTGTGTGTGTGTGTGTGTGTGTGCCTACGTGTGCGCATGCTGGTTCCAGGGCTTTGGTAGCGTGGGTGCTGTCCTTGAGCTTTTTTTGCTCAAGACTAGTGCTCTATCATGTGAGCCACAGCTCCACCTCCAGCTTTTTGGTGGTTAATTAGATGAGTTTAATGGATTTTCCTACCTCGGCTGGCTTCAAACCATGATGCTCAGATCTCAGCCTCCTGAGTAGCTAGGATTACAGGCCTGAGCCACCTGTGCCTTGCCGGCCCGGTGTGCCTGTCCCTGAGTAATAACCCTCCTCACCTGAGGTTTCCGGGTCTCCACATGCCCTTCTTCCATCCTGCAGGCCTCTCTTCTGGAGATCGACATCACCCTCTGCTGGCAGAATGTGGAAAGTCCTTCAGAACGCCTTGCCACAAACAAAGGCGGGCAGCCGTGGAGCCCATGGTGGTGACAATGTCTTCTTCTCCCCACAGGACTCTCCACAGGCAAGGAGTCCATCGTGCAGGTCCACATTGAAGTTTTGGATGAGAATGACAACGCCCCGAAGTTCGCGCAGCCCTACGAGCCCAAAGTGTGTGAGAATGCACCGCCGGGCAAAGTGAGTCTGGCTGAGTCCAGGGGAAACACTTGTTCCCCTGAGACTAAGGCTAAATAGGCGATCATTTGACAGATGGGGAGACTGAGGCTCCAGGAGAATGGCTAAAGAGAAAATTAGACATATGGGAACAGGGCGGAGGTAGAAAAATGGATTTGGGAGACTATTTAGGTTAGAACTGCAGAAGAGGCAGTCCTGGACACCATCACTGAACCGCTGGCCACCCCCAAACCACACCGTCTGTCTCTTCCATCTCCAGCTGGTCATGCAGATCTCCGCAATCGATGAGGACATAACACCAAAAAATGTCAAGTTCAAGTTCACCCTGAACACAGACAACAGCAACTTCACCCTCACGGATAATCATGGTACGCATCAGAGCAGTGGGCTGGCTCTTAACAGGATGGGGAGTGGGGATATACGGGGGGGGAATTATTTGAGCCTTGAAACACCAAAATCAAGGACCAAGCCAAGAGATTGGTCTTAGATCCCCTTTGGAAGTCCTGCAAGTCTGCAGAAATCATGAGATGCAACTGGGTCTGATTGAAATCCAGTGAATGGCTTTTAGAGCCTCTGTTGTTTGCAAGTTCTCAAGGTTCTACAGAAGGCAGCGTGTCTGTCCTTTGTCCACAGTGACTGAACCAGGGGGAAGGGAAGAAGGAAGAGGTGGAGAAGCCAGGGGTCTGAAAATTAGGATGGTTTAAAATGATCCCTAAAGCCAGGTGCTGGTGGCTCACACCTGTAATCCTAGCTACTCAGGAGGCTGAGATCTGAGGATCGCGGTTCAAAGCCAGCCCAGGCAGGAAACTCCGTGAGACTCTTATCTCCAATAAAACCACCAGAAAACCGGAAGTGGTGCTGTAGCTCAAATGGAAGAGCACTAGCCTTGAGCTGAAGAGTGCAGGGACAGCACCCAGGCCCAGAGTTCAAGCCCATAACCAACAACAAGAAAAATCCCTGGAGAAGTTCTTTGGTAGTGGTGGTATTTTCCTGGAGGTACTTTGACCTTGACCTTGCTAGACGGGTGCACTACCCCTTGAGAAAGCCTCCCCCGTCCTTTTGCTTTTAGGTTGTTTTTCCACACAGGGCATCTCACTTTTGCCCAAGCTGGCCTCCAACTGTGATCCTCCAATTTCTGCCTCCTGAATAGCTGAAATTATAAGGTTGTGCCACCATTCCCAGATTTAGAGAGGAAAACAACGACAGGAGTGGGGAGAGGGAGTCACTATTTGGACGGAAGTCTCTTCCTGGCGTCAGGCTATTCTGAAACAGACCATGGCAAATGTAACCATTCTTTCGGTGGCTGAGGGGACCCAGGAATTGTTTTTACAATTGTCGACATCCTTTATTATGATGCCTTTTCAGAGACAGCAGAAACCGCCCTCCAAGTTAGTCCCATGCTCAAAGACATTTCACAAGTTCACTTCCTTCCCCACCCCCTCCCCCACCTCCCACTTGCTCGTGGGAACGTGAAACCTCAGGATAATTAGTTGAGCCAAAGGAGTAAGGCCTGTGTGATCAGTGTGTGTTGGGGGGAAATTAGGAGACAGGGGCCACCTGTTGCCCACAAAAACAGAGCAGGAATTTTACATTCTGGCTGAGCCATTCTTTCAGGCTGGATCAAAGCACTTTCTCAAACTGAGTCACTGTGAAAGAAAACAGGCTCAGGTGGCTGATCTAGGAACACACGGGATGCAAAAGGGTAGAGAAGCAGCCCAGGATGGACTGACATGCAATCAAGGAGGGCTTCCTGGAGAAAGGGGCAGCTTTCTTCCCCTGCAAAGGGGGGGCGGGGTGGGGCATGCTGCTGACAACCTCACTGTGTGGCCTTGGGTCTTTGCAGATAACACAGCGAATCTCACCGTGAAGTATGGGCCATTTGATCGGGATTATGCTAAAGTCTACTACCTGCCCGTGCTCATCTCGGACAATGGGATGCCCAGCCTGACAAGCACAAACACGCTGGCGGTGGCTGTGTGCAAATGCAACGCGCAAGGCGAGTTCACCTTCTGCGAGGAGGTGGCCGCCCAGGTGGGCATTAGCATCCAGGCTCTGGTAGCCATCTTCCTCTGCATCCTCACCATCACAGGTCAGTGCCCGTGGGGCAGGGAGGAGGCACAATGGGATGCCCGGGGGAGGGGGGGAGGGGCCAGGGTGCAAAGCCCCTCCCCCTATGCTTCACTTCAAGAAATAACCTTCCTCCGGCCATGGCTTGAAGGCAGCCTGGGGCCCGGCCTCAGGGCCCTCCTGAGGAGGTGGGTGCCCCACTGGTGCTGATCCATCAGCGGATGTCTGGGGAACCCCTTCCAGGGGTGTAAATCCCCCACACACACACTCCAAGGAAACCCTTGGGTGATGAGGCTCACCCTCGCACCGCAGTGACTGGGCCCAGCTTCCCTGCCAGTGGCTCTGCTGGGCGCGTCCCTTCCGTGAGACCTCAATCCCAACAATGAGTAGAACTCATGACAAACAAGACGTTGCCCCTATCCCTAGAACTGCATTTCAACCATGCAGCAGTGGCTCACGCCTGACAACCCGGCTTTTCCGGAGGCTGAGAACTGAGGATCAGGGTTCTAAGCCAGCCTGAGCAGGAAAAAAAAAAAATCCCAACACTCTTATCTCCAGCTAACCAGCAAAATTCTGGATGAGAAGGTGTGGCTCAGGTGGTAGAGCACCAGCCTTAAGAAAAACAAAAGTGAGAACACAAGGTCTCCAGGAGAGAGAGAGAGAGATTAATATACCATCTTTGCCAAAACAGAGAAGCCACGTACAATCAAGCATCTTACAGATAAGGAAACTGAGGCTCAGGACACCCCTGTTTTACAAGGCATGGCTTGAGCTCTGTACCACTTGATTCGCCCTTTCCTGGGATTCTCAGACCCTCTCCCAGCCATACCCCCCCAGAGCTTCAAGCTGATCTCCACTATGCCACTGACCCTGGCTCGTGAGGCCTCTTTGGGCTCAGTCAGCACCCGCTGTCCAAGGGAAAAGGAGAAAACCCAGGGCGTGGGGTGAGGTTAGCTGAGCATCTCATTCAGTGCAGTTGGCACCGAGTCTCATCCTCACGCTGACCTTGATACATCTGGGCTGCACCCACTGCGGATGGCCCATCCCCAGCGCCCCAGGAGGGGACGTGGGAGGGACGGGTGCCCAGCGGACCACGTCCTGACCGTGTGCGGCTCTTGTTGGCTGGCAGTGATCACCCTGCTCATCTTCCTGCGGAGACGGCTCCGGAAACAGGCCAAGGCGAGCGGCAAGAACGTGCCGGAGATCCACGAGCAGCTGGTCACCTACGACGAGGAGGGCGGAGGGGAGATGGACACGACCAGCTACGACGTGTCGGTGCTCAACTCGGTGCGGCACGGCCGGGCCAAGCCCCAGCGGGTGGCCCTGGACGCCCGGCCACCTGTCTACAGCCAGGTGCAGAAGCAGCCGCGGGTGGCCCCCGGGGCGCAGGGTGCGCCCGGGGAGATGGCCGTGATGATCCAGGTGAAGAAGGACGAGGCGGACCAGGACGCCGAGGGCCCGCCCTACGACACGCTGCACATCTACGACTTCGAGGGCTCCGAGTCGGTCGCCGAATCGCTCAGCTCCCTGGGCACCGGCTCCGATGACTCCGACGTCGATTACGATTTTCTCAACGACTGGGGACCCAGGTTCAAGACGCTAGCCGGGCTGTACGGATCCGACCCCAGGGAGGAGCTGATGTACTAAGGGTCCCCCTAAAACCCCACTGCAGCCTTGGCCAGTTCCACTCTACTCACCAAGTCTTCCAGGGAGATAACCGCCCCCCCCAGCCCCTCACCCCTGCCTTGTAGGTGCCAAAGACCTTCGAATCCCCAGGGAGCAAACTCCAGGTCCTCCATACATCAGGGGGATCTATCCCGGCACCCCTAAAAAGGCTGGGAAGTGACCATTCTTGAGGGCTCTGTGTTCTGTCTCTGCTTGGATAGACACATTCCCCCGCCCCTGCTGTGTCCCCCAGATCACAGATGTAGCTCAAAGACTTTTTCCTGACTGAAAAGCTGTCAAGCAAAGTAGCCTGTTCAAATGCTTGTGGAAAGAGGGCAGGGCGGGGGTGCTTTCCCTGAGGATCACTGGACACCCCCTCTCCCCTCTCTGGGAAGGCCTGGTGCCTGCCAGCCAGGAGACAGAAGGCTAGACCCATGACCTGGAGGACCAGAGACTCTCTGAAGCCTAGTCCCTAAGGGAGACACCATTGTACCTGCTCTCAAGAGTCCCAACCCTGCTGTAACCCCCTCACACACACACACACACACACAGGCCTCTACCCAGCCCCTCCCCAGGCCTGGCGACAGGGAGGAAGGGGTCCTGTGCCAGCTTCTGACCTGGGATCCTGCGTGGACCCAGCCACCGCCCCGCCCCGGCCATGGCCGCAGGAACTGTGACCCGCTGAGTGTTGATCCGTTCAGGGAAACTGGCTTGTTGAACTTGAAGCAACTGTGAATTTATCCTGGAGGGATAGTGGAGACCGGGGACCACCTCCACACCCACCCTCTCTGGAGAAGGGCCTAGAAGGGGCTGTGATCCCCCCCCCACCCAACCCCACAATCTGACATCATCAACCAGGTTCACCGGGAGGGAGGCAGACTGAAACAGAGCCCGCCCCTCCCCACCTCTGCCTCACCTGGTCACTCATGCTCTCTCCTTTTTGCTTTTTCTCTCCCTATGCACCTCTGGCTTGGAAACCTCCAAGATGTTGCCCTCAGCAAGTCTGGCCAGACTCCATGACTGCTGTGCCATCCGTCTGCCTTTCCAGCTCACTGTTGCCACATCTCAGGGAACCGACCCTCAAGCACTTCCTGTGGAAGGCAGTGCCCCCCCCATGCCCTCCACTCCCATCCACCTCCCCCCTCCAAGCTCTGCAAACAGGCCTTATGGACCCAGAAGGGCAGGGAAGGAGACACCTGGACCTCGCTCCCCTCACCCTCCACACACACCCCCCACAAGCCAGGCAAGGCCCCTCCCCCCACACGCAACTGTAAATAACACTGACATGTGCTTAACCAATCATTAGTTTTCCATGATCATCTTTTTATTAACGATACTTACCAGCTTCGCACTCTCTTGGACATAGAGAATAAGGGTTTTGTGCATACTAAGCAGGTTTCTATTTAGATTAACACTTTTAGTTCAGTTTTTTGAGTTAGGGAAACAATTCCTATAACCTCCTATTTCCTATCCTCGTGGTAATCGCTCTATAGGTAATGACTATATATTGATCGCACTGGTGCATGAGACGTACTGTAATTTTTTTATACTTAAATAAAGGAAAATCTCAAAATTCTTCCATTTCTGGAGCAAAGATAGCTCTGGGGAAACACATATGCATGCGCACACATTTCCACGTAGCTTACACATACACATTCATGCATGTATATTTCCAAACACATCCAACCACCTGCACTCATGTGCCTTACATACACACATGTGTGCACACGCATGTACATGCACTGATACACATAGGCATGCACACATAAAAATATGTGTGAACAACATGCAAGGACATGTGTTTTCTATACATGTTCATATGGATATGTGTTCATCTGGGCATATTCATATGTGTGCATGCACATGCATGCATCAATGCATGCCTTTACATGCTTGTGCATGCACATTGACACAAGCATGTGCAAACAAGCATACACCTGCCGACACCATCATGAGAGGAATCCAGAGGGAAAGGAGACATTTGAGTCGCCAAGAAAACAGATGGTAAGACAACAAAGAATGCTCCAGCCAGCCTCTTCTCCTGCCAGCGCCCTCCCAGTCCCTGTTTCGAATCCCGCTGCTCCCTCTCACTCACAGCACATGAGGTCCTCCATACTTAGTGCTACAGCACCACTTGCAATTTGAACCAAAGTCTTTCCTGAACATATGCACAGCTCTACACAGGTGGGGCTTCTAGATTCCTAAGAACATTCCAGAGCTTTCCAGAAGCCTCTATGAACAGCTTATTCTTCAACTTTTCCTTTTCAAATGTTTGGACATCTTCTAATATGCCCTGGCTGCCAGCAATGCCTAGAAACCTCCTGGGTTAAACCTTTATCACTGATTGTGTCCAAATCAGGTCACATAAACACAGTCTTGTAGTGAGGTCTTTCAGGGAATTGCCAGGCCTTTGGATGCTGACTGTTATCAGTTATTTGGGAAAGCACCGCCTCCATTCTGCCCTTCCAGTGGCTGCTGGTGTTCACTGTGACTGAATGCTTGGGTAGAGGGGCATGTTAGAATCCCACAAAGCTTGCTATTCTTATCAACATTTAGCCGCTTTTCTTGGACAGACTCCCTGATGGTTGTAAGTTCATTTCCAGAGTTCAATTCACTAGCTGATCTTTTTTCCACCTGTCTGTGGGGGCTGCTCTTGGAACCCACATGAAACCAGCCTTGGAGCCCATGAGATCTCTCCTTCTCTAAGAAGCCCAAAAGTCACCTCCAGATGAATCAGAACATCCCTGTCTTTGGTTTCCCAGCTTGACCTAAAGAAAAGTAGCAAGAGATGCATCATCCCTGAGCTCTTCCCTCCTCGCTAAGCAAGGTATGACTTTATTTCACAGATGAGCCAGTTGAGACTCAGAGTAGGCATGGGAGCCACATTGCGATTCAGAGGTAAAGTTGGGGTTGAAATTGTGGTTGGAAGATGGCTACACGTGGTGGCCACTAGGGGGCACATTTGGTCAACAAATTTCTGACCTTTACCAAAGTCCTGGTTGAGTACCAGAGGTGGTCCTGGGGTCCTGGGACACAAACTGGTGCTGTGTCCTTGCCCACCCTTCCCAGGATAAGAGTTACCTGCAGCCCCCAGCCGCCCCGTGAGCACCGAAAATCTCAACCCACAAAAGCAATTGCACCTGGCCACTGGTGCTTGGGTTTGTGAGCAGTAAACCCAGTGCACCCCACCACCCCTCCCTGCCCTGCAGGGGGGCGGAGGGGGCAGGGAGGGAGCATCTGCCTCAGTATCTACAGCTCACCACCTCCTGCTTTCCCAGGCAAGCCCTGAGGAGTGAGTCCAGGCCAGAAACAGCCACAATTCCTGTGCCTCAGGCTCCCTCGCAAAGAACTCTCTAGACTCACCCTAGTTTCCTGGAGGTGACATGCTGAGCCTCTCATGTCACAATCAGAGACCGCCCAGATACCCAGCAGCCCTCTTCTAAAGGCTAGCCTGAGAATGGGCATGGAGTACATCTGCCCTGATGTTTTAAGTTCAGTGCTATTCACAAAGAAAGAAAGAAAAACGATATAAAGGACCAACAATAAGAGACAGGTTAAGTAAACATAATGGAGCCTTAAAACAGTTCCTAGTGGCCATTAAAATGTCACTGTGCTCTGCAGTCATCTTAGGCTGAGTGAATTAGAGAGGAAAAAGAAAACATACACTCACACACACCAACACATACACAGAACCCCAGGGCACGAGTTACAGTCAGATCCCAATTTTTCCTACTATACCTCCACCTTCAGGTTACAAAATTATGGATTTTTTTCTGTAGTCTTTATGATCAGTGAGTATTTTTAGAATCAGGAAAAAGTTATTTTAATGTTAATTTGTGAGCTGTTTCTTGGTCACTGAAAACATGGTGAATTGATTGGCAAAGTTCTTTTTTTTTTCTTTTTTGTCAATGGTGGGTCTTGAACTCGGAGCCTAGGCATTGTGCCTGAGCTCTTTGGCTCAAGGTTAGTGCTGTACCACTTTGAGCAACAACTTCACTTCCAGCAAAGTTTGTTCTTAAACATCAAATTTTGAACACTGAAAGATTTCATGCAACAGAGGCTTTGATGGGTTTTTTTAATTTTTTTTATTGTAAAAATACTGTACAGAGGGGTTACATTATATGAGTAAGGTAACGAGTATATTTCCTATCAAGGATTGTTACCTCCTTCTTTGTTTTTCCCTACCATCCCTTCCCTCCCCACAGCCCCAACTCTTCCCTCCTCTCCTCCCAAGTTGTAAACTTCGTTTTCAACATAGTGTCTTGCACTTCTCATTGTTTCTGATGGTTTTTATTTAAGTTAATTAAGCTGCTTTTGAAGTCAGAAAAAAAAAGTGTTACTGGCGTGTTAATTCATTTTATTTCTCTATTTCAGAAAATGTTTCTTTGAGTTTGATCTGTAAGACCTAAATATCTTAGACTCTGGTCTTCTTCACACCCAAATTTCTAGCAACTTTCCAGATCTAGAGGATGAAGGAAAATGACCTACATAAAATTCTGCAATGCGTGGATATACCCAGGGTCTCTTTTTCTAGGACAGAAGAAACAGCTGGGACCAGTTTCTTTCAGCCAATCCAGAGGTTATCTGTGTGTACACCCATATTCAGGGATTGGCTTCTCAGGCCTTTTACGACCTAAAGTTACAAGAGGTGCAAGTTAACCTAAGATGTTTCTGAGTAATGGTTGCTGGGGGGATGTTTAATGATGTTACACAGGAAGCTGAACTGGGCCAGGGGTTTTCTGTTTCATATGAGGCTCTAGGCAGGAAGTGAGTCTCACATTAAGGAAGTAAACAAAACCCTACCTCTGAGCTCAGGGAACCCTTCTGACTGAGAACAGATAATACAGCCGGCATTTGACAGAGCCTCCAAAAGTCTGAAAAACACTTGAAAGCATATGCAGACACAAGAAATACCCCTTTTTATTTTTGCATTTGATTGATTTTTATAGATATATTAATTTGATTATCTTAAACTCATTGTACAAAGGAGCTGACATTCACCCAAGCAGTTTATGAGCACAGTGAACCTGACACAATATTCTAGGCCTATTAGTTTGTCCAAAACCTCAAAATCCGTGGATACAGAAAGTATTCTTTCTTAAAGCCATCTTGTTTGCCACAATTCACCTGGGCTTTCTTTTTCTACCAGTTCTGGGTGAGCTAGACTAGAGGGACCCTCCTTTCTCCAGGGCACTCTGGCAGGAGTTGTATGTATGTATGTATGTACGTATGTATGTATTATGTATTTATGTGTGTATAAGAGGTTTTGTTTTGTGAGGCTTGAACTCAGGGCCTCTAGATCTTGTTTAGCTTTTTTGCTCATAGCTGGTGCTCAACTACTTGAGTCATAGCTCCACTTCCTACTTTCGGTGATTAATTAGAGATAAGAGTCCCATGGACTTTTCTGCCCAGACTGATTGTGAACCACTATCCTCAAATCTCAGCTTCTTGAGTAGCTATGGTTACAGACATGAGCCACCCTAGCTGAGTTATGTATTTTGAAAGCACTGTTAAATCCTGTTCATGATAAGCCTTTATTGTAAATAACTCTTTAATTTTTTTTCCTTTAAACAAACCACGATATTGGTGACCAGGGCAATTTGACAGTCTAACAGTGAGCAAGCAGGAAACTTTCAAGTTAACAAAGAAAACTTCCATTGGACTGTGAGCATCACTATAATTACTCACTTCATAACCTCTGAGCATAATACCAACAGCCAGCTACAGTTCAATACAGCTTTGTCAAATCCATACATATAGTGAGTAAATGAAGAAACAGGTCATCTCTGGGCCTCTGCACATGCTCTTCTATGTCTCTGCACAGGTCTTCTATGTACTTAATTCTTCACTTGCTGAGCTCCACCTTTAAGACTCCTCTAGGAAGGAAGCCTTCCCTGACTATCCTTCACATACTCACCCCAGCCCCAAGGCAGTGTGTATACGTCTGCTCTCATAACAATTGCCCATCTCATCACCCTTGGGCAACATTAGGTTTGCTTCTCCTTGCATAGCCCTGTGCCTAGCACACTGCTGGCCCCAAGCAAAGGGATGGGTGGATAAATGAAGGAGAGAGAGCATGGGGGAGCTTCCAGGCCTTAGTGCATGCTACTCCCCTGCTTGGAACAGTGGTCATTCCTTCTTTGCTGCCTAACTGCTAAATCCTCGAGCATCACCTGCTGTGGTCTGCTGTACACCCTGCCACACACAAATGGTTCTCTCTCCCTGTTCCCTGAGCCTTTGATGTATGGCATTAGGATCTCCTGGGTATCTGTGTCCCTCCATGACCACCCTGAGGGTAGGACATGCATGAGAATCATCCCATTCTTTTGGCTGACTTCATTAAAGCAACAATTTTTAAAAAAAAAACAAGCTATCTGGAGGCATGGCTCAGCAGTAGAGCACCTGTCTAGCAATCACCAGGCTCCAAGTTCAAAACCCCAGTACCACTAAGCTCACCAAGTAACCCAGGCTCAGATATATAAGAAAATGAGTAGATGGATTCAAGGAAACATATTCTAGTTTCTTTTTCCATCATCCTTCAGCAGAAAAGGATGGATTTTTTTTTCTTCTGGCAGTACTGGGGTTTGAACATAAAACCTCAGATTTGCTAAGGAGGTATGATACCCCTGAGCTATACCTCCCGCCGAGGGGGACTTTCTTAATGAGAGAAGGTTGGTCCTTTGTCACCATCGATGGCTGCTCCTCCAGCTCCTGTCCCTTGCCCTGTGGGTCACATGACCCCACTGTGTGTGCATACATGATCTACTTCCTGAATCTACCACCCACCTCCTCAGTACAGGCAGGGGGCTCAGCATGCACAGCTCCTGGGCAGTGTTTGTACCTGGCCTGTCATATGTGGATTCCCCGCCCCCCATCACTCTCTTACCTAAAAAGACAGCCAGGTAGAAGGAAGAACCAGAAGAAAGATACATGGAAAGGTAGAACAGAAAGGAATCTTTATCCAGCTAGCTATGGTGGCTCAAGCTTGTCATCCTACCTACTTGGGAGGTGGAGATACAAGGTTGGTGGTCTGAGGTCAGCCCAGGCCAAAACAAGAAAGTTAAAGAGGCTATATCTTCACCAATGGCTGGGCATGATACCACACACCTGTCATCCCGGCTACTCAGAGAAGCACTAATAGGAGGATGGCAGTCCAGGCTAGCTCAAGCTTAAAGCAAGACTCTACTTCCCAAACAGACAATGCAAACAGGAGCTAGTGGAGTGGCTCAAGTGATAGAATACCTGCTTAGTAAGCACAAGACTATGAGTTCAAAACCCACGACCAACCAAAATAAAAGTTGAGGGGTGAGGGAGAGGCTGCATGTTGTCCATCAGAGCTTCCCTTAAGGGCAAACTTCCAGAAATCAGAAGTAAGTAAAAAAGCTTCTACAAAACCTATACCTATAGGACTCAAGGCCATGATCGGAGAGGGAAAAGGAAAGGACTGTAGACACCACAGCTATAAGGGATATGGGGTCCTGAACTAGATCCTGGAGTCGAAAGGAAGGATTAGAGATCATTTGGTGATAGTCACACATAGTACAATGTTAAAGATACGGTTATGTTTATGGTTATTCCTACTGCTAACATTAGGGGGAGCCAGCTGGACTTTGTGGTTAGCACTGATAATCCTAGCTACTTGGAAAGCAGAGATTGAGAGGACCAAGCTTTGAGGCCAGCCCCAACACACAACAAGACCTCATTTCAACCAAGTCAAAGGAAAAGAAAAGCTGGACACAGTGATACATGCCTGTCAGCCAACCTACTCAGGAAATATAAATAAAAGAATCAAACTTCATGTTGGTCTGGGCAAAAACACAAGACCCTATTTTTTAAAAGTAACAAAAAAATAGGGCTAGAAGTGTGGTTCAAGTGGTAGAGGGTCTGCCTAGCTAGCCCAAAGTTCTAAGTTCATACCACTGTATTACCCAAAAATAAAATAAATTAAAAGAAGAGGCCAAGCAGAGGTCTTTTCAGATCTGTGCCCTGCTTACTGACAATGAAGACTCTCCTTCTGGGATCATTTAGATAATTTTCCTGTAAGTCTAAAATTATTAAAATTAAAAAGGCTGACTTGACTTTAGTATCTGTGCTGCAGAGAAAATCAGGATTGGGAGATCTCCAATGTTTGAGAGCTATCTCAAAATAAATTAAAGGAAAAAAAAGATCAAGGGGAAAAAAAACTATTTTTGCTACTGAGTCTAGAAAGAAAGCTCTTCTAGGAACAGAATTCATTTTTTTTTCTCTGCCTCTCCTGCTTACAATTCTGTGTTCCTCTTTATCCTCCATGGTCAAACTCTCTTGCCTCTGCTGTTCCATGCATACAGACAGACCATTCTGTTTTCTGATTATTGAAGTATAACAGCCATACATTAAATTTCACAGGAGTATAAAGTATACTGCCCAGAGAATTCGAGGCAAAAGAAAAAAGAAAATACACTTCAGTACCCAGAACCTACATCAACAAACAGCGTTGCCCATACACCAGGAGCCCAAATCCAATCACCATATTCCCCACCGCCACCATAAACACTTCCTGGTCTTCCCTGCTTTGAAACTGTAGATCAATGAGTCATACATCGTCTGCTTTCTGTCGCTTGATCCTGTGTTTATGTATTGGTCCTATCACTGCCATAATTGTAATATGTTCATTCTCCTTGCTCTGTTCTGTCATGTGACTCTGCTATGAATTTCTGTCCTGTGGACAGGAAATCCAAGAGGATCATGGGAGTTGCCCATGAGATTTTTATCTGAGTTCACTCTTGACGATTCATTTCAGAGCTTGAGTTCAGGCGGTGCCAATATATTTTATTATTGTTGTTATTATTAAGTAGTTACACAAAGAAATAGCAATACTATAAGAATACAATACTTCCGGAGATATACTATAAGGGGGTGAACATACAGAGGAAACAAAAAAATCACATAGTACATTAAAAACAACAACAACAACAAAGACCTTGTGTCGATATCTCGGCATTTATTTCACTCAGCATCATCTTAAATGATCATATGTACATAGCTTTTGAGCTTTTCTGCTCAGCTGGTAAAATTATCCTAAATGTATACTAATTATTGCAAATAAGGGAAGCCATGGGACCTATATTTCTTCGGCTCTGGCTTACTTCACTTAATGTAATTCTTCCTAGTCTTTCCAATTCCTAACAAATAGGGTGGTGTCATTCTTTTTTTTTTTTTTCTTTTTTGCCGGTCATGGGGCTTGAACGCTGGGCCTGAGGGCTAGCGCCCTACCACTTGAGCTACAGCGCCACTTCCGGTTTTCTGGTGGTTTGTTGGAGATAAGAGTTTCACGGAGTTTCCTGCCCCGACTGGCTTTGAACCGTGATCCTCAGATCTCAGCCTCCTGAGTAGCTAGGATTACAAGCATGAGCAACTGGCGCCCGGCTTGGTGTCATTCTTTCTGATGGAAGCATAGAATTTATATATATATATATATATATATATATCACATTTTCTTGATCCATTCTTGATTTTGGTACCCTGCATCTTGTATATACATTTGTCTAATTTGGGGAGGGGAAGGGGAATAACAAAATGCTGAAACAAGGACACAGGATGACCCATTGCAACAATGATACCCACAAGACAGTATATTGGAAATGAACTTTACAACTTAGGGTGGAGGGAATGAGGGAGATGGGGAGGGAAGGGATAGTGGGAAAACAACAAGGGAAGGGGTAACAATGCTAGACAAGAAATGTACTCATTGCTGAAAGGTTAAAGTTTGAGGCAGTGACCACCATGTGTTGCTTGTTTCTGTCTAGCAAAGCAACACATGGTGATAATCAAAACACCTGGTTGATTGTGTGCCTATATAAGACCTGCAAATCCTTAGCTCAGGGCTCTCCTCCTAGGCTCGGCTGTGTCAGAGTGTAGGACCAGGTCCGAGCTGCAGCCCGTCTAAATAAAACAGCTGTAGAGTCTGACTCTTGGTGGTCTTCTTGTGGGGGGTCCTGCGACCTTGGCATAACAATTGCCTTACTCAAGTAACTGTAACTGCCCCTGTACAGCATCTTTACAATAAAATAATTTTTTAAAAAAGAATACACCACTTCTTGGTCAATATAATTTTAAAAGCAACTTTCAAATTAGACTCAAATGTGCTTCTAAAAACTGTCAGTCTGGCAGCTGACATTCTTCTGAACACTGAAATCTATTTTCATAACCAAAGATAGCTCAGTCCTGTGACCAGGGGAACAAAAAAGCAAATAGGAAACCTAAGAACAATGTTTTTCTTTGCTCTCTTACAAACAGACATTGAATGTTTAGAAGCAACATTTATTGAGATTTTGCTACATGTCAGAAACCATACTAACCACTTGGCGTGTGATGTTGCATTTGATCTTGACCACAGAAATAATGTCACTTTTATTTCTCTTGTTTAAACGTTGCCCATGTTACCCAATTATTCTTCATACTTGGGTTCTGCTCTATGCCCTCCTTCCAGGAAACCATGTAGAACCAACTCAGCCCACATTCATTGCTCTCCCTTCTAGAGCCCAAGGCTATACTTAAAATTAAAAATAAAATTAAAAAAAGACAAAGCTCATCATAAGAAACCCCCTTCTGGAAGAGAACATTAGAGGGGATGATATTGATCAAGATGCCTTGTACTCATGCTGACTTTTGAGTTGAAACCTCTTTCAACAACTATTTAAAAATGGAGGAGGAGGAGGAGAAGGAAGAGGAGGAGGAGAAGGAAAGAAAGGAAGGAAGGCAGGAAGGAAGGCAGGAAGGAAGGCAGGAAGGAAGGAAGGAAGGCAGGCAGGAAGGAAGGAAGGAAGGAAGGCAGGCAGGCAGGCAGGCAGGCAGGCAGCCACATTGGAATGAAAGAGCAAGCTTACTACTGGTTCAGTAAACGTCTTTGTAGGTGCCAAGTACAAGGGCTTGACCTCAGGGTGTTGCGCTCTTGCTTGGCTTTTTCACTCAAGGCTGGTACTCTGCCACTTGAGCTACATCTCCTCTCCACTTCTGGCTCTTTTCCACTTAATTGGCGATTAAGAGTCTCACAGGTTTGTCTGCGTAGGCCAGCTTCAAACCACTTGAATCCTCAGATCTCAGCATCCTGGGTCTCAGGCATGGACCACCAGCCTCTCCCCATCTGTAAAAAGGGAGGGAAAAACACAGTACCCTCCAAGGTCTCTGCAGAGAAACGCTGTTCCAGCATTATGAGTTTCCTCCCTCTGAGTCAGCTCCGAGACAGCTCTGAGCTTGTGGCATTAGAGGATGTGTTCCCTGCCCAACTCCGCAGGAGCCCATGTCTTTTCCTTCCCTTAGCCCCACCATGAGATGCTCCAGAACATTGACAGCAAAACTCACAGGAAACAGCTATATCCTCACAAAAATGGCGGCAATGGTTTTCCTGCCTTCCTAACCCTCACCCTCAAGGGGCAGAGACCAGATACCACTGTGCTTTCCTGGGCGCCAGAACATGCCCTTCCTATACATCTAAACCCATTCAGAATACCCCAAAAACAAACAGACCTACCCACTGACATGAAGGATAACCATAATGACATGCACAAATTCACTCAGGAGGTCCATTGCAGGGTTGTCTAGACATGTGGAAAACAGAAGCTATCTAAGTGCCCAGTAGCAGGGGGCTGGTTAAATAAAAACCCTGCTCCCATCTTTACAATGCTGGGCAGCCATTCAAGGTGTGACACAGGAGAGGTGGGGGATGGCTAGCCAGCAAGCTCTCCCCATTTAAGGATACTTAGAGAGATGCCCAACTAAAGAGAAAGAGGTCAAAGGAAAGCTCAATACTGATAGTGAATAGTTTTTATGTTCTTCTGTTTTCTGAACTCAGGGTCTGGGTGCTGTCCCTGAGCTCCTTTGATAAAGGCTAGCACTCCACCACTTTGAACCACAGCTCCACTTCCAGTTCTGTTTTTCAAGTGAGTCATACCAATACACATTTTTGTAGATAGATAGACAACAAAGACAGAGAGATGACAGCTTACCGAGAGATAGGTAGATAGATAACTGATAGACAAATGAAAGCTAGGTATATGATAGATGATAAATAGATGACAGATGATAGATAATAGACAAATGATCATTGATAGATGATTGATACACAAATGACACACGATAAATAGATGATAATCAGATGATAGATAATAGACAATACATAAATGTAGATAGTAGATATGGATAGATGATGGATACACAAATGACAGATGATAAACAGATGCTAGATACAGATGGTAGATGATAGATATATAGATGATAGGTAATAAACAATAGATGATTGATAGAAAAATGATAAATCAATGATGTTTGATAAGTAGATAAATGGATGACAGATGATAGATAGACAGACAGATATATAGATAGAAAGAAAGATAGATAAATAGATAGATATAATTAGGTAGGCAAAGAATCATAATCCAACTCCCTGAAGCTAGAGCCAACATTATGCAGCCCATTGGATTTCCCATTGGATCAATGCTCCTGTGGGAGGAGCTAGTGTACTGTTTAGGACTAGATCCCTCTGCAAGGTCTCCAAGTGAGTCACCCCACACACACACCCTCCACCACCCCAAAACATACACAGACTGTCTTGCCAAAGAGCATGGCTTATAGATAAATCCACTCATCGACAAGGATGTCCATTCTCTACAGACTCCACTACAGTATCCACTAGTGTCTGCTCAGGAAGATCAAGGTCACCCCTTGTGCAGAAGACATAGACCTGGCTTGGGAACCTATAGACTCCAGTCCTAGCCCTGCTCTGCTCTTTCCTTTGGTCAGACACAAAGGAAACACACGGGGCTGGACAAAGGGCTTCTCAAAAAGTCCCTTTTCTCAGGACTCAGATTCCTCTTCATTCTGGGCCTGTGACCCACAGCACAGCCATACCCCCACATCAGCCTGGGTCCTGGTAGGGGTAAACCACACAGTGGAGAAGCAGGATGAATGGCTGCCAAGGGAAGCTGGGAGTGGAGAGGGTTCCCCCTTCCTGCCTTCCAACAGCCTCCTTGCCTGGCCCTTATACCACCCCCCTTTAGAGCCTGTCTGTCTACACACACACACACACACACACACACACACACACACACACACACACACACCATTCCTGCAGAGCATGTGGCTGACTCTCTTCCTTGTATCCTGACCCCCGGCCCTCCTCTGTTTCCCTCCCCAAGGTGAATCAACAACAGGCAAACCTCTTTGTCATCATGTTTTATTTTTGAGGACCAATTTCCAATGAGAGGCAGATCTCTGGGGTTTTGAAACAGCCGGTTTTGAATGTCCCTGTTTCCTTAAGCTCCAGGTCCCTCGATCAAACGGGGACTCAGAGATGACCACCGTGGGCAACCCCATAGTTCATGGATGAATTCATGAAATGCACCCAAGTGGGCCCGCTGCCTAGACCATGGCAGCCCCCTCTCCCAAACCGCCTTCAGTGGGATTCCCAGGCAAGTCGATATCTAGAAATCATTCCACGGGGAACTTAGGGAGCCCCCCAGCGGCTTAGTAAGGGTGCAATAATCAGAGGCTCTTTGGGATACTGAAGCAGACAAGGCCCCAAAGTAGGGTGGGGGCCAGGAGCAGGCGTTGGAAGCTGGTTCTTCCTCTGAGCCAGTCCCCCACACCCAGGTTTGCACCTGCTGGGGCTGAGCTTCAAGACGGGGAGGGGGGGGGGAGAGGGACCCCGCGGGGCTCAGTGAAGGATCTGCTGATGGCTCAGAGGGAAGGTATCAGCCAGGCCTAGGTGATGTCCTCCATCCCAGAAGTCATCATCTGGCAACTAGGGGCAGCGGATGGCAGCAATGGCCAATGGCCCAGCCACATAGGGCAACTCTGTCACCCTGTGCCAGGTGCGCCGGCCCCAAAGCCCAGCCTCGCCTCTGTCCGACCAGTCTGTCAGTCCTTCCATAACACGTGGTTGCTCCACCTTTCTCCGCACGTGTCCGTGTGTCTGTCCGGCTGGAGGGCCGGCCTCCCCGGGCATCTCTCCCCGCCCTGCCCCGCCTGCCTGCCGCTGTGTGGGTGTCGGTGCGCAGAGGGGCGC
>NW_012267234.1:6395976-6417883 GCF_000151885.1 Dipodomys ordii
AGCGGAGCCCCAGCGCCGTGGCATCCGAGCGGGACCCGGAGCGGGAGCGGCAGCCGGAGCCGGAGCGGGAACCGGAGCTGGAGCCGAAGCTGGAGCCAGCATTGCAGCGCACGGGGCGGAGCGCGGCAGCCAAGCCGAGTAAGGGGGCGGCGCTGGAGAGCGGGTGGAGGGGTCCCTGCCGGGGGCGCGCTGGGGAGGGCGTGGAGGGGGACCCCGCCTGGGCGCGCTGGGGAGATCATGGAGGGGGTCCCCCCCTGGGCAAGCTGGGGAGGGCGTGGAGGGGGTCCCCGCCAGGGCGCGCTGGGGAGATCATGGAGGAGGTCCCTGCCGGGGGCGCGCTGGGAAGATCATGGAGGAGGTCCTTGCCTTGGCGTCCTGGGGAGAGCGTGGAGGGGGTCCCCTCCGGGGTCGCGCTGGGGAGGGCGTGGAGGGGGTTCTCCGCCGGGGGCGCGCTGGGGAGGGCGTGGAGGGGGGTGTCCGCCGTTGGCGCACTGAGTGGGCCAACGCTTGGTGTGGAGAAGGACCCCCAAGAATGCTGCAGACCTCCGCACCCCAGGTCAGGCCCCCCTAGCTGGCACTCAGGCTGACCCCTGACCACGCCCGGGCCGCAGGGAAGGGAGGGTCTCCCTGGATGACCAGCATGGACCCGCTGCGGGGGTGGGGGGGCTGTGCTGTCGGGTTTGGGGGACGCCTGAGCAATCCACACAACTGGGTCAAACTAGAGCGCACTTTTGACCGAGGTGGGAGAGAAAGGAGACTGGGGGTTGTGTGAATTTTAAACTTGGACCTTCCTTCCATCCCCTTGAACCAGGAAGTTTGAGCTGTTGACAGAGGGGCCACCGGGGGCGATAGCCCTGCCCTGCTGTCCTGACTCAGTACCAAGGAGAGAGGGAGGGAATTCCCCACTGGCCTTCTCCCCATTTGGGGAGACTTTCTTGTGCACTCTAAGGACTTGAGTCTGAGTCCCACAGGGCTGCGCCGCTGGCAGCACTGCAGTGGCTCCCAGACGCCTGGCCAAAGTGGACAGGGTCCTCCCTGCCCCACACGGCTCTTCCTCTCTCTCCTTCCAGCTGTGTGATCCTGAGGACGGTGTACAGTGGCGACCTAAGGCTGCCCACCATCCAGTGCCAGCATAGGTAGCCAGGCCCCATGCTGGGAGCAGAGCCCGTGGTCACAAATAACAGGTGTGAGAAGCCAGTTCCAAGTGGTCCTTGTTTTCAATCCACGCTGGCCCATTGGCACCTGCCGAAAGGATGTCCCTTGTACTGCCACCTCCGACATCCAGACGGCCCTACCATGCCTCTGTTTCCCTCTCTGAATTAGTTATCAGGGTTCTGTTAGGAGGTTCAGGGGCTTTGAACAATCTTGACTGACTTCCTAGTTAGCGGTTAAGACACTTCGTCTCTCTGTGCCTCAGTTTCCCCACTGGAAACAAGGAAGGTGAATCAGGAGGATTGAACAGCATGATTCTCCTGGGGTTCCCAGCCAGTACTCACCTACATTTGGGCACAAGTGTCACTTTAGGGGTATCCACTGTGGGTAGATGCTGAGTTTTTCTGAAGTGAGGGGCAGAAGGCATGAAGCTCCCCCATCCTCTCCTAGGATTGAAGTCTAGCTGTAAAGCCAAATTTTCTCCTCAGGAACACCCCATTCTCAGGCACTTCCTAGGAGTTCTTTGCCTATACCAGCCTCTCCTCCTAGGTTAGGGTACTTGACCAAAAGGGGTGCTCATTGACTGTGTCCTTGACTGATGGCTGCTGCCTCAGGCAGAGGCAGCCCCCGTGTATTATGTGCTGGGTACAAAGCAATTCTCCCTCCACTTTGTGCCATGGAGGTAGAAGGAGGATCGCTTTCCCTGGAGAGCAGTCAGGCTGTCAGGTGGCTTGGCCATGCCACTGGTAACAGAAAAACAACAGTGAGAGCAGCCACCAAGGCTAGGAAGCTGCCCAGCATGCTGAGGGCCCAGCCATGCCAACTTGCTGATACGATGTGTCCATCTAGGCGATTAGGTCATTACCCACCCTCTGTGATGAACCTAAGGAAATGAAGCTGGCTAGAGGTCACAGCTTCAGAACTGGCTTGTCCCCAGGAATGGATCTGCTCTAGTCTTTGTGGCTGGTGTCTCAGATAGAACCCCAGCTCAAGGTGGTACACAGAATCCCATAGCTGGAAAGAAAGCAAAGGACACCCATGGAGTCCCTGGCCACCTAGCTGCCAAGAGCGGGAGATGAAATCTAAAACCATGTGTATTGGTTGTCAAGTGGGGACCTGGTACAGCAAATAGAATGTCTGCGCCCTCCACACCTACACAAAATCTCCCTCTCTCTCCTCTGTCCCCCATAACCCTCACCCACTCACCCAGTAGGGTGTGCTCCCCTACACCTCCCTCAATTCCCACCCCTCATCTTCTCCAAGGAATTCATCAGATAGTAATTCACTATGTGTCTAGTGGCGTACTTGGTATTTGGGACACAGCCCATAGGCCCTGCTCTGTCTGCATTATGACCATACACTGGGCAACATTTTCTCTTTGACTTCTGGCAACAGCTGTCTGATGTACCTGGAATAGGGTGGGAGCTATGGGAGTCCCAGGATCCTAGAATTGCTCCCACTGTGTCTGTGGGAAGACTCAGGCTTAGAAAGGTTGAGTGCATCTATCTCCATTAGGCATAGACTACTTAAATATCTCTGTGACCCATAGGAATATGAGTTTGTGAAGTTGTCATTTGTACGTTGTAATTTGGGTGACATGTAATTCATTATCAAGATGATTTTTCCGTGGAAATCTTCAATCCATTTATGTCTGAGTAGAGTAAAACAGTATATTCATTTTCTGTGAGCCATAAAAGTTTTACACTTCCAGTTGTTTTTCTTTGGTGGGGGACAGGGGTAGGCTGGCAGTATTGGGACTTGAACTCAGGACCTTGTACTTGATAGGCACATAGTCTACCACTTGGGCCATGTTCCACTCCCCCCCAGTCATTTTTTTCCTGTCCAAACAACAAACTTATTTAGTCAAATTGATTTAAAAGGGCAGTCTCCCGTTCATTAATTACCTAGGCCTCTCTCTCTTTCGCTGCGATCACCTCTCCTATTCCATTGCTCTGAGGCAGAAATGTCTGTGTGTCTGTGGATTCTCTAAACCCCAAACCGGGCTTCTCTCCACACCTGCTTCCTTGCTTGCAGACAGACTGGTGGATAGGAAATCAAGCTCCATAGTTTATTCAGGCTATAGTGGTGGGGCGGAAGGCTGATCCCATAAGGAGCTACTGCAGGGAAATTAAGGTAACCTGTAGGCCACCTTGTCCATCCCAGCACACATGGGGCCAGAGGTTGCATAGAGACAGAAGGCCTCCTTGCTGCTGAGATCCCCATTCTGACACTCTAGCAGGTGACCCAGTCACCTGTTGGCAAACCTCAAGGCCTCCTGCCCACCTCTGTGCCACTGTTTGCTGGTCCTTCCCCTTCTGTGCTCTGGGCTCCCTACATCCTACACTGAACCACACCACAAACCTGGTACCGTGTACCTAAGGAATGGAGGGTGTCCCCAGCGGGGTCTCAGCCTCAAATAGAGAGCACCCTGTGACCAGAGAAAGGTTTCCATTGCTTGGGACCCCACCTGTAGCTCTCCAGGGTTAGCCTTTGCCTGGGGAAGGTGAATAAAACCCTTTCAAGATAGTCTAGGGACCAAACCCTGGGAGATGCATATAGTCCCTGCGCACATCCTACATGGCAGGCACGGTGCTGCTAGAACCTTCTACACCTGCAGCCTACACTTCTCCAGTCTCTACCATGTCCCAGTCACCTGAGCAGACACACTCATCCTCACTCCCCCCCTTCTTCCCCCCCCCAATCCATCTGTCCCTCAGTATGACCCGTGCACTTTGCTGCCCAGGACCTTTGCCCTGTCTGCTGCTTCTGCCTGGCTTACCTGCTACCTTCCCACCAAGGTGTTCCACAGTCACTTTGTGTACCTAATGCATTCCTCACCTGCACACCTGCCCCTGCAATGTTCCGTAAAGAACTCTGCCACTGCCATGGTATGATACATTGTATGCCACCGTCCAAGTTCACCTGACTGTTCTAGCCCCAGCAGTCAAAGGCTGGTATATAAGGGACTTTTGACACCTAGAAGCATAGTCATCTACTCGCACCCCTAACGTCCTGAAACCCCTTCAGCTTCTCTCTCCATCTCTGGCTCAGCCTCTGTGCCTTCCTGCTTCCTTTGACCTGTGTGGCTCCACCCTGAGCCCCAGGAGACCTTCCAGAAGGGATAAAAGCTTGCCACATGGCCGTCCTGCTCCAAATGGTCCCCAAAGCCCACCTGGGGAAGGAAGCTCACTACCTCACCAGGTCCCTTCATTCTTCTGTGGTGCTGTCTGTAAAATGAGGGTTTCATTAGAAGACCCAGGGAGCCGACAGCATGTGACAGAAGTCAAGCAGGGATTGCGTACGTGAGTGGACGTAAGTGAACATGACTGAGTCTCGTTCACACGGCCAAGCCCCTCCCCTCTTCTGTCTGTTGTTCTCCAACCAGATCAGGAATCTCCCAGGTCTCATTCTGTGGGTCTGATCTCTGCCACGGGCTCCAGAGTGGAGGTATTCCGGGAGCCAGGAAGGGAGGGGAATGGAGGTAACAAGGACTTGCGGTACACCATTCAGCTACTTCAAACCTGGAGGGCCGGCCGCCCACCCTCCCTCATACTCCCAGCCAGACAATCCAGTCAGAGATGAGTCACAAGCCTCAGAGCAAGCTGGGAGCAGCGACCTCCGTGTGGGCCCTCCCCATTCCCAGGCAGCCTGCTCTGGATCTCTGTGTGCCAGGCCTTCTTATTCGCCTATGGTCCCATGGGGGGAGAGGGGGGGCAGGGACGTGTCCTCTTGGATAACTACCTCCAGCTCCTTTATCTCATGGATTCTAACCATGCTCCCTCCCTCCCCCAGCTCCCCCTGCAAGCAAAGAGGCCACCAAGCCATGATTTTCCTGTGGGCTGAGCTCCATCTTCAAGTGGGCAGGGAGAGGAGGAAGTGGACCTTGAACTTGACAATCCACTTCTGTTTTAGGGGTCTCATGTCTCCTCTGGGATAGGTGTTACAGGGTCTTGGTAAATGAATCAGGGGATGTTGGGGTGGGGGGGCGGGGGAGCTTCTGGGAGACGGCAGCCAGAGGATGTGTAAAGGACTGACTATGGTGCATGAGGCAAGGAGCAGAGTATTGTAGGTCCCATTGTCACTATGGTGATAAGATGTCTGGGGAGATGCTTGGCTCTTCACAGGATCTCCTTAGCATCGTTCACAAACATCTTCTGCTCATCCTCATATGTTAGAATCAGGCCAAGACTGACTGAGTCCCACAGTCCCACATTCCTGGGTACTATTGAAAGCTCCCTCTATATCCCGCCAGGAGTCCTCATTTAGAATAATTTAGGACCAGGGCTGGTCTGGAAGTGGCTTTATGTTGTGGAAGAATCCTCAGTAGGATCCTTCTCTCCATGGCTCAAGGTAATTCTCATGAAGCCATCACTTGAGTTGGGTGTTGATGGCTGTATAGGAGTTTACCAGGTGGAGGAAGGGATGGTATACTAAGGGCAAGGCCTGGAAGTATGAGAGGTCCACTGTATCCAGGAAGAGGTTCAGCCAGAACACCAGGGGCAGCAGATCTCTGTGGCATGTTCCTGGCAGGAATGGAGGGGCATTGTGGGTAACAGAGACCCTCCCACTCAGCTCTTCCTTCATCTCTTCTCTGTGACCTTGAACACGTTGTCACCTGTATTCCCTATTTGCAAAGCAGAAATGATCTCCCCCCTCCCCAAAGGGCCCATTGCAGTGGCTTATCTAGCACGTTGGAAGTGTTGGGTTAACATGCCTGTCGGAGTCTCAGCCTTCATCCTGGGACCATTGAAAGGAAAGGGGGTGGGGGACAGGGGAGGTGTGGGAGGGCAGGACTTGAGGGCAGCCCCTGCAGTCGCAGTGATGGTCTACCCATCACTGGCTGGCATCAGGTGTCTGGCTAGACATCCATCCATTAGACATCTGCTGTGCCAGTTTACTAGAGAAGTAGGGAAAACCTCAGGATGGTGGAGGTTGGGGTAAGAAACCAGGCCCATTTTCCTGAGGGTACTGGGGAGCTACAGAAGGCTTCAACAAGAGAGCGATGTCATGTCATCCATTTTGCCTTGAAAAGGAAGAGCTTGCTAGGCGCCAGTGGCTCATACCTCCAACCCTAGCTACCCAAGAAGCTGAGATCTGCAGATCATGGTTCGAAGCCAGGCCAGGCAGAAAGTCTGTGAGACTTTTATCTCCAATTAACCACTAGAAAACTAGAAGTGCCACTGTGGCTCAAGTGGTAAAGCACTGGCCTTGAGCTGAAGAGCACAGGGTCAGCACCCAGGCCCAGAGTTCAAGCCCCACGACTAACCACAGAGAGAGAGAGAGAGAGACAGACAGACAGACAGACAGAGATCTGTGGAAGCAACAGGAGAGGTGAATTTTCAGCCCATCTGTGTCCCCCATGCCTAGACACACATGTGTACATATGCACACGCAGCACACACCAGCACATCCACACAATACATACATGCCTGTATGTATTTTCAGAACATAAGAATCCTGGCGTTGGGGTTCTTCTTGGACTGTCTGGTTGGGAAGTCACAGTTCCCCAGTGGCTCCTGCAAGATCCACCTGTTACCCTTGCATCCCAGGTCAGAGATTGCCCCTCTGTTTCCATGGAGACTGAGGATGGATGGCAGGCCAGCCACAGGGGTTCCCTGGCTTAGGGAAGGCTGAGGTAGCTGTAAGGAGCCACCTAGAGAAGGGTCTCAGGCCTGGTGCCTGCCTCCTACGGGGGGGGGGGCAGAGCAGGCATCTCTGAAGCTCCCTTCTGCCGGCCAGGGGCTTGTTATCAGAACCCATGTTCCCCAAGCACACTGTGTGCTCTTGCCCTGCTTTCTGTGCCAGATGCCTGGCTCTGAGAGGTAAATTGCTTGGCCCACAGTCCCTGCCAGGAAGTGGCTGAGTTGACATTAGTGCTCAGAAATCAGACTTCCAAGCAAGACTCCCCAAAGAGAGGCCTCTCTGATTCATTTGTTCAGTAGAAAAGCCAATTAGTCAATGCTGTTTGCTTGGCCGATGGGCTCCATCAAAACACAGGATCTGCATGGTGGAGAAAAATAGATCTAAATAAAAAGCCTCTAAGCCAGGCACTCTGGTGGCTCAGGGCTGTAATCCTAGCTACTCAGGAGGCTAAGATCTGAGGATCATGGTTCAAAGCCAGCTCAGTCAGGAAAGTTTTCCAATTAACCACCAAAACAAACAAACAAAAAAAAACCTTAAGTAGTAGCTTAAGTCTTGAGTGGAAAAAAAAAAGTGCTTACACCCCGAGTTCAAGCCCCATGGCCAGCACTCACATAATAAAAAGAGTCCCTAAGAGAAACCAAGATGGAGGCCTGGGCACCTGCCTCTTACAGACACGTTCTGTCTACAGTATTATCTCACGATCAGAGAAGCCAGCGGTCTCCTGAGATCCAGGCGGAGAGGCCGTGCTGCTGCCCTGTGATCTCTGTGTCTGCCCCTCATCCCAGATCCTGCCCAGCCACCCCTCCTCCCCAAAGTGTAGCATGGTTTCTCCCTAAGAAGTAAGAACACATCACCCTTCTACTCTTTCAGCCTCGTGTCTCCCAGGGACACACAAGACCGACCAGCTTCTGAGCTGTACTTTGTGAAAATATTTTCTCCATTGTAAATGCATGTTGAAGCAATCTGGCAGTTCCTGGCTGCCCGAGCTATCCAGGTATCTGGAGGAAATGCAGGTGGGGAGAAGGGAGAGGGGAAAGAGGCATCTCCCTTCCACAGATCTTTGTTTCTCAGTGGGTGACTTAACTTGTTAAGTGCCTTCTAAAGGGTGTGCTGGCTGACTGTGTGAGTTCTGGAGTCAAATAGACCTAGACTCTAGTCCTTTGCTGTGTGACCCTGGGCAAACAACATGATCTCTCTGAGCATCCTCCTCTTCAACTTTTTTTTAATATATATATATATATTATTGTAAAGATACCATGCAGATGGGTTACAGTTACATGAGCAAGGTAATCACCTTACCAAAATCAGCTGTGTGACCACCTAGCCCCCACCCTACCCTTCAGGTTGCAGTGTTCAGCTGTGGAATGAATACATCAGGCAGCTGTGGGAGGAATTGGGAGTCACTGAAGCTAGCAAGGCAGTGGGACCCCCTCAGGTCTGCGAGAAAAGAGACTCCTGGCATCTCTTGTTCAGGATTCAGGTCCATCCATAAGAGATGTCCTACCCCCTCTGCCCACCACTGGGACCCCAGCACCCACTCTGCTACATTGCACCCACACCTCTGAACTCTGTAGTCCAGGAGTCCCAGGGTGCAGGCTTCCAGGTCTCCTTCCTTTCCCCCCATTTCATTCCCCCGCTCCCATAGTTGGAGGCCTAGGATCTAAAGGCCCAGCCTGCAGAGCCAGTGGTGCCCATCACTTACCTGTTTGTTTGCGTCCCTGCAGGTCAGTGGAGGGGCCTTCCCCGGGAGAAGTCAGAGTTGTGCCCATGGGCAGGCTGGCTCTGCTGTTCTGCTCTAAGGATTACATGTCCTTCAAACGCCCTTGACCCTGTAAGTCTCTTCCTCATCCATCTACCTCTCCAGCCCACCTGCAGCCCAGCCTGGGGAAGGGGTTGTGGGGATGGCTGGAGGAGAGCCAGGTGTCTGATGAGAGGAATACGCTTCCAGGAAACAGGGACCATGCCCATCCTGTTCCCAGGGAGTCCCAGGCCCTGCTTGGTACATGGCACCTAGTGGGTACTCGGGAAATGTTGCCTGGATGAGGAATGTAGGTAAAGCAGGTGCCTGGTGGGTATTCCATTTGGCGTTTCCACAGCCCTAACCCCTGCCAGTTTAGAAGAGCAGCCAGACAAGTCCCCTGCAGGAAAAAGCAGCCCCCCAAGGCTCCCCACACAAGACCTCACTGCTAGGAGCCAGAGCTCACAAGATCTGGAAAGTGAATGAGTCACAGCATTAGGAGCCATGGGAGGGTGGTAGGGAAAGTGGGGCCATCACCCATTACCAGAAGCAGATCTGCCATTTCCTGTGGACAACGCGGGGAGAGCAATCACCCACTGGCCTCTCAGGATTTGGGCAGACATCATGAGTCAAGACAGGCTAGTCCCGCACCGGCCAACCCCAGCCACATCTCTCCTCCAGACATTTCAACTCATCCCTGTCCATCATAAAGAAAACCCCAGCGTCCTTCATATTGTCCCCACATGGGGCAGAGGGGAAGACTGGGGCAGAGGAAGGAGGCAGAGGAAGGCCTTGATTCAGGAAAGTCAGAGGGCTTTGGGGCCAAGCTACTGCAAGAAGAAAGAGGGTGCTCGGCTTGCAAGGTCTGTGAGCCATTTTCCAGCCTTCAGAAGAAGGCTGCCTGGTTTCTTGGGGGGAAAACTGAAGGCAGGGAGCCATCTCCATCTGACCCCTGCTGGGAAGGACAGCCCGGGACTCCCTGGAGACCCGGGCTCCAAAAACAGATGCTCTATAACGTTGTCTCTGTCACCCAACAGACGACAGCTCCATGGAGCTCCCGATGAGGTGGGGAGGAGGGGAGGGTGGCTTCCCTTCCTCTGGCCTCTGGGGACAGATGGCGGGGGAGGAGATTGTGGTCCCAGGGGAGATGGAACCTGTAGCAGATTGAAACAGAGAAGGGGAAGGTGACATCCTGTGATTCTCAGAGAAGTCAGGTAGAGCCTCTGTCTGCTTGAGCTCATGATGGCTGCTCACAGACAAGTGGGTACTAGCGCCTGGCAGAGCCCCTGGGTGCCCTGAGGCTCCCTCAGAGTTGGTGTGATGTGGTATGCAATGCCTGGCACAGACACCTGCCAGCTGCATGATCTGGAACAAGCTGCTAGTAGAAATCCCAATTGCCCCACTTACAACTTGGAAACAGTAATACCACCCTCTGGTTGAGTGCTCGGATTTCACAGGCCACAGGGAGTTGTCTAACCCGGCTCTGCAAACATACTCCAGAGACTTGAAACACTGCCCCCATGGCCACTGTCTCTACACAGCTCAGAATTACCCGAGTCTTTCATGATTAGGAGAAGAAAACAGAGAGGATGGGGACTGTGACAAAAGACCTGGAGAATCAGCTTATCTGGAGGAAAAGTTTAAGTCTCAGCTCGCTGTTTCAGAAGCTTTAGCCTCTCCCTCTGTAGGCCTATGGCAAGGTAGAACATCATGGTAGGAAGCCTGGTGGAGAAAGACCTATTCATGGCAGCTATGAACTGAAAGAGAAGAAGCTGCTGGAGTCTCAATATACCCTTCAAGGACAACCCCGCCCCCACCATGACCTAAAGTGCTATCCCAAGGCTCCACCTATTAAAGGTTCCACCACCTCCCAATGTGTTCTAGGTTAGGAGCCCAACACATGGGCCTTTAGGAAACATTCATCAAACAAACTATCACAGGCTAGATCCTATTGTTACCTGCTCGCTCCCTGTGTAAGCTATCTGTGCAGACTTGGGGAGTGAGAGCAAGAAGTTTCATGAACTTTTTCTTCCAGATCTCAGTCTCCTGAGTAGCTAGGATTACAGGTGTGAGCCACCAGTGCCTGGTCTATTATTCTTGTGAGCGAGTGGGATGGTCAGTGGTATCTGCTATACTAATCCACTGGCACATCTACCAAGCAGAAAATCTAATTATCTGAAACAACAGGACTCTTAACTGCCCAGACAGGGTGTCATTTACAGCTGAATGTGTATATTGAGAAACCTATAGTGTGTTCTTTGCCTTCATTTAAGATATCAATTATATCGAGCCTTAAAACAGTGGCCTAAATAGTATAAGCATGAGACAGACGAAAGTTTACATCTGGTGAAGAAATGTTTGCGCTGTGTGTGTGTGTGTGTGTGTGTGTGTGTGTGTGTGTGTGTGTGCGTGCGTGCGCGCATGCCAGTCTTGGGGCTTGAACTCAGGGCCTGGCCACTGTCCCTGAGCTTTTCTGCTCAAGGCTAGTGCTCTACCACTTGAGCCACAGCTCTGTTTCCTGCCCAGGCTACTTTAAATCTCAACAGTCAGATCTCAGCCTCTGAATAGCTAGAATTATAGGCACGAACCATCAGCTCCCAGCTGTCATTTCCCTCTGACACTGGCTTTGGTACAGAGGAGAATGCAGAAGCATACCACACAGACTGAAGGAGGGCTGGCACTTCAGTTTAATCCTGTCACCAAGAATTTGATATTTCAACTGCATGAATGGCTACACATGACAGTAAAACTGCAACAGAGGTCCTAAACAGGCACTGATAGTGTATGTGGTCATCAGGGACATTTTGAGTCAGGCATAAGAGGCTCATGACTGTAATCCTAGTTACTCAGGAGGCTCAGATCCTCAGATCCTGAGAACTGTGGTTTGAAACCAGACCAGCCAGAAAAATCCACAAGACTCTGTCTCCAATGAACTAGCAAAAAAAATCAAGGCTGAAGACATGGCTCAAATGATAGAGTCCCGTTTGAGCAAGAAAGCCGAATAAGTGTGAGACCCCTGAGGAACCCTCTGAGATGAAGCCACTGTATGGGCACACACACACACACACACACACACACACAGAGGAGTTGAGCAAATAGTGCACATTTCCTGCCGGCTGCTTCTAAGATTTGCATCTCTCTAACTGCAAAGGAATCCAGCAAAGAACAAACCTATTAGAGAGAAAATAAAGAGGTGGACGCCTCCATGGTAGTGGAAAGAAGGCAGAAGGCCTTGTTTGTGTCTCTGGATCTATTAGCCACTTCCAAGCACCTACATCAACAAACACCTCCACATTCTCCAGATTGCCAAATCTCAGTGTATCTAGAAACTCGTCTTTCAAAAAGCATTCTGCTCTCTCTAGCTATGGCCTTGACCCTGCTCACAACTCAGTTTCTGGGCAGTCCAGCAGCTCCCCACTTGCCCACACCACCTGCTCCCACATCTCATCCAAACTCTCACCAAAGTTCTTCATTTCAGTGTAGTCCAACTTAGCCTTTTTTTTTTCTGGTTGTGGTGTTTGAACTCTGGGCCTGGCACTGTCCTCAGCTCTTCAGCTCTAGGTGAGCGCTCTACCACTTGAGCCACAGCACCACTTCCGGTTTTGTAGTAGTTTATTAGAGATTAATCTAATGGATTTTCCTGCCCAGACTGATTTTGAACTGTGATCCTCAGATGTCAGCCTCCTGAATACCTAGAATTACAGCTGTGAGACACTTGCACCTGACACCATTTTTTTTTTTTTTTAGTGAGAACCTTTTGAATCCTGCTTAAGGAATTGAAGGTCAGGAATCTTAAATACAGATGGGGCTTTGATTTTTATTGTTGATTTGTTTGCTTGAACTGTGATGGTGATTTAATAGCTTTATCCAGATTTTAGAATTAAGTTTATGGAGTGCCTGTGTAACTTATATAAACTATCTCACTTAACCCACAGAAACACTCTGAGAGACTACTCCTCTATTGTTGAGATGAGGAAACTTAGATACACAAATGTTAGTGATCCTAGCCAATGTCTCTGAGCCAGGCACTAAGCATTTACCACCTTCAGGGGCATCCTTTGGAACAGTCATGCAACTCCAACAGCAAATAATGTCATGGCAATCTGCACAAACCCCTAATGTAGGAGTTTGAGCCAGGTTCAATCCTTCAGATTTCATTCACACAGGTACTCTGCGAGTTGTCTATGTTGGATGATGCTAACACCAAATTGTCGAGGAAAGACTGGTTTATTTGCCATTTCTAAGCATCCTGGGGGCCAAAGCAAAGAAGATCAATGGTATGATTCTCATGGTCTATACAGAGAAAGGAGTTCTTTGGGGAAATAGTTAACATGGAGTCCCAATCTCAGACAAAAAAAATGTTGCTGCTTCTTAAATTGGTCCCCTTGCTGTGGGTTCTGAAGCACAGAACCACTGGAAAACAACACTATGGACAGTGCTCCAGCCATGGTGGCCAGAGAACACAGTTCTCAGCTGGAACAGCTTGTTCTGGGGACTGAGACCTGTGTACATGGACAGCACGTGGACAGCATGGCCCTCACCCAGTCCCTCAGGAGGAATAGCCAAGGATCGTTTACAGCACTCAGGAATTTTAACATTTTCCACATCAATTATTCAGGAGCTTCCTGGAAAGTTCACATCAGAGTTAATGGTCAGTTTTCTGCACCATGACTTTGAGGCTTCTAATGCAAGCTGGGGTAGGAGCTAAGACCCTTCTGACCTATCGATGGAGCCAACCAACCCTTCTCCCATCCCCAGCAACTGCTTCTCCTCCCATGACCCCTCCTCTTCATCACACAGACTGGTGTCACAGAACCCTGAGTTCTTTGTAAAGATGACCCAAGAGGCAACTCTAGGAGGTGATCAAGGAGAAGAGCATGTAAAAGAGGTCAAGCCAATGGTGATTCTAAGAATTCAAGGGCTAAGTATGGTAGCTCATGCCTGTAGTCCCAGCTTATGCAAGAAGCACAGATAGGAAGATCATAGTCTATAGTAGTCCGGGTAAAAAGCATAAGGCTAGGGGCTGGGAAGGTGGCTCAGTGGTAGAGCGCTTGCCTTGCATGCATGAGGCCCTGGGTTCAATTCCTCAGCACCACATAAGCAGAAAAAACAGCAGTGGTGCTGTGGTTCAAGTGGTAGAGCGCTAGCCTTGAGCTGAAGAGCTGAGGAACAGCGCCCAGGCCCAGAATTCAAGCTCCATGACAGGCAAAAAAAAACATAAGGCTATATCTGAAAAATAACCGACAGCAAGTGGTAATCTACTACTCAGTTGGTACGAGTGCCTGCTTAGCAAGCTCAAGGCCATGAGTTCAAACTCACACAAAAGAAGAAGGAAGGGGGAGACGGGCGGGTGGGAGTGGAGGGAGGAGAGAGGGATGAAGGAAAAGTAAGTGAATTGGTGTGAGCTCTGTGTCTAATTTCATCACTGATGGTTCCTGCAATGTCAGCAGACTGATTCACACCCCCCCCCCGCAGAATGAGGGAAAGCAGCGTGTGAAGCTATTCCAATGCATGCATTTTTACAACCAATACACAAGTTTTTAATCACACCAGAGATAAAAATCTTAGTGAATAAGGATGGAGGTGGTAAAGCCAAGGGATGTGGACATGAGAGGGATGCACAAGTTAATTGTACTGAGTTTATTTGAGTGGTGTGGCAGGATGTAGATGAATGATGTCTTGTTTCTTTTTTTTTTTTTTTGGTCGGTCATGGGGCTTGAACTCTGGGCCTGGGCGCTGTCCCTCAGCTCTTCAGCTCAAGGCGAGCGCTCTACCACTTGAGCTACAGCACCACTTCTGGTCTTCTGGTGGTTTATTGGAGATAGGAGTCTCACCGTCTCTCCTGCCCGGGCTGGCTTTGAACCACGATCCTCAGATCTCAGCCTCCTGAGTAGCTAGGATTACAGGCATGAGCAACCAGCACCCGGCCTAAAGGATGTCATTTCTTTTTTTTGGGGGGGGGGAGGTCCAATGGTGGGGCTTGAACTCTGGGCCTGGGTGCTGTCCTTTAGCTCTTCAGCTCAAGGCTAGTGCTCTACCACTTGAGGACCACTTCCGGCTTTTTTCTTTTTGCTTATGTGGTGCTGAGGAATCAAACCCAGGGCCTCATGCATGCAAGGCAAGCATTCTACCACTGAGTCACCTTCCCAGCCCCAATGTCTTGTTTCTTTAGAGGTCTATTTCTTTAGATTTCTTGATGATGTCTTATTTCTTTAGAATTATGAAGGACCTGTGGATGGTCACGTAACTTTTTCCAGTTCTATTTTAACACAGTGGTTGGAAACTTTCTATATGGCAGTGGAATGATCTCCTGCTAACTATGACATGTAAAAAACCACTGGAAGCAGAATTGCTCTGCTGAACTGGAACCAGAAAACCCTATGATGGTGCTCTCTCTCGCTCTCTCTCTCTCCCTCTCTCACCCTCTCTCGGCCTCCCTCCCTCCCTCCTTTCCCAGGGCACCCATGTGAACCTCTTGATTTTCAATTTTAGAGAATTATCTCAGTTGTTTCTATTTATGTGCATGGAATAAGCATTTAAGGAGTATCAGCAAGTAATAGATAGGTGAGTGGATGGATGGATGGATGGATGGTTTGTTGGATAGATGATGGGTGGATGTATGTCTGTTAGGTAGTACACGAATAGCTGGCTGGATGGCCCATATCTGAATTGAGGAATGATAGTAGGATGGGTGGATAAATGAATGGATGGATGACAAGTAAGTAGATAGATGGATGGACAGTGGGCAGATAAATTAATGGATGGTGTGTATTTGGACAGATGGGTGCATTGTTGGATAGATGAATGGATGGTGGGTGGGTGTCTGGGTAAGTGGATGGATGGATGGCTAATGGATGATGGGTGATTGGTTGAACGGATGGGTGGGTTAGCTGAGTGCACTCGTGGTGGGTTGAATAGTGAGTGACTTTGCATTCCACGCCTCCTTTCCACCATAGTTTGTTCCACACCTAACATCACGAATGGGCTTTGAATGACATGGGTTGACGTCCTCTGGTGATGCATTCTCACATCAGGAAGAAATCTAAACACTAAGAAAATACCTTGTCCTTGCCCTGTGATCCAAACATACAGCTTCCTTCAAGGTGACATCCCGCAGTGTGCCCCCCTTTCCTGAATTCTTCTGAGGCCTCTCTGCCTGGTGTGTCTGTCCCTGCTCCTTCCCCCCCTCCCCCCGTTCTGATCTTGTTCTGTGAATTCATCCTTCAGACCCAGCCTTTCCAGGTCCTCCTCTCTGAACCACTCCTGGCCCACCCAGCCCTCTGGCCTCCTCCCATCAGTCTCCTGGTGACATCCACCCCATGGATGGCTGAGGGGAAGATGGTGTCTGAGTCACGTTCTCTCCCCTGCCTGCATGGCCCCACCCAGCCAGCTTCTGCAGTAGAGACAGAGCCACCCTGCTGAGCCCAGGCTCGCCGGGAAAGTGGACCTGTGATAAATGTTTTTGGAATTTTTGTGACAGGAGCCATCCATCAGATCTGAGTCCCTGGCCCTCCCCCTTGTCCCTGTCCTCAGCATCTCTGGGAGAGTGGGCAAGATGACAGTCAAAAGATGTCGACTCAGCACCCCGGGGTCTCTGCACCTTCCCCCGTATAATCATAGCTCGGGGCTGCAGAGAAACTGCTCTGCGCCCAGACCGAGTGCTCAGGAAGCCATCTTCATACTACACTCAGCAAGGCCTGTCTAGCAAGAGGCTGCCTCCATTTCCCTGCCCTGACTTTCCCCTATGTTCCCTAGGTTGAGGCCAGTGCTGACCTCAGTCCCCTGGCCTCTCTTCGGGGTTTCCACCCCCGCCCCCACCCACCCAGAACCATCCACCATCCTGGAGTGAGAACGGTTCAAGAACAAAAGCCCCTTTTTCAGGTGAGTCCAGGGAGAGCAAAGACACGTCCAAGGTCACCAAGTTGAGTGAGGAGCAGAACCAGAAATAGAACTCGCTACCCTGCACTCTTTCCCAGTTGTCTTTATGTTACTATAACAAAATTCTTGAAGCTGGCTCGTTTATGCACAAAAGGCCTTGGCGGATGGCATTGCATAGCGAGAGCATCCTGGGGGAGTTACATGGCAAAGGAGGGATCAAGAGTCTGGGGAGGGGCTACATTTGCTCTTCTGTAGCAACCAACTCTTTAGGAACCAATCCATCCCCATGAGACCTAATTCACTCTGAGTCCTGCACTAATCCCTTCCAGGTAATTAGTGTTTCCAGGACCCAGTTACCTTCCATTAGAGCTCACCTCATAAAAGATCCATCACTTCTTAATACTGTTACATTGGGATTCAGGCTTCTAGCATATAAATCTTGTCCAGACCAGAACTTCACCACACGCGCTGTGCTGTACAGCCGCATGAATTATCAGATGAGCCTTGAGTTCAAATCCCAGATCTGCCATAAGCTAGGAGGACAATCTCAAGCATGGTATTCCAGCTCCCTAGCAATGGTCAGCTGGTCCATCTTGAATAAGCCCCCAGGTCATGGCTAGCTCTAACTGCCTACAAAAAGATGCAAAGTGTGGTCTGGAGGTGTACTTGCACAGATCCAAACACCTTGAATTCCCAGAGCCCCATTGTCTAGCATCCACAGCTAGCATCTGAGTGTAGACATGGGTGAGCACACCAAGTGCTTCTATGAGGCTCCTTCCTTACCTGTTACCTGGGGATCCCATCCCAGGCAATCCAAGGATTAAATGACATAGAATAAGTGCATCTGTGCCAAGCACAGGACTCTGGAGACTGGACCTCTTGCTACCATATGCTGTTGGGTGCAACTTATCAGAGGAAAGCAGACATGGTGAAGTTTCCACTGAACCAGGGGTGGTTTTGGAGAAGCTGTTTAGCAAGGAAGTCCTGTATAAGGACAAATCTCTGTCTTGGCAGTAGGAAAAGGGGGCTGTCATCAAGTTATTTCTCGGCAGTCATATTTATCTTGCTGAGAAAATGGAGCCTGAGTTTGGAAACTGGAAGTGTTTCCCTCCTCATGTAAACCAGTGCCTCCTTCTACCCATTGTGGTGATCAGAAGGTTAACTTCCTAGGAGCAATGCGGGTGAAGGCCACCACCACCTGTCTGCAACTACAGGTGCCGATGCCACTTCTTACCAAGAAGCAATGAACCTGCAATCTAGGCTGGAAGAGCAAGGCTCTCATCTCCCACCTCATGCTCAAGGTGACCCCGCAGGCTGGCATGCTACGAAGAGCAGACATGCAACACACACACACACACACACACACACACACACACACACACACACCTAGGTTTGCAGTCATCATCTACTGTAATAGATCTCCAGTAGCACAAATCTTTTGACCAGGATGTGAGTGGCCAGTATATCCATTAAACACTTCAGCATCTGGGGCCATAAGAAAGGCAGTCTGGAGCCTCAGTGACAGCACAGTGTCTGGACCCGGCCCATTGTCTCTCAGTAGCATGGGCCACACACACTGATTCCTGCCCTTAGCTCTGAGCATGTCTCAGTAGTGACAGCATGGTAGATTCTGTCACACTGGATGAATGTGGCCAAAGGCTCCATTTCAGGGCCAGCTTCAAGCAGGTAAAGTCACTGCGTGGAGTGCCCTGTTAGAAAGGATGTTAAAGCTGCCTTCTGGGCCAAACAGGAAAGAGGATCGTGGTTGATTAGTAATGTCTGCTGCTAACACAGATAGGAAATGGTGGTAGATACACTATAGATTCACTAGCCAAGGACTAGATTGTCCCTAAATTGAGGTCAAACAAAGCTGATTCTCTCCCCTAGAACAAAGAGATGGAGGGGAAGCTTACCTTTCATCTGAATCTTAAAAATGGAAAACACTCTTGCTTACAGTAGCTAACAGCCAATGAAATAAAAATGAGAAGCTGGTACTTCATCCAAAACTCAAGCTGTCAGGGCTGGGAAGGTGGTTCAGTGCTAAAGCGCTTGCCTTGCATGCTTGAGGTCCTGGGTTCAATTCCTCAGCACCCATAAGGAAAAAAAAAGCCAGAAATGGCACTGTGGCTCAAGTGGTAGAGTGCTAGCCTTGAGCTGAAGAGCTGAGGGGAAGCGCCCAGGCTCAGAGTTCAGGCCCACGACCGGACCCAAAATAAAACAAAACAAAACTCAAGCTGTCATAGCCAGAGAGAGAGAGGGAGAGAGAAACCAGATACCGTATTCCTGCCTAACAGTAAAACAACCACAGAGCCAACCCAGTCCACTGAAATCCAGTCACGCAACACACATTTAATAAACACTTATTATTTAGCCTAGCACTTGCCCAGAATTGAGCAAGTCAGGGCAAAGGGCTAAAAATCTAGTGAGGTGGGCAGAGAGCCTTGCAAAAAAAAAAAAAACCATAATATGACACAATGCACAAGTAAAGAGGCAGATGTTCAGAAATGGTAAGAGATGCCGTTTGAAGAAAGCACATGGTTTGCCACGATGTATACTGGGGTAAGATCAACAAGGACCACTTCTCTCCATTAGCTTTGCATTACTATGGGGAGATGGCTGAGACTATTAACTTTGCTGTGTTTGTTTTTCAGCGGTACCGGGGTTTGAACTCAGAGCCTTGCACTTAGTAGGCAAGTGCTCTACTGCTTGTACCACACAGTTCCTTGTTCCTTCAAGTTGCTGTTCAAATGGACTTTGTGTCTTTGCCTAGCCACCCTCAGATCATGATCTTCTTCCCTATGCCTCCCATGTAGCTGGGAACACAGACAGAGAGCACTCAGCCAGGCTGGTTTGTTGAGATGGGGTCCTAACCCTCTAACATATCTGGGTCATTTATGTAGCCAACAGGATTGGTCCTTATACTCTTGCCCTTCTGTGAACCTTTTGCTCCTTCCCAACACCTTGGTAAAATCATGTTGACCTTTCAACCTGATGTCTTGGTGAAGTTGAGTCCTTGTTAATGTGAAGAGTCTTCAGGCTACAGCTCTGCCATTAATGTGTTGTGTGACCTTGGCCAACCCCATGATCTTCTCTATTCTCCCTCCTCCTCTCTGTGAGGTAGCTGGGCCCCTCGGGCAGAGGCTTCAGGGGAGAAGAAGGCCAGTCACACTTCCAAAAGCACCCGATGCAGGGAGCGGGGGCCTGTTCTCCTGGACCCTGCAGGTACAGCCAGGATAGAACCCATGGGCCAGGCTCCAGGCCGTCCTCCATGTACTCACAGATCAGTGAGGGGAGGGAGGGGAGGAGGAAGAAACATGGCGGGCCCAGCTCAGTGTCCTGTCTCTCTCTCCCTCTCTCTGTTCACAGTAGCACGATACAACCACACCAGCTATTTCTACCCCACGTTCTCAGACAGCTCGGAGCACAGCCATCTGCTCGTGTCCCCGGTGCTCGTGGCCAGTGCTGTCATCGGTGTGGTCATTACCCTCTCCTGCATCACCATCATCGTGGGCAGCATCCGTAGGGACAGGCAGGCCCGGCTCCAGCGCCACCAACACCACCACCATCGGCGCCACCACCACCATCACCGCCACCGCCGGCGTCGACACCGGGAATACGAGCCCGGCTATGGTGAGCTGAGCCCCAGACTCCCACCATACACTCTCTAGACCCAGGTGGCATCAAGGAGGTGGCAGCCCCAGATGTAGGTAGAGCAGGGAGGGAAGGAGGTGTGAGGAAAGACGTCCTAGAGGTCTATGGTTCCGGAAGAGCTCACAGGTGCCCACCACAATGTCCTTCAAGGCGATGCAGTGCCTGTGGTCCGCCAAGAGAGGGACACAGAGAGAGGCTAAGGCCAGAGGAAGAGTGTAGCTTATTCCTGAGTTGTACACCCAAGCTATTGGTCCAGGCTGCACCAATGCTGTCCCAACCGGTACCTGGAGGGAGGGAGGGAGGGTGAGAGGAAGGAAGGAAAGGAGGAAGGAGAAAAGGAAGGGATGGATGAGAGACAGAAGGATGGATGGTTGGAGGAATGAATGGATGGATGAATGGATGATGGACAGAGGGATGGATGAACAGTCAAATGGATGGCTGGGTAGATAATGGATGGATGGATGGACAGAGGGATGGATGGATGATTAAGTGGATGGCTGGCAAACAGATGGATAGATGGATGGATGGACAGAGGGATACATGGATTTTTGGATGGATGGATGGATGGTTAAGTGGGTAGGATTAGTGGGGTGGGTGGGGAACAGAAAGAGGGACAGACAGGAAGTTAGAGGTCCAGTGAGAGGAGCAAACAAACGGGTAAGAACACAGATGAGTGAGTACATGAGCGATGGCATGAATGCGCAGTGAATAAATCCACCCATGAGAGCCTGCTACGTACGTGTAAGATGACTGACGTCAGAGTCTCTTGGTTTTGAGACATCATTAAGCGAGTCAAAGCCGTCTGGGGATCAGTCCCAGGCATGTTTACATGTCCCCCAAATGCATTTTTTTAGCAGTATATGGCCTCCCAATTCTGTCTCATTCCCAGCAGAGACCCATTGTCTAAAAGCAGCAGGAAGGAAGTCAGACAATTTCACAGGCTGGAGGAAACCAGGCCCCTCCCCACACAGCCTTCCCTGGGGGTGCTGGGGTCCAGAAGCCCAGCCATCTTCCAGATATGGAGAAGAAAGCGCCGCTGAGAGTCAGCCCGAGGAGGGTGCATGCTGCAGATGATAGGAGCCCCCGGGAGCCCTCCAGTGCAGGAAGAGGCTGGAGGAAAGGAAGGAGTCAAGGGTCACTTAAATAGATTGACCTGACCACCAGGGGGCCCCCTTTCCCTCCCCTAGAGTACCCTGATGATCAGCAGGCCTGAGAAAGGCTCTCCGCTTCCATGGAGCTCAGTGGTTAGGCAGGAGCCATCTTTCGGCCATTGGAGCTAGTGGACAACCAGAGGCCTGACGGTGATGCAGATGGTGAGGTGTTCACCGGCTCCTGGACCTCTTGTGTTTCATCTCATTGTATGAAGTCCTCATCGTGGGCCTCCTCATCGTGGAGCGCCACTCCAGCTTATAGGTGGTGGGTGGGAAATGTGTGAGCCCTGGTAGCCCCACTGAATACCTCAAGCTGAACGCTGTGCAGTACTGACTGAGGGGCTGCGAGGGCTCAGCCTTGAGGGGGCTGGCACTGGGGAAGAGGCTAGTGGGCTCCTTGGACACAGGGCAGGGCCTAGTAGACATCTCAAGTCACTGGGACACATAGCTACGATGGGAGAATGGCAATTAATGGTCTGTCCTGTTCATTAATGATGAGGATTAGAAAGAAAAGCATGTAGTACACATCTGTAATCCCAGCACTTGGGAGGGTAAGGCAAGAGAATCAGGCATTTGAAGCTAATCAAACCCTGTCTCAAAAGAGAGAGGGGAGAGAGGAGAAAGGAAGGAAGGAAGGAAGGAAGGAAGGAAGGAAGGAAGGAAGGAAGGAAGGAAGGAAGGAAGGAAGGAAGGA
>NW_012267234.1:6417933-6464399 GCF_000151885.1 Dipodomys ordii
GGAAGGAAGGAAGGAAGGAAGGAAGGAAGGAAGGAAGGAAGGTAGGAAGGAAGGAAGGAAGAGAGGGAGGGAGGGAGGGAGGGAAACCAGATATGGTGGCTCAAACCTGTAATCCTAACTAGTTGAGAGGCAAAGATTGGAAATATCACACTTTGAAGCCAACCCAGGCAAAAAGTTCAAAAGACCCTTTCTCAACCATGTGGTGGTGCATGGCTATCTTTCCAGCTACATGGGGAAACACAAATAGGAGTCCCAGGTATAACCAGCAGCAAAAAAAAAAAAAAAAAAGGCTGGCCAAGTGGGTCAGATAGGAAAGCATGTGTCTAGCAAGCACTAGATCCTGAGTTCAAACCCCACTACTGCAAAAGAAAATAAAATTAAAAGGAAAAGGTCATAAGAAAGGTCAGTGTGTGTGGATGGAACACATGTGAGCAGCTCAGCCAGCATAGTCCCCCCCCACACCCACCCAGAGCTCCCCAGAAGCTGAGAGCCTTGCCTGGACCAGGCTTCCTGTCCTGCTTTGGCCTGAGTTTGAGGCAGGTCTCTCGCCCGGAACATTCACACCTTCCTCCTGGAGACCAGGTACCACCATGATCCAGCTGTGCTAGCAGCACCCAGGATGAGCACAGGAGCCCAGAAGCCTCCGACTCAGCCCTGACTCCACTGTTTTGTGCTGCTTTCCAGGGTTCTTCTCAAAGTCCTTCCAAAATGTCCATGGTTCGGCTGGCACATCTACAAAAAAGAACCCTCACGTCCACTCCTTCCACACAGCATATGGGATAGGGTTCGTTTATCCTGTTAGCCAAGTGATCTGAATGCATTGTGCGGAACCTTGAACGTACAGACAATCTAAAGGAGTAAATAAGGGGCATGCGCCATGCTGTCCAAGCAGAGCCAGCCACAAATAACATGCATGTTTGGAATACTTTCCTTTGAGAGTTTTCTCCATGTCACCATATATAACACTAGAATTAGATCTGCAGATGAGGCTTCGTGTCTGGGATTTTCCACTCCCAAGAGGGGGAGAAAAAGGAGGCTAAGGAGACAGGAAGTCTCTGGAGTTGTACAGGCTGCAGGAATTCCACCTGAAAACTTTACTTGGCATGTGACACTGAGCCCTAGCTTCTTAGCCTATAGAATGGGCTCAATGCCAAGCTCCACCCCAAAGGGGAGGAGTCACATCTGAACTATTGAGGAGTTGGGGAGGTCTCAGACCTCAGCCATCTTCGCAACCCTCAGGAATACCTATCATAAACCGGGAGGTAGAGTTGCTTAGAAGACCAGGCAGCGGAGGTTATACCTGTAATTTCAGCTATACAGGAGTTTGAGATCTCAGGGTAGTGGTTCAAAAGCCAGCCTGGGTACCAATGAACCATCTAAAAGCCAGAAATAGAGGTGTGGCTCAAGTAGTAGAGCAGAATCAAGAGCACAAAGCCCTGAATTCAAGCACCAGGAAGAAAAGAAAGAGAGAAAGAAAAATAATATTGTGTGGTCAGATGCTGGATAAGCACAGTTCCCTATGTTTTTTATTTTCTTTTTGGTCAATGGTGGGGCTTGAACTCTGGGCCTGGGTGCTGCTGTCCCTCAACTCTTCAGCTCAAGTCTAGCACTCTTACTGCCTGAGCCACAGTGCCACTTCTGATTTTCTGGTAGTTTATTGGAGATAAGAGTCTCACAGACTTTGTTGCCCAGGCTGGCTTTGAACCGTGATCCTCAGATCTCAGCCTTCTGAGTTGCTCATATTACAGGCATGAGCCAGCAGCACCTGGCAGTTCCCTATATTTCTTAGTGAACTTTTCAGAGCCGTTAGTGTGCTGATGTATGCTGGTGTGTGTGTGTGTGTGTGTGTGTGTGTGTGTGTGTGTGTACTCACCAACAACATAAGAAAGAGTAGTACATGGAGTCACCAGCAGCCGCCTGTCCCCCAGTATACCCAATGGGAATGGTGTGTGGTTGGAGCAGCAATGGGGAAACTTGATCCTAGAGACTCCAGAGGCTCTGCCCTAACCAGCATCTCCCTGACTTTCACTTCCAGAGCTAATGGCACAGCTTAAGGCTCCTTGTTCTCCCACATCTTCATTTTTTTTTCTTTCTCCTCTCCTTCTCTGACTCCAGTGTCCTGTTCCCTTCCTCCCTTCTTCCCCAGCTAATCCGCCAGGGACTCAACCCCAGCAGCACCTCCTCCAGAAAGCCTGCCCTTTCTTCAAGCCTGTCTCTTCTCCCCAGCCCCCAGCTCCACCACTCAGTACAGGGCTGTCCCCGAACAGACTGCCTTCCACCAGGGGAGCCCCCAAGCCAGGGCCATCCCTGCTTCCGCCCTATCACCCACACCCTACCCCCAGCACAACAGAGGTACTCCAACTCTGGGGACTTGGCTAGGGACATAGACAGCTATGCGTGCAAAGGGGGTGGTCAGCTGGGGACATCAGAGTCCTGGTGGTCTCAGTTAGACCCAGGAGGAGAGACACTCAGCCCTGGACTGAGGCCCCTGTGGCTGCTGCTCTGTTCCCTGCAGTGTCAGACGGACATACTGGACACACACACAGCCGCTCCAGCCGAAGGATGCACTATACCTGCAGCCCTGCCGAAGACTGGCCCCCACCCTTGGACATCAGTTCAGATGGGGATGTGGATGCCACGGTGCTCAGAGAGCTGTACCCAGACTCTCCCCCAGGGTAAGGGGGCTGTGAGGGGCGGGGCTGTGAGGGGCAGGGCTCTGGACACCAAAGCCCCTCTTGGGAATAGCAGCAGTCCCTACCCCCCCAACACTCTCCCCTCCCCGCCCCCGCAAAAATTAAAAGACCTCAGTGAGCATGGCCATCAACTCAGCCCTCCTGACAAAGCAGGTCCCCCTGAAGCTGGATGAGATTTAGTGGGTGTCACCAGAACCCACCAACAGAGGCAAGCAGAGCTCCCTCCGGCTGTTGGAGAAGGATCAGAAAGCCTTGCAGTTTGGAGGGTGATCCCACAGCAGCTTCGTGGGCCTCTGGGGTAGGGGGTGAGGGGTAGAACAGTTCAATGCCTGCTTCAGGAGAAAAGTCTGCCGTGCTTGTGTACAACATCAGGAGCCCATCCTGGTCCCCAAGGCCAGGCCACCTCAGAGCTGCAGGTGTCACAAGCCCCTATGGCCTGGCAGGCCTCATGGTGGCAGTGAAGGAGGTGATGTGTCTCCAGTTAGCCCAAAGCAAGATGAAACCCCCCAGCCTGGCCCTCTATTTGAGATGAACCAAGTTCTCAGCCAGAACTCCATCCTCCCCACCCTCCGGCCAGCCCCACTTCCTACCCACCTTAATTTTTGATGGACACACACACACACACACACACACACACAGAGGCCAGGGTAGCTGAGCCCCCTGGGAGACAGACTTTGCTCTGAGCCACACCCCCGTATCATCAATACCTTCTTCCCAAGAAATCCAGGGCCGGGGAGGGGGGGACGGGGGGGAATCACCCCAAGTTTCCAGCCAAGGAAGTGGATCCTGAACCTGAAGGAGGAGCTACGTGAACTGCTCCTGCAGATGGGGCAGAGGGAAGGGAGGATGGCCAGGAGGCTTTCTGGAAACTAGGTCCTTGCTCTGGGGGTGGAGCACCCAAGTCCCAGCTCCTTGGTCTGGAAGAATCTCAAACTACCACCTTTGGGACAGAAGTCAGTGTGTCCAGCTTGCACTTGGGGCCATTAGGCCCTGTTCAAGGGTGAGGGACTTTTCTCAGGGAGCCTGTGAGCCCTCTGCTCCCATCACTCGCAGGTATACTGCCCATCATCACTTCTTCACCTGGACAAGTGTCTCCCCCTCCCCCTCCCGCTCCTCCCCCTCCCCCACCAGGGGCAGCTGCAGAGGCGACGCTTCTTAACCCATACTCATGGGCTCAGTGGGGCCTGAGGCCCTGAGACCCCTTCCTGAATCTCAGCGGCAGCTGTGCCCATGACTCTCACCCACAGCTGGGCATCGCCTTACATGATAACCTCCCAGACAGGTGCAGAGATCTGCTTAGGGCCCCAAGGAGCAGAGTGGGGTCTCCCTGGAGCTCTCAGGAGGCCTATGGCGGGTGGGCAGCGCATCCCTGTGGCTAGGGGAGCAACACTCCCACCACTAAGAGCGTGGACTCCTCTTCTTTTGTAGCTACGAGGAGTGTGTGGGGCCGGGGGCCACTCAGCTCTATGTTCCCACGGATGCACCCCCACCCTACTCGCTGACCGACTCCTGCCCTACACTCAATGGTGCCCCCGATTCAGGCAGCGGCCACAGCCACAGCCAACACCAGCAGGAGCAGAGGACCCAGGGCCAGGGCGGCCTCTACACTGTCTCCATGGACACACTGCCACCTTATGAGGTTGTGTGTGGAGTCCGCTCCCCATCGGACCTGCTGCCGCTGCCAGGATCAGAACCAGGGCCAAGGAACTCACCGGGGTGGCCCACCCCGCGCTGGACTCCAGCTTCCAGCCCAGAGAGGGCTGTGTGAATGAGCCACCTCCTCCAGCACACACAGACACACGATGCTACACGGGCACACCCTGACCAGCCCCCCTCAGTGTGGTTGTGTGTGCACGTAGGCCACCCACCCACAAAACTACCTGCCAAGGGTTCGAATCCATTCAGATGAAGCAGTCCCCACCTCCTGTTCCCAGCCTGGTGGCTGTGAGTCCATCCATGGGAGAAGGGGAGCATCGAAGCTGAACACCCAGCTTTTTCTTCGTTTCGCAGGCTTCACTAGGTGGACCACACCTGAGTTCTCTTTCTCCTCCAGACACTTCTTGGCCAGCCCTGGTCAGCTGCCTGTTCCCGGCCCTTGCCCCAGACTTTGTCCTCTGCCGTGTGCTGTGCCTATTTCTCACCTCTAGGGCAGAAGAGACACTCTTCGCCACTCCACTCTGCCACTTCCAGGGGGGGGCAGGGCACAGATCTGGGGGCTCAGGCATGATGTGGAGGTCCCTCACAACCCACCCCAACTCAACACCCTCAGTGTGGAGGTGCTAGGGGATGATCTCAGCAACCCACCCCGAGCTAGAGAGGCTGGAGCAGGCCCTGGGTGTACAGGGGTGAAGGTATATGGTTCTCTATTCATTCAACCATTGCCCCAGGACTGATGGCTTCAAAGAAGGTAAAACCACCATCTCTGTCTGGGTAGCCTGGCCACAATGCTGTCCAGGAGTGCCCATGCCAAATAAGGGCCTGTCACTCCATCAACGCCTCCCCAAGCCAGACAGCCTGAGCACGAATGGCTGGGTAGCAGGTCATAGATATGAACTCAGTCGAAATACAGGGGTCAACAGCTTCATCAAAACCACCTTGATAGCCACCCGGGTGCCTGTCATCCTAGCTACTCAGGAGGCTGAGATCTGAGGATCACAGTTCAAAGCCAGCCTGGGCAGGAAAGTCTATGAGACTCTTATCTCCAGTTAACCAACAGAAAACCAGAAGTGGTGCTGTGGCTCAAAGTGGTAAAGTGCTAGCCTTGAGCACTGTGTCAGTGTCCAGGCTCTGAGTTCAAGGCCCAGGCCCAACAAAAACAAAAAATCCACCTTGGCACCACCAGAGGACCAGTGTCTCAACCTTACTGCTGGGTCTCCCTACAGGATTTACAAGGCCAGCCTGGTTCTGGAAAGGTTCAGATTTGACCTCTGAACTCCAGCAATCAACATCCAAAACCACGTAGGGATCAGGGATGATCCCTGAGGACCTGGCCTGCCTGCCGATGGTGGTGGCTGAGCATCTTTAGAACGCCCCAGCCAGCATCTGCCCCCAGCAGGGAGCAGGGTGTCTGGCTTCCCTCCACCCCTTCCTAAGCAGTAGATGCCCCCCCATTCATCTTCCTCCCTCACTTCAATTCCTCTAATGAAGGGCTAAGATAATTAATTCTGTAATCCCTTTCTTAAGCAAAGGGGTGGTGAGGAAGGAGAGCTTCAGTATTCTTTTCTGAAGAAATAGCCCTTCTTCCAGTACAGAGCTGAACCCAGAGGTTCTGTAGCATCCTGTGTGAAGCATCCTGGACCTTGTTTACAAGCAGCTCTGCCCACCTTTATGGTCTACTGCTTTCCAGGCAAAAATACCTGTCTGTTACACTGTAGTAGATAGCCTTTCAAATGAGACTCTTAAGAAACAGCCTGTTTTCAGGACTCCCTGCCTACATCAGTGTCAGAACCCAACAGCTTTTCTTGTTCCTGGACTCCTGGAAGCTGAATAAGCAATGATGTATCTTTTCTGTGTCTAAAATAAATATATCCTATCTAAAATGTAGCAAGATGTAACTGCTTGCAAAGAGCAATGAAGGGTCATATGTCCAAGGCAGATTGAAAGGGAAAGAATCCCCTAAGCAGCAGTGATCTGTAAATCTGTCTCCCAGCAGGAAAGCTTCCTGTGATCTGACAGGTCTGAGACACTGAAGCCCTTGTCGCCTGCTAAGCTCAGTGCTCCTGTACAGGGAAAGTCACAGGAATTCTTGTTTCTTTTGTTTTGTTGTTGCTTTGGTGGTGGCGTTGCTGCTACTGTTGTTTTGGTGCTAGTAGTGGGGCTTGAAGTCAGAGACTCAACATTCTCACTTGGCTTTCCCCCCTCATTCTCCTTCTTTTCTGTGCTTTCTTTAAAAACCATGTCCTTGACTTGGGTGCTCACACGTACAATCCTAGCTACTCAGGAAGCTGAGATCTGTGGATCGTGGTTCAAAGCCAACGTGGGTAGGAAAGACCATGAGACTCTTTATCTCCAATTAACCACAAAAGGCTGAAAGTGGAGCTGTGGTTCAAAGTAGTAGAGCTCTAGCCTTGAGCATAAACCCTCAAGGCCAGACTCTGAAGCACCAAAAATAAATAAAACCGTGGCTCTGGCCATTGATCACTGGTTCCCATCCTCTATCAGACATCCTCCCCACTCCATCTTATGCCCTAGACCCTCAAGTGCCTGACACTGGGGTTCAGTCCTAAAGAGTAGACTACTGGGGAATGGGCCCAACCCATTACTCATACTCTGAGCTAGCACTGCCACCTGCTGGCTGCTTGTTGCCACTGCTCGGGTAAAACAAGGCTGCTATTAAGAGTAAGGAAACTTGCCCACTTTGAAATCTTCTGCTGGGGGCTGGGAAGGTGGCTCAGTGGTAGAGCGCTTGCCTTGTATGCATGAGGCCCTGGGTTTGATTCCTCAGCACCACATAAAGAAAAAAAGCCTGAAGTGGTGCTGTGGCTCAAGTGGAAGAGTGTCAGCCTTGGGCTGAAGAGCTGAGGAACAGCGCCCAGGCCCAGAGTCCAGGCCCTACGACTGGACCCAAAAAAATAAAATGAAATCCCCTGCCCATTGATACTCCTAGCTGTGGACCAAACTTATCATTTTCATCCTGGGCTTGTCTTCTATCCTTGGGCGTTCTGTGAGGTTGAATCCATTGGAAGCATTCCATTTTCAGGTATAACCTGCCTCCCAGCCTCCTCGAGACCCCAGGATACCCTCCAGTGTGACGTCATCACCCAGTGCCCCACATGCATACTCAGGTGTTACAATCGCCCATGCTCCCGCTCAGCTGTCCCCATTGCCACCGGTGATGAATCTTCAGTCCCCAGCTGTGCTCTGCTGGACCTCACATTGATCCTCACAAGCCCAGGACCTACCCAGGCCAGGCTGGTATGTGTGAATTTAGGGCCTTGGTATGTCTACCCTCAGGGGTGCAACACAGTTGCGCCCACCCAACTGGTCTGCAAGGAACCCTAGGGCTGTGTTGTTCAGGCCATTGTCACAGCCTCTGTCACACAACTGACCGCCTTCTAAGGGGCTGGGACTGCCTCATCTCTGCTGCTCTGGTGGTCGCGCCAGGCCCACAGGCCCACAACTCAGCAAGGGGTAGTCTCTGAATGCCTGTGACTGTGATGGAGAGCAGTATCCTTGGCTGTGACTGGGGTCACAGAATGACTTCCTGGAGAGTCTCTGATTGGCCGTAGCTGATTGGGTGGACCTGAGTCACATGCTCACTCTGGAGAGAAGGAGCCAAACATTGACAATAGGAGGAAGCGAGGAGAGCTGGCCACTCACAGAATGGCAGGCTCTGCCATGTTCCCTAATAGGTACAGGCACTACCTATCAACTCCAAGGCCAGAGGCAGACAGTGACCACATGGCGACAAGCACAGGTGTCAAGGCATGGGAAGGTTGCAGATGTAGTTCAGCGGTAGAGTGCTTGCCTAGCACAGATGAGGGCCCAGGATCAATTCCCAGCCACACACACACACACACACACACACACACACACACACACACCAGGATCAATTCCCAGCAACACACACACACACACCAAAAAAAGAGATAAGAAACATGGTTTTTAAATAAGAATGGCAAAGAGAGCTGAAGTCCCTGGCTTAGGAAGTGCTCAAAAATGAACATCAGGGTTTAGGTGATGGATTTATTGGCTACCATAAGCAAGAAGAAAATCACATTTCTCCCAAAACAAATGCTCAAATTGAGCCAAGGGGGAAATGTACTGGACTGTTTGTCAACTCCCAAAGATGGTCCCAATATGTGAGGGTTTCTGGTACTAAGGTTCCTGCCTTCCTCCCTTTTCTAGCTAATTAGCAGCATTTGAGTTTCTGTTGACGAGATTCAAGAACTGGTCCAGACAGGACCCAGAACTAGAATCCTTGACCTATTAGCATTCTCTGGGGCTAGACCACAAGGTGTGCCTGGTACCCTTTGGGAAGATGTCCACATTTGGGGGGAGGGTTGGAGGGAATCCTCATTTGCAACTAGCCACACAGTCACCGTTCCCAGTGCTGTGCTGTCTTAGGGGGCTCTCCACCCTGTTCCAGAAAGCCAGGAGCAGCAACACTTCAAGATCCTTTTCCTGTTAACTACCTCCCAAAGGGGATGTTCTTCCTTCCTCTTGCTTCCCATTCATTTCAAGATATAGCTGAGCCCTCAGTGCTGCTACAGCTGAGTAAAACTAAACTATCTTCTGGTCCAGTAAAGATGGCGTCATGCTCTATGCCCTGAGATGTCCCCTGGGATGGAAAAACATTTCAAAAGACTTAATTCAAGACAGTAATTCCAAGAGCAAAGCTCCTGGAACATAAGGAAATAAGGGAGCGCCACAAGCTGGGCTGACCCCAACTTGGCAGTGGGCTGAACAGCCAGGCCCTGACTATTTTCTTGCCTATTCCGTGGCTGTCCACTTCCAGATGAGCAGGGGGCTGAGGCTACAGCAACTCTGCGCCAAGAAATCACGCATCACTGGGCCAGAACCAAACAGCACAGTTTTATGAAGGTCTAGAAATTCTGATTGTGTCCTTGAGAGCTGGTCAAAATTGGGAGGGTGAGATCAGCTCCATGTACTGTCAGCTCTCCCCCACAAAGATGTGAGAGGTTACAGCAGGCAGCGGCAAGATGGTAGGGAACAGAGCTCAAGATGAGGCAGCCCAGACCAATGGTGCTGGCTTTTGTGTGCACTGGCTGGGTGGCTTAGGAGAGTCCCTGGACCTCTCTAAACTGCGAATCCGTACCTAGGATATGTAAGATTGCTTCCTCACCCTGCTGGGTAGTCTGAAAACAGTCTGACACTGGTTTACAACAGGTGTTCTGCCTAAGGGCTTCAGAGACGGGACCGGGCAGTGGGAAGCCATGAGAGGTTATGGATGAGCAGCTGCAAATCCCAAAGGGCATGACAGATAAGTCCATTGGTCCCACGATAAAGACATCGGCCAAAGAGAAAAGGCCGTTAGGAAAATAAATCTGGCCAGGTAAGAGGCTATCCTAAGAGATTTTTTTTTTTTCTAATTGTTCCTAACAGCTACCTTGGCAGCTGCAGGCAACTTCCTGCCATGATCCTACAGATCTTTCCCACCCTATGGGCCATGCTTCCAGTTCTCCGGAGTGAATATCCGGGCCCGGTTTTGTTCAAAGAGCTCTAACATTTTCTCCATGTCGTGGTCGGCCTCCATCACCTGGAAATGAAACACACAGGTCACAAGCTGTGTGGACCTCCACACCGTCTTCCCTCGGGAGGCAGGAAAGGTACAGAAACCAAGGATGCAGGCAGAAAGGCAGGGAAGGCTGCAGTGAAAGCCCCAGCTCTAAGGCGGTCTGCCCTGAACTAGGCTTTCCTTGTAGGGGGCTCATGAATGCTGTTTCTCCGCTGGTATTTTTTGTTAGTTTCCCTACGATCTTGGGGATGGAGTGAAGAGCCTCCCATAGGCTAGGCTACATCCCAGCCTCTCTCATCATTTTACAACCTCTAATTTTTTTTCTAATAAAAGGCTTTTAAAATCCCTCCCCCCCCATATGTCCCTTGCCAACAGCACCAAGACTGTAACATCCAAAAGAGTGTACATTCCAAGGCCATGCACAAAAAGTTCTTGATCCTCCTATTTTTCATGTAACAGCCTCAGATTCTGACAGCCCGCCTGAAAAAAATAGGGTAGAGCAAGTCAGAGCATAGGGGATAGGCAGCAGGAAATGTTGAGGCAGATGCACCAGTGCCCTTAGAAATAATGCATGGCTGCAAAGAGAAAGGAAGGCCACGGAGGAAAGGAAGGCCAGCACCGGAACTGAAAGGCAGCAAGGGTCAGGCAAACATCCCTGCACACTTCGGCACCACCCAAGGGCACCACCATGCCACAGCCCAGCATAGCCACTGATATGCCTTCTGATGACCTAGAGTCACCAACAAAGGTAAACTGAGGCTGTGTCATTCACTGAAGAAGGAAGGTCACAGCAAAGGGACCACCCCCCCCCCCAAAGGTCCAAACCCAGGCACAGAGGCTCCATTTGCAGCTGACACTGGGTGACAGAGTGCTAAAGCAGCAGGTGTCATGGACTGGGACAGGTGGCCTTCCCTCAGGTGCGTCGGAGTCACTCTGAGACTCAGCTAAAGAAAAATGGGGACTAAGAAGTCCTTTCCTCCCTCCTCCAAGGACCACCTCCATCTACAGGATGGCTGACACCCCTTCGCCCTCCCTGGGGAAGTCCTGACTTACCAGGACCGGGGCCTCTATGGGGAAGAGACCTCCAGTGATGAGCCACTCCTCATACAGCCGGTGAATGGCTTCCAGGTACTCCTGCCGGAGAAATGAAGGCGCTAAGGCTGTCAGGAGTAACAAGGGGAACAACCCCCACCCCCAGCCCCCAGCCTGCAGCGGCCTATCACCAAGCTTTCCCTTGACCACGTCTGTACACAGACCTTGTCAGAATTAAGGACTCCTGATGTGGAACTTCTTGGGAACATCCGGGTCATCACATGCTGTGGTGCCCACATGAGAGCCTAGCCCATGACACACCGTCCCCCTATCACTCCTGTCTCTGGGACTTCAAAGGAGCTGCCCAGATTGAAGTCTTCATGGCCAGAATATATCTCACTGGTCCAGGGTAAAACCTGGCTGGGTGAGGACTCAGGGTGAAGCAGGCCTTTTAGTCCAGCTTATCCTGAGCCCAGGGTCACATGACATCCCACTAAATGCTTGCCCAGCCTCTGAATACTCATGAGGTATTCAGTTCAGTATTAACTGAGCAGCTACCAAGTACCAGCTCACATACTGAGGACACAGAGTGAGATCCAGCTCTGTAAAAACTCAGGGCTTAACGAGGGTTGAGGAGCAAAGACATAAACCAACACCATCAGTACACAGTCCTAAGCAAGCCCAAGGGGCAGGGAGACACAATGGAGGAGAAAAGGTCAGGGAAGACTTCCTGGAGGAAGTGACATCTGAGCTGGTCTTTGAAGGTGGAGGAAAGCATTGCACCAAAGCACATTTTCATAATTCCATGGTGTCACCTGTGTGTATGACCCACAACTGGTTCCTTGTGGCCACAGCATGGAAGGCAGGGAGCTGAGAGACAATGCCACAGACAGCTGGGACAGGTCATACGGGGTCCTCCTACATGGACTTGTAGAGAGTGTGAGGCTCTGAGGGTCCTGAGCTGGGCAATTGCATGAGTGTCATTCTGCACTGGGATTACACCTGTTGCTGGAAGCTGGATTTCGGAGGGAGATTTGGAGAATGAGGGACCATGGGAGGGGAAACGGAACCAAGCCTCAGTGAGACTCGATGTGACCTTAAGCCAGAACCCTACCCAACAGGCAAGGCTGCCCTGCTCTGGGTTCAAAGTAACAGGACTGAGCACCATGCACATGCGGCACTTTGCTAACTAAACACAAACCACAGCAGGGAGTGAGAGGCTGGGTTCTACTCTCCCAGAACTCACACTCTAGTAAGGATCCAGAGGAGCACACAGGCCTGGCAGTCTCCAGGGCCTGGCACTGCCCAGGCAAGCCGGGGGGTGGGGGGGGGGCCTCTGCGATCAGTGGTTCAGAAGCCTGCACCAGGCCATCGGACGTGGAACAAAACCATAGAGGAAGTCCGAGTTTACCCTCCCGCAACCCTTCCTGGGTCAGCAGCATGGTGGAGGGGAAGCTGGTGGGGTTGGAGGTGGTTTCCGGTTGTCTCTGACCTCTTACCAGGGGAATGACCTTCTCTTCTTCCCTGCACCTCATCTTTAATCTCTGGTAACAGATCTCAGGAGTGGTCCGGAGATAAACTGAGGTTTAAAAAAAAAAAAAAAGGCTTTTATTACTCTACATATGACTTGAGTAAAAGCCAAGGAAGGCGCATGGGCTCAGGATGGAGAAGAGCCAAAGGGCTGAGCTGGAGCCTCAGCCCAGAGGGCCAGCTCCTGACTGCCACTGGCCTCATCCCCACATTTCCATTCCCATCTGATATTCCAGCTCCACAGGGTCACTGTGAGAATGAAAGCAATTCCACCCGTGGACGGGACAGAGCCCTCAGTATACATGTCCAGTTTGTTTCTGTCCTCCACAATCCAGAAAACCCAGCTTGGGAGGTGTGGGACCAGGAGAGGGCAGCTTAGGGGTCAAGGCCAAAGCCCTTCTGTGGGATGGGCAGAAACCCCTGCCTTCTGTCTGCCCCTAGGGAGAAGATGGGATTCACCACATCCCTGCAGGGCCGGATCCTGAGTGTCCAGGGGCACTGGCAGGCAGGGGCAGGGGGTGACCGTCTTACCGATCAGATCCACAGACACGTTTATGTTCCTCACGATCCAGTCAAACCATTCTGAGAGAACCACATAATCCACTTCCGCCATCTTCCCACTGCAGTGAAAATTGTAAGGGCTTTAGTACCTGTGAGGAAGTTTCTGGGCTGTGCCAGTCCCCAAAAAACAGCCACGGGTGCCTTTTGTAGAAGGGCATCACCAAGTGCACCTGGCACAATGCTGGATGTGTGGTAAGCCAGGACCCTGGGTGATTCTGATCTTCACTGCAGGGGATGGTGTGCAGCACAATGCCAGCGAGAGACATGGCACTGAAGAATGCACCTGGAATCTGAACTCCAAGCACAGAAGGGCGCTTTGAAGTTTGTCCCCTGAGAATGGAGACAGCATTCAAGTTGGGAGATAGAGCAGCAAATCAATTTCCCTCATTGAAACTTCTTTTGTGGAAAGAATCATGGGTGTTCACTAGAGCACAATTAAAATAAATGACAAAGTAAATCTTGATCTATCTATATACCAGAAAAACCATGCAGCAACTGGGGGAAGATGGTGAGCAATACTTAATAACATGGGAAATGCTCCAAATCCAATGCTCAGTGAACACAGCAGGACATAAAACTGTGTACACAGTGTGACCCCGGCCAGAGTTTCAAAAATATTCATCCATTTGATTTGAAACAGCTAGAAAGCCAAACGCCAGAGCATTAACAGCTTTTCTCTGCGCTTAAGAACTATAAGACACTTGGTGGGTTTTTTTTCCTTGTATCTTTTTGTATTTTCTACATTTTAATAACATGTTCGTTCTCAAGTCAAGAGTGGGAAGGGAGGGGCATTATTACATGTTTTAAATGTTAGCTTAGTAAGAAAGGAAGAGGACTAGTCCTGGCATCCTGAGCATCCTCTGCCCTGAGAGGACATGGACTGGACAGGGAAAGACAGGGATGGCAGTAGCCACAGGGCACAGGCTCAGAAGCAGGAGGAGCCACCACAGGGCCTGGAGAGGAATCCTTCCTGTGGGAAATCCTTTTGGCTCTGGTTGTGGCCAGGCTAGACATGGGGAGAGCAAACAAGCCAGGGCTTCTGATGGGTGGGAGAAGTGACTAGTCTTTGCCCATGTGTGGACCAACTCCAGCCCCATTGGGAGGGGTGGGAGATGGGAATAAGTGAGAAGATGAAAAGGTGGGAGGGAGGAGTTCTGGGAGACCAAGGACACAAGCAGCCTTCCAGTGGGATCCAAACACAAGGTCTGGTACACACTGGAGAAGGACACTCTCTCTTGACTCTGGGACCATCAGATGCTCTCTGCAGGGCAGAACTGAGCCTGATGGGAAAGCAATTAATATGATCCGCAATGACCTGGTTAGGAGCAGAAGAAGTAGAAACCACGGAGGGGAGGGGAGCAGGAGTGGGAGGAAGTGCAGAGGGGGCTCAAGCACGATGACCTGCAGGCACCACCTCTAAGGCAAAGACCTGAGGCTGCCTCCGTGCCCATTTCCTCTTCAGGACATGGCCTTGCTGCCAGACACCCAGCCCCACCTCGAGCCTTGGGAAGTGTAGGGCATCTCCTTGCCTTAAGAGCACAAGCTGGACCAATGAAGGGGGAGCATGGGCCAAAGGGCTGAGGGGCTGAGGGGCACACAGTTGGCATGACACCTGCTCTTTCCTGTCAGCCAATCAGAAGCATGCTACGCCACAACGATCCTGTCACCACAAAGGAGTCATACCAAGGTCAGGAACAAGACATGGAACAGGAAAATGGAGCCAGAGGCACCAAATCAACCTAGTCCATTAACTGAGCCAGGGAGCGCCTCATTGTTCTGGCGACTTTGTCAGGTTCCAGTTAGTTCAGTCAAGAGGATGTGATGTTTAAGAAACTACATTAAGGCCAGGTGTGGTGGGTCAAGCCTGTGATCCCAGCTCTGGAGGCTGACGCAGGAGTGATACAGGAGTTAGACCGTGCGTTAGGAAAGGAGGCTGAGAAGACTGGCTTGACTGTTGATATGACAGCCTGTGGAAAGTGTGTCATGGTTAGACGATCCAGTCTCTGGAAGTTGGTGATACATTAACCCAGTGTTCCAGGATGGACCGCCCCCATGACAACAAACCCCAATACAAACTTTGAGGTCTTGGGACCCCCCAGTGCTCCCTCTTTAGCATGACTACCTGCCTATCTGGAAGGGATATTTTGGCTTTTTCACTCTGCTTTGCCTTCATAAGCCCACTTAAAGCCTCCTCTGAGTAGCTCCATGAATTTTTCTTCAATGAGATCAAGGACCTTCTGGCCACAAAACCTAGGGACCTGAATCCAGTTACATCAAGATCACTACTTCTAGGCCAGCCAGCCTGCACCAGGTAGTAAGATTTTGTGTCTCCTCCACCCCAAGCAAACAAGCAAGAAAATAATCTCCCAGTCAAACACTAGTTTGTATAAATTATTTCTTCTTTATAAGGCCAGGTTTAGTTCCAACTCAGAGAGGAGGAAAACTGAGGCTAAGGAAAGTTAGGCCCAATGCTGTCTGGGCAAGCCCTGCTTGGCCCCAAAACCCATCGGGTCTGCGAACTGAAAGTCCTTGGTGGGGACCAGAGCAGAGGAGGGTCCACACCACAGGGCCAGCAGGGGAGGTGGGAGGACTTACTCATTGTCCCAACATGCCAGGTGAGTCAGCCAGGGCCCTGTCCCCAGCTGGGCCCCACTCAATTCCTTCACTTCTGTTCTGAGGAAAGGAGACCCAGGCAGCAACCTTGTAAAACCTCCGCATGCAATTATTCAGCCCACAGGGTTGGCAACACAATGGCCTGTGTGGCCTCTTGACGCTTGTTCACCACCTGCGGCTTTCCATTGCCTGGTGGCCACACCTCCCAAGTTCCCATCTTTCAAGACACCCTGTAACCAGATCTTCCTCTTCAGCAATTAACACAACCCCCTCACAAGGACATAATTGCCTCTTTCTACCCACCCTAACCTGGCTGAGGAATGGGGCAGGTAGAAAACTTGGGGCTCTCCCCCAGGTGATTTCTTCACAAGCGCAAGGATATCCTTAGAGAAATTTTGCTTTTATTGAGATGCAGAATTCCAGATTATTCTGGGAACCCAAGCCTTCAACTGCCGACAGCAAGGCTGTGTCTGCCATGCCCCCTTCCTCCAGGTCCCCACAGGTCCCTATCCAAAGCTGCTAGGGCTCCTGAGAAGAATACCAAGTACAGGCCTGAAGGGATCGCAACTGACTCCCCTACAGTGCACTAGGAAATGTCCCTTGTATTTCCTAGAAACACAAGTCTGGGGCAGGGCTGGTACCTCAGCCATGATCTGGCTGAGCTCTTGTACACACTCCAGGTAAGGGCGAATGATCTAGCCAAACGCAGTTCTATGCTCCATGTGATGCAGACCCAAAACCACCATGGGGATCCAGCTTGACATGAGTACAGCCATCTTGGTCATAGTATTTTGTCTACCAGGAGATCCTGGCATCCCCAGAAGATGTGAACACCCAGGCTTCCTTCTGGTCCCAAAAGGATGGCAAGCAAGAAGAGAGATGAGCTGCCCTGGTCAGCCTTAGCCAAGTCCATCCTAGCTCAGCCCACCCCCAGCCATCTCACTAGCTCTAGCCAACCACCCTCACTGACCTGTGACTGCTTGTTACACAGCATTGCTAAGGCAACAAATAACTGACCCAACAGTCAGTACTCCATACTTGAATGAATGAACAATGTCATTTCAAAAATTCATTCCTTTTGGGGGCTGGGAAGGTGGCTCAGTGGTAGAGCGCTTGCCTTGCATGCATGAGGCCCTGGGTTCGATTCCTCAGCGCCACATAAGCAGAAAAAGAGCCAGAAGTGTCACTGTGGCTCAAATGGTAGAGCACTAGCCTTGGGCTGAAGATCTGAGGGACAGTGCCCAGGCCTAGAGTTCAGGCCCCACGAATGGCAAAAAAAAAAAAAAAAGGAAAGCATTCATTTGGACTGGGGGCATCGCTCAAGGAGCCTTATAGCTCTTCTCTAGTAAGCACAAGACTAAGTTCAAATTCTAGTATTTTTTTTTTAAGGACACCAGTGCTTCATGCTGTAATCTTAATTATTCAGGAGGCTGAGATCTAAGAATCTAGGTTCAAAGCCAGCCCAGGCAGGAAAGTCTGATCTCCAATTAACCACCAGATAATGGGAAGTGGTGCTATGGCTCAAAGTGAAAAAGCGCTAGCCTTGAGCAAAAGAGCTCAGAGACAGCTCCCACAGCCAGAGTTCAAGCTTCACAACCCACAAAAACAAATAAACAAAGAGTGGTTCAATAAATTATCAACCATGCAAACTAATGTACCTTCTATACAGGTTCTCTACAAAAATGTATCTTGCACTGTGAATCGACCTCTCCATCAACCGAACAGGTGACATCTAAAGGAAAATAAAAAAGTGATCTAGCAATTCAGAGAAAAAGAGGAGTCAGGATACCCTGAAAAGCACATCTGGCCCTATCAGACTTGTTCCCACATTCTGCAGAATACAGAGAGGCCAGAGTCCACAGGACACAGGATCAGGACCCAAGGAAGAGCCCAGTCTTCCCTAAGGCTCTACTCTGCTCCACCCACCACCCTGACGTGTCCCCACTCTGAACAGAGAAGATAGCACAGGAACACACAAGGTTGTGGGATGCCAGCAGCTGCCCTATCTTCTAGGCTCACCTGGAATGTGGGAAGCCTAGAAACTGCCACATGCCATGCACTGAAGACCCAGTGCAGAGAGGTCAGCCCTGAACAGGATGAATGTGCTTACAAGGAGATCACCAGAGCCAGCTGGGGTCAGGGCTACCTTCTGGGGGGGCTCTGCCTATGAAAATCAGAAGGACTGCACCCCAAAGGAAGATGACTGAACATCACCCCTCTCTGCCAGGTGCTCACGCCCTCCACAGAACTTTCTCTTGTCTAGTGTCCCTTGGAGAAGCAGGAGGGGGACATGTCCTCCACACCCAGTGGAAATCACTGTGCTAGATGGGCTCCGGAGCCCATCTTTCCCTGACTCCCAGTCCAGCCACCTCCTTCTGCTTCTTTTTCAGCTCCCTTGCTGTTTTCCTTCTTAGCAATAGATTTCCACCCAAGTCCTACTCTACTCAGATATCACTAGATACAATTTAGGTTTGCAACTGCGTGTCCACTGGGGAAATACGGGGCCAGTCAAGGGGAAACGGGCTAACTGCAGATGTTCTGATCGATACCAATTATAGGGAAATATTGGGGGAGAGAAATTCAGACTCCACTCCCATCTTCTGATTTTAAAAGCTACAGACTATGTCAATAGAAGGAGAGGAGCGCTACAGATAGGTGTCTACACACACTTGAATCAAACTGCTTGGCACCATGGCTGTGGCAGCATTAACAGATTAAGTAGGTGTTTGCAGATTAACACTGGCCAGATCTTATCAAGTAACACAGTTATCTTAAATGCTTCTCCCTGTGTGGAGAAGAAGCTCTCTCACTGGTATCTCAGATGGGCTTGTAGCTTCTTCCTACAGGTAGGTACCAATTGGAGTCTTTGCAGCAAGCTACAATATGTTCCCGGTCTCTTCCATCCACAGTGACCAGGTACCCTATGTCTCTACACCAGCACCAACATGGAACCAGAGCCAGCCATGTGACTCAAGCTGAACCAATCAGATGCTTTCTTTTAAGAATATGAATTCAAAGCCAGACCTGGTGAACGTTACATCAGTGGTTCTGGAACATGGAGATACTCGACACCCATGGGTGTCTGGTCAGCTGGATAGAGCAGAGATGCTGGGCTGCAATTTCTAACTCAGTAGGTCAGACAGCAGGGAGCTGGGTGGAGTGGAGAGGGGATGTGCATTTCCAACAAGTTCCTAGGTCCTGGAGCTGTGAGCTCAGGGTGACCCTCTGGGTGGATGGGGGACGCTGGACATGAGTCCTCAGGGAGCCTGCCATAGACAGAGAAGGCTGCACAGCACTGCAGGCCTAGCTGGGCTTCCTGTCAGACCTCCCTCCCTGGCACTCATCCCCCTAATTTGAAAGAAATCTCATTTGGGAAGGTTGAGATGGGGCATCCCATACCTGCGGACGAGTGTGCTGGTCCAGCATGGTGAGCTGCACGTACGTCTGCAGCGTAAGGCCCCATCGGCGGGCATCACCGTACATCAGACTCTGCAGAAGGGAGAACGCAGCACCTGGCATTCAAGTGGCACCTCAGGACGCTAGTCACTGAAAAAACTACTTCAAGAACCTACATAACACAGGACGGGCCCGGAAGGACGGGCCTAGCACAGCCACGGGGCCCTCTGCACAGGGCAGACAGACACAGACAGCAAGGTGGTTATAGGATACCAAGTGGCAGGTAGAGCAAGCAAGAGGTGTCTCCTGGAGAAGAAGCACTCAGTCATTCAGTAAATGTTCTTTGAGTTTCTGACAGCTATTTTGCACCCAGTGACCCAGTTAAGCCTAAATCCGTTCCTGTCACTCCTTTCTCTGAGCCTTCTAGGGGCTTTGCATTGCATTCAGAATGAAATCCAGATCCTCAGTATGGCCCACAGGACGCTAGAGAATTACTAAAATCCTCTCTCCTCTTGCTGACCTAGCTTCCAACAGCACATCCACAGTGATCAGCAAACACCCAGTCAGAGCCCTCCTCAGGGCCTTTGCAACTTGCCACACCTACTAGAACATTCTTCCTCAGAAGTCTCCCTTCCTCATGTTTGGGTCTCTGCTCATACATCACTTTTTATCTAGATAGGGTCTTGTGGTTTTTGTGCAGCTAGCATCAGACCATGGTCTTTCTGTCTTTGCCTCCCACATAGCTAGGCTTATAGGCATGCCTCACCAGCTCAGCCCTATCTAGCTCTTTCAAGCAAGCCAAGCAGAGTATTCTAAATGAAGAAGGGTCGCATGCACACTATGAACTCTACTTTCTAAGTGCAGCGTGGGAAAGCAGACAAGTGGCTTCAGGGTGGGCAGAGGCAGCACTGGTCCCTGGGTATTGCTAAGCACACATCCAAAGCACGAGTTCACAGGAATCTGGCTACTTTGCTCCAGACTAAGTGCTGGAGAGTAGGCCCAAAGACAGGTTCTGATAGCCACTTGAGATAGGTTGAGACAGACAAAATGAAGTACCTCAGTTCTGTATATACCCACACAGACTGCAGAGATCCTTGGTTTCAGAACACTACAATTCACCATTTTTTGATTGTCCCTCCTGTTGTCTAACTACATATCTCAGGAAACAGTGAGGACAATGCCCAGGCAGGCTTTGCTCAGGTTCTAGTACCACCACTCCCAGGTATTGAAGGCTTTGGGCAGGAAACAACCACTCACCAGAGGATTGTGGCCACGAACATTTCTCCACTTGGGCACAGGCTCCATCAACACCTGGAAAGGAAGAAAAGGTGAGAGAGCTGCTGAGAGCTGCATGCTCTGACCTCTGCGCTCGTGTGCGTGTCAAAGTTCAGGTGCTCAGAGTGGGCCAAACAGCCAAGCAACCCCTCTGTGAGGCCCCAACTCCATCTAGATGGGGCCTCCCGGTGCAACCTCCAGAAAGAGCCTGAGAACCACTGAACCTTGGCCAGGTCTAAAGGCTCCGTGTCCGACCAAAGCTAACGGAGGTTTTCACACCACAGAATACAACAAGGCCCCTGGAACCAGGCACCGGAACTAGGATCTGGCCCCAGAATACACTAGCCATGAATATTAGTCAGGGGGCAATATGAAACAGAATCCACAATACGACTGCAGAGGTAGATCCATGAAAGGGAAATAAGAAGTTACAGAGGCTGAGAACTCGGTCCAATGACAGGTCATGTGAAGCTGGGGACCTGAGGATGCTGGAAGTGATGGCTCAGTCCACGTCCAAATCTGAAAGCCAGGGAAGCAACTAGGTCTCCAGCTGAAGGCCCAGGAACCCAGGGGCCTCGGACCCAAGTTCTGACATCCCAAGACCAGAGAGTCTAGAGTTCCGACCTCTAAGAACAGGAGAAAGAGTTCTAATGCTAAGATAGGGAGAACTTCTCTCCATTTTGTTCTGTCCAGGTCTCTAGCCAACTGAATGTTGCCTTCCCTCTCCTCCTCACCCCACTGATGGTGGATCTTTTCCACTCAGTCACCTGACTCACACCTCAATCTCCTCTGGAAATACCGTTCAGACACATAGAAACACACGCGACCAGTTCTCTAGGTACAGAAGTCTCTCCATATTCAAAGCAGATGTTTCCCAGAATGAAAGATTTTACCAAACACTATTTACTGTTTTGTCCTATGCATACATACTATAATTAAGCTTACTTTATATATTAGACACAAACAGATTCACAAGGAACAATCAAAACAGAACAATAGTAACAACATACTGTAATAAAATTGCCAGCAATGCTATTCTTGAGCTTTGGAACCACTGTAGCTGATCTGACAATACATAACTACAGTGTAGCTTACAGGAGGGTAGCACATACAATACAGGTAAAGTGGGCAAAGCGATGATTCATGTCTTGAGTGAGAAAGTGTGGGATGGAATGAAATTTCATCAAGCACATCCTGCTACAGTGGACAAATTTAAGCCATAGGAATTGTTTACCCTGGGATTTTTTACTTAGCATGATTAAATGTTAAATAATGAGGTCACCATGATTGACCTCATGTGCAAACACAGATTAGAAAGAATTACCATATTCCTTAATCTAGTCAAGATGACACCAGATCCCAAAGACATATTGTAAAAAAAAAAAAAAATAGTTCACTGATGATTTTCATGTTGACAGTATGTTAATGTGATATCACATTTGGGATGTCGTGTATTAAATGTTTTGTTTTTTTTTCAAGAAGCGTTCAGTCACATATGTGGCTTGCACTGGCGGGTCCCTGTCTTCTATTGGACAGGATTGGTCTATGCCCTGAATAAATTATTTCATCAAGCTTCTTCTGATTCTCTCAAACCCAGTAGCTCAAACTCCATACCTCAATGTCTGTCGTGTTGGAGAAGAACTCCAGGCATGTTGTCTTTCCACTTGCAATATTGCCCTCAACACAAATCTAGCAAGATACAAATACACATTAGAGCTTCAAGTGCAGCATGGGGAACACAGCACAGGGAAGGACTCAGGTGAACATCAGAATGACTCAGTGCAAGACTTGGACAGGTAAATCAAACTCCCCTCCTCAGGAAACCTTTGCTCATACAACCCCATCCCCAGCCAGTGGAGCTACTCATTTCCAGTTCCCTTGAGGAACTGAGCTTCTGGAATGATGACCAAAGTATTGCCTCAGTTCTAGTCAGCTAGAGCATCCTTGTATTCAAATCCAATGTCAAGGGCCTCTGAGCTTAATACCTGAGAGAGAATTAACTAGGGAAATACACTCATGTGATTATAAAGGTTGTCCATCCCATGACAGGTCATCTGATGCTGGAGACCCGATGGCTCGGTCCACATCCAAATTGAAAACCCAGGGAAGTGACGGTGTCTCCAGTTGAAGGCCCAACAACCCAGAGGACCTAAAAGCCAGCATCTCCAAAACACTTCATGATGAACGTACACCTGGAGACCCTCATAGATTCTCTCTGATCCCTTTCCCAGCCATCAGCCTCAGCACTGCGTGGTAGGAGGTGATGGTTCCCTGACCTTCCCTCACAAGTAGACAACCCAACCCAATGAAAGCAGCGTTCCCTACTCAGGGCAAGAATTTTCCAGTGCTTTCCTAGTCACCCTATCCAGCTTCAGCAGTCACCCTCTATCTAGAGAACAGGAACACATGTGTGCAGACATACTGGGGGTGGGAGACTGAGGCTGGTAATCGATTTTCATAACCCTGGAGATCCTCTTGTGGTTTTTTTTTTTTTGGGGGGGTCTGGTCATGGGGCCTGAACTCTGGGCCTGGGCACCGTCCCTCAGCTCTTCAGCTCAAGGCTAGTGCTCTACCACTTGAGTCACAGTGCCACTTCTGGCTTTTTTCTTTTTGCTTATGTGGTGCTGAGGAATTGAACCCAGGGCCTCATGGATGCAAGGCAAGCGCTCTACCACTGAACCACCTTCCCAGCCCCCCCCCACATTGTGGTTCTGTTTTTACTATAAGGGCATACTCCTTCACTCCCCTCCTCGCAAAGAAATGAAATAAAAACTCAGCCTACAGTGGAGAGTGCACACAAGCGGGACTTACCACTGACTTTTTCTCTTTTTCATTCTCTCTATCTACAAAAAAGAAAAGGCAAATCAATGTTTGTTTTAAATAACTCATTCTTCTAGGCCTTCATTTGCTAAACTGTCACATTAAACAATAATAGTTATAAATCACTCCCATACCTAAAGATGTTTTCCATCCCTGAGACCTCAATGTGGGAGTAGGGGCTGGTGGTGGAGCAAGAGAGCTTGACACTGACTACCTCCCTGGGACTCTGCTTAGCCGGGCCTGGGTGCTGTGGGCACGTTGTCCCGGGTGCTCGGATTCTTTGGCTGGGCATGTTAAACCTTTCCAATTCCCCATGCCTTTCTTGGCTGGGATGGAGGGTGGCCCTGGGGCCTGCAGTCAGCGATTAGGGTGGACAGCCAGTGCCCAGGATAGTTTAGGGCTGGGCCCCTGGCTGCCCATTACGGCCACCCGGGGTTGGCATGGCTCCCCATGATCCTGGAAGGTGGGGTGGGACACCTCTCAGCAGCCTGAGCACAGCGAAGGCCACCCTGAGGCCAGGAGGGCAGTGAGTCTCCTTTCTGCAGGGAAGGATCCCACCGCCAGCGAGGCACCCGGAATCTAACCGCACCCCATCCCACGACCCCCCCCCCCGGCAGCGGGCGGGAGACCAGCTGGCCCTGGCGCCAATCCAGGGGTTGGGGCGCAGGGAGACAGCGCGACGCCAGCGCGGGGGGCGCCAGGCACGAGTTACCCGGAAGCCAAGCGCGGTACCGAGGCCCGGAGCCCGAGGCGGGGCTCCCGGAGGTCCTCGGCCGGCTGCCCCGCAGCGCCCCGGCGGCCCAGCCCCGTAGCGACCGCAGCAGCAGCATGGCCGGGCGCGGACCGCAACCCGCGCTTCCTTCCGGTGCCGGGGCGGAGCCCGCCCCGCTCCCACCCACCCCCGACACGCCCCCAGCCACGCCCCCGCCGCCGCCTTAAAGGGACCTCGGCGCTTTTCTCCCACTCGCTGGGATAGAAGGGATCCCGGGCGGGGCGGACGGGGCACCACCGGCTGTGAGGTGAGAACACTTGGAACGAGGATGGCTGGTTTCTGGGACTGATTGGCGACTCTCTGCGGATCATTTGAGTGATCTCAGACTCCTTCCGTCTCCTGGCTGGCACGTGCCTAATTGCGTCTCAACAACCCTGAAAGTGGCTCTCTATCTTCACTCCTTTTCCCTGAGCGGGTCACTGCGGGGAGCGGGGAGGCCGGGGGCACCTGGAATTAAAGCCATTCTTTTTTTTTTTTTTTTGTCAGTCCAGTCATGGGGCTCAAACTCAGGGCCTGGGCACTTGAGCTTCTTCGCTCAAGGCTAGTGCTCTACCACTTTGAGCCGATGCTGTGTTTCTGGTGGTTAATCGGAGACAAGAAGCCGAGTGCCCCGTGGCTCACGCCTGTAATCCTAGCTGCTAGGGAGGCTGAGATCTGAGGATCACGGTTCAAAGCCAGCCCGGGCAGGAAAATCCATGAGACTCTGATCTCCAATAAATCACCAGAAAACCGGAAGTGGCGCTGAGGCTCAAGTGGTAAGAGAGAGCTTGACTTGAGCTGAAGAGCTGAGGGCCAGCGCCCAGGCCCAGAGTTCAAAACCCATGACCGACTCCCCCCCAAAAAAAATGAGGGGACGCTTGTAAGTCACACCTATAATCAGGGAGAAAAAGAAATTCACCCAGGAAATTCCAAGAGCTGGGGAGATTTTGCAATTCTTTGGATGTCTAGTTGAAACATAAGACCACAATTTAAGGGACAGTATTATGAAAATAAATACTATTTAGCCAGTGAAGTATCTAAAAAGTATCCGCGAAGCTTTTAATTGAGTTTTTGCCATTCTCATGAACTAATTCATGTAAAATTACACTACACATTAGTGAATAAATTCTTTTTTTTAATTTTATTGTAAAGATGCTGTACAGAGGGGTGACAGTTGAGCAAAGCAATGAGTACATTACTTGTTGATCATTGCTCCACCTTCCCTTCCTTGATGTGGTCCCTCTGTCCCTTCTTTATTGACTAGATACCAAATTAGATCTGTATCTTGATTTCATTGTGTTCTAATTAAAATAAGAGCGGAATTGAAAAAAATCCAGCCAGGGTTGGAGTAGATAAGTAATCTAAATTCAACCACCCTGGACACTATGTGACTGAGGGTGCCAGGGGGAGCCTGCCACTCCTGCACAGCAGACGGGAGACCCAGGGAAATCCGAAGCAGGTATGAGATATCCAAGGTGTGGGCCAACTTTCCCTGCACCTCCCTCCCTAACCTATCGCCGTCCCCTCCCCCAAACCTGCCACCATTTCCCAACCGCAGAGCTTCTGAGCAATCACTAATACCGAAGGCTGCGTGCGGCTGGGGCGCTCCACCGCAGCCGAACTTGCAACGGGCCCCGCCCTGCCTGCCAGAGACGGCGGGGCGCGTGCGCAGGAGTGGAGCCCACGGAGCGCCCGGCAGCGCATGCGCCCCCCAGCGCGCGCAGCAGCTGCTGGGCGTGGCCCTGACGGTTGCGATCTCCGCACGAGTCTCGAACCCACAGCCTAGTGTGGGGGTGTACGGCTGATGATGGGCACGACGGAGACCAGCCGGGTGAAAGGAAGGTACCGCCCCTTCTGCTGCAGCGTGAAAGGCCACGTAAAGTTGCTGCGGCTGGTAAGAGCCAGGGCTGGGACCCAGGGCCGGGCAGAGCCCAAGATCTCTAGTGCTGTCAACCTGGGTTTTTTATCCACGTCTTCCGAGGGGTCCCACCTGCCCCCCACCCCCACCCCAGGGATGGGAGAATGAAGATAAGCCATTGGGCACCGTCCCCCCTTCAGAGGGTTTGGGGGGGTACTACTCATCAAACTCACTCTGAACGGCTTTCTCTGGGACCCACAAATCCGGTGTCCAGTTATCTCCCAGGCTAGGAAGGCAAGCTGCCCTCGGGCATCAGATAAGCCAACTAGATAAGAAAGCTCGCAGGAGCTGTGATGATGCTGTGGTCCCATACTTTCTTTTTTTCTTAATTTTTTTATTGTGAAAATACTGTACAGAGGGGTTACAATTACATGAGCAAGGTAATGGGTGCATTTCTTATCAAGCATTGTTAACTCCCTTCCCATCCCCGCCCTTCCATCCCCCCAAAGTTGTAAAGTTTGTTTTTCGACATAGCGTCTTGTACATCTCATTGTTGCAATGGGTCCTCCTGTATCCCTATTTAAACGATTTGTTTTTTCCCTTCCCCTCCCCAAATTATACCAACATCAAATACAGTGAAAACAGGGGTTATACCATGAGGGAGGGACAAACAAAGCAACAAAGAAAACTTTTAAGTCGAATGTTTGATATGATGGAGTTCGAGGCCGGTACATCCCAGAACAAAGCACACAAAAAAGGAGAACTGCCTATTTTTAAGGGTTGACACTTACCAGCATCAGTGCAGTCAGTTCTGAACAGAGGTTAGGAGAAAGTGTGCCATTATTGGTGGGGGAGGGGAGGGAGTCAAAAGCTAGTCTTGTTAGAGAGGTAGAAACTAGCATAGTTTAAAATAACTGAAGAAAACTCAAAAGGAAGGAAAAAATAAGTTTGTTTTGTGTTTTGAAGAGTTGACTTGTGAAAGAGGAAGTTGAAGTAGATAATGTTACAAGGAAATATGTCCAAATAACTTAAAGAAGAGTTAGGAACAAAGTTGGAGAAAAAAAATGAGTTTTAAATTTTCCTGAACAAAAGGCCTGGAGGCAAATGCCAGCCCATTTCTACAGTGAATGGCAAAAAAAATTGAACAGTTTCATTTATTCAGAAATATTTCGTAAGTGCCTGTCAATTCTTAGGTCTATTCCAGGCTCAAGAGAGATACCAATGAACAATGCAGCAGTTCCCTGGTGGAGTCTGTGTATTGGGAGGGGAGGGGAGGGGAGAAACAATAAATATGAAGTATTCCAGAAGACCAGGTAAGAGAGGATAAAGGAGGAGAGAGCTGGAGGGGAAGACTGCCTGTGGCAGGAATAGGTGATCAGGCTGAGTCTTATGAAGGTAATATCTGAACTGAACAGAAGGCTGAGTGGGATGTGGGGTTAGCAATGAGAATCTGGAGGAAGTGTGTTTACAGCAGAGGAAAACAGTAATGTAGTGAGGTGGGAATGAATAAGCCTAGAAGCGCCGAAGCAGAACTAGGAAAGAGGAACAAGAGGCACAGTGGAGATAAAGCAGTGTAGGATTTTATAATCTGACTCACACCAGAAGAAGAAGAAAAATGTAGACCTGAGGTTTTGTTATCAGTAAGTAGATCAGTGCTAAGAGACAGGAGATTAGAACAAAGTTAGACTCAATCCAGTTAGAGCTTTAGCAGGACTCTTAGCAAGAGATGATTGTGACTGGGAACAGCCACCTAGTGGCTACTAGTAGCATAGCAAGTGATAAGTGGTTACATTTGGGATATATGGGTTGAAAACCCCTTATCCCAAAAAGCTTGAGATAAGTATTTTAGATTTTTATAACATTTGCATATAACTAATGAGATTTCTCAGTTATAAGACCCAAATCTAAACACAAAATTCCTTTATAAATACCTTGAACACATAGCTGAAAAGTAATAGTATCAGTGTTCTTAAGAATTCTGTGCGAGCATGACGCAGTTTGTGCTCAAATCGAGGTCAGGTGTGGAGTTTTATAGTGTCATTTCAGCATTTAGAAAACTTTAGATTTTGTCCAGGTGCTGGTGGCTAATGCCTATAATCCTAGCCTCCTCAGGAGGCTGAGATCTGAGAATCATGGTTCAAAGTCAGCCCAGGGAAGAAAAAATGTGAGACTCAGAAAAATCCAGAAGTGGCACTGGGGCTCAAGTGGTAGAGACCTGAACAAAAGAAGCTCAGGAACAGTGCCCAGGCCCGGAGTTCAAAAAAAAAAACACTTGAGATTTTTGGAACATTCCAGAATTTCATAGTAGAGCGATATTCAACTTGTAATTTGGAAGGAACACTAACAAGATTTACTGATGAAGCAGACAAGAAGAGTCAAGATGGCTCCTGCCAGGTGCTAGTGGTTCACATCTGTAATCCTACTATTCAGGAGACTGAGATCTAAGGGTTTCAAAACCAGCGTTGGCAGGAAAATCTATGAGGTTCTTATCTCCAGTTAACCAGCAAAGAGCTTGAAGTGGAAGTATGGCTTAAGTGGTAGAGGCTTAAACAAAAACTAGCCTTAAGCAAAAAAAGCCAAGCAAGATATGAAGTCCCTGAGTTCAAGCCCCAGTACTGGCAAAAGAAAAAGGCGGGGAAGAGGGGTCAAGAGACCAGACATGGGGGGCTGGGAAGGTGGCTCAGTGGTAGAGCGCTTGCATTGCATGCATGAGGCCCTGGGTTCGATTCCTCAGTACTACATAAGCAAAAAGGAAAAAAAAAGCTGGAAGTGGCACTGTGGCTCAAGTGGTAGAGCGCTAGCCTTGAGCTGAAGATCTGAGGGACAGTGCCCAGGCCCAGAGTTCAGGCCCCACAACCGGACCCCCCCAAAAAAAGAAAGAGCCCAGACATGGGAATAGTGTCACTTAAAACACATACCTTGTTCTCTAAAGAGAAGTCAGGATCCATCTGTTTAATCATGTTATATGTGTGTGCAGATGAGACACCAATTTAGTTGCTTTAGGAGTGATTGTTTTTGTCTGGGCATTGTGTTGCTCAGTACAATACTTACTTAGCATGCACAAGGCCCTGGATTCAATCTCCAATGCCACAAAATAAATAACTAGACAAATAAATAATGATCATTGACACACTTAAGCTTGTATTTCGTAGTCATTGAATAAATCACATTTTTCCTTCCCCCCAGGGAGTAACTGTGACATCGTTGGCTTTCTTTATCTTCGCAAAGGCCCCTGAACCATATATCGTGGTCACTGGATTTGAAGTCACTGTTGTTTCCTTTTTCATAATTTTATATATATTCAGACTTGATCGGTTGATGAATTGGTTATTCTGGCCTTTGCTTGTAAGTATTCTGTTTCATCCTTAATATTAAATTACTTTTTCCTGCTGAGTCATTGTAATAAACTCTATTTTTTGGTTTCCTTAAACCTTTTAGGTGGTCTCTGATTGGCTTACAAACTGTACTCACTACTAAGATGCCCTGTTTTGGTTTTTTGCTGCCAGTCCCAGGGCTTGAACTCAGGACCTGGGCACTGTCCTTGACTTTTTGGTTCAAGGCTAGCACACTCTACCAGTTGAACCATAGTTCCACGTCTAGCTTTTTGGTGGTTAAATGGAAATAAGATTCTCACTGACTTTTCTGCCCAGGCTGGCTTCAAACTGTGATCCTCAGATCTCAGCTTCCTGAGTAGCTGGGATTATGGGCATGAGACACCAGTGCCCCACTCTACTTCCTATTTATTTTGTGTGTGTCAGTCATGGGGCCTGAAGTCTGGGCCTGAGCACTATCCCTCAGCTCTTTTGCTCTACCACTTGAGCCATAGTCCCACTTCTGGCTTTTTCTGCTTATGTGGTGCTGAGAAATCAAACCCAGGACCTCATGCATGGAAGGCAAGCACTCTACCACTGAGCCACCTTCCCAGCCCTCTACTTCCTTTTTAATAACTGCTTTTCTAACATTTCAGAAGTTACAAGTTTAGTCTTCTAGCTTTAATTCCTTTTTGCCTATTTATCTGCAATCATAGATGACATGAAATAAAAATGTCAATTGCACCTCATAAAACCACAGTTCAGAGTGAAAAATTGTTTCATTTGGAGAAAATATTAAATGAATGAGCTAGATAATTAGAAATAATCGGGCTGAGATTTGACACCGGTGGCTTATGCCTGTAATCCTAACTACTTGGGAGGCTGAGAGAAGGTGGAGTGTGGTTTGAGGCCAGTCTGGAATTTTAAAAAAAGCTTGTGAGCTGCCTTCTCAACCAATAGCTGGGAGTAGTGGCTTTTGCTAGACACATGGGAGAGTGAGATAAGGAGGGTCATTACTGCAGGACAACCCAGGCAGAGAAATCTTTTGAGAACCCACCTCAATGAAAAGCTGGGCATGGTCATGTGCACCTGTCATCCCCGCTGTGGCAAGAAGTGTAAAATAGGAGTGTAGTTCAGGTGCACACCCAGGCAGGAAGCTAGGCCTTACCTCAGCCAGTGGAGAAAAGAGACTAAAGTCAAAGTGTGGCTTGCAGTAGCACCTGTGTATCAAATGCAAAGCCCTGCATTCAAACTCCAATACCACCAAAATAATTCATTAATAAAAAATAACATAACTGGCAGAGGTTTATCCCGAAATTACTATTTTTTTTCCTTTTAAGGGTATAGTATTTTGTTTTATTAATTGCATTTTAAAGTTGTTTGGCATGCAATGCAGACTACCTCATATTTTCTATTACATTACTAAAAAGAAGCATTCTGACTTCCCAGAGTACCCATTGTACCCTAAACCTTCTCTATAACACATTACTTTTTTTCCTAAGCACAGGAGTTTCTCCCTCCAGCTACAGCCGGGCGCCCATGGCTCATGCCTGTAATCCTACCTACTCAGGAGGCTGAGATCTGAGAATCTTGGTTCAAAGCCAGCCCAGGCAGGAAAGTCCATGAGACTCTGGAAGAGCACTAGCCTTGAGCTGAAGAGCTCAGAGATAACGCCCAGGCCCAGAGTTCAAGACCCAAGACTGACAAAAAAAAAGAAAGAAAGAAAGAAAAAGAAAATAGAACTTTCAAAGTCTTGAGAAAACTAACACTTTATTTTGGGGTTTTTTAAACATGGCCTGTTGGCTTGTTCATCTTATTTCCTCCACTTCCCCCCCTTCTCCTCCTTCCTTCTTCCCATCCATCTCTGTCTCCTTCTTCTTCTTGCTAGAAATTAAAAGTCTTGCACAGGGGCTGGGAAGGTGGCTCAGTGGTGGAGCACTTGCTTTGCATGCCTGAAGCCCTGGGTTCGATTCCTCAGCATCACATAAGCAAAAAGAAAAAAGCCGGAAGTGGTGCTGTGGCTCAAGTGGTAGAGCGCTAGCCTTGAGCTGAAGAGCTGAGGGACAGTGCCCAGGCCCAGAGTTCAGGCCCCATGACCCAAAAAAAAAAAAAAGTCTTGCACACGCTGTGATAGTGCTGTATCACTGAGCTCCATGCCCAGCCCTTGGAAAGCGGGCAGCCTTTGTGTAAAGCTGACCTTCCTCTTCTGTGTTTCTAGGATATTATCAACTCATTGGTAACAACTTTGTTCATGGTCATCATATCTGTGTTGGCTCTGCTGCCAGAAACTACAACCTTGACCATCCTTGGAGGAGTAAGTCAAAATCTTCCTAGTTTCTTTCTTTGGGTTTGCTCAGAATGCAACTTATTTGAAACACAGATACAAGTGCAGAAAACCTTCCTCTATTCTTCACTGGGCGGCAGGGGTGGTATGGAGGGGGAGGGGTATCAGAATAAAGTACTGACCAGCTGATTTTTTTTTTCGGTTGGTCGTGGGGCTTGAATTCTGGGCCTGAGTGCTGTCCCTCAGCTCTTCAGCTCAAGGCGAGCACTCTACCACTTGAGCCACAGCACCACTTCCAGTTTTCGAGTGGTTTATTGGCGATAAGAGTTTCACGGACTTTCCTACCCGGGCTGGCTTTGAACCTCGATCCTCAGATCTCAGCTTCCTGAGTAGCTAGGATTACAGGCTTCACCACTGGCACCCAGCTCAGCTGAATGTTTTGTTTGAATGAATTCATGCCCTAATTAACAGGAACATGATTTCATACTAGAACTTGAGGATTCCTTATTTAGGTGAGACAAACCATCTAGTAGTTCTTCAGGTGGAATCTAAGAGATGTCCTTACGGTAAGGGAATGTAATAGGAAGCGTGGTAACTAGAGGATTGTTCAGAAGAGTTCTAGAAAAGAAGCACATCAACTTCCTCAAACCTGATTCTTCTGCAATTCAGAATTGTTTGCCTTTTTTAGGTTCTGATGTGAAGGATTGAAATAAAACATTTCCTATCACCTCCTACTGTTTTGTTTTTGTCGGTTATAGGACTTGAACTCTGGGCTTGAGCACTGTCCCTGTGCTCTTCAGCTCAAGGCAAGCACTCTACCACTTAAGCCACAGTGCCAAATAAGAGTCTCCCAGACTTTCCTGCCCAGGCTAGCTTTGAACAGTGATCCTCAGATCTCAGCCTCCTGAGTAGCTAGGATTACAGAGGTGAGCCACGGGCACCCAGCAACCTCCTGTTCTTTTAATTTTTGTTTTGTTTTATTTGTATCTGTTTCTTTTGTTGTTGTTGTTGTTTTGGACTTTTTGTTGTTGTATTCCTGTACTGAGGCTTGAACTCAAGGCCAGGGCACTGTCCTTTAGTTTTTCAGAAAACTCAAGGCTGGCCCTATACCACTTGAGCCCCACAGCTCCACTTCCAGCTTTTTGCTGATTAATGAGCAATAAAAGTCTCACAGACCTTCCTGCCCAGGCTGTCTTAAAACTGTGATCCTGAGATCTCATGCTCCTGAGTAGCTAGGATTACAGGCATGAGCCACTGGCACCCAGCTGTTCTTTTTCTTTTTTCCTTTTTTGTTATACTTGTTTTTAAAACTCTTATTCTTGTCTGCTATGAAGAAAGAAGGGCCATAGAACTTTTTGTTCAAATTAAGTCCTGGGAAAATAGAGTTATGCTATCAGATAGGAATAAACACCAGTCATATGTGGCTACTGAGTATTTGAAATGTAAGGTGTGATTAGTCTCAATTGAAATAAGCTTTCAGTATAAAATACACATTGAATCCCAAAAATTTGCTGTCTCCCAGTCCCCACAAAAAAAAAAAGGTAAAACCACTTCATTATTAACTTTATTATCCTAAATGACATACTAAGCGACAATATTTTGGATATATTGAGCTACTAAGATGGATTAGTAAAATCAATTTTGCTCTTTTTTTTGGGGGGGGTCCATTCGTGGGGCCTGAACTCTGGGCCTGGGCGCTGTCCCTCAGCTCTTCAGCTCAAGGCTAGCACTCTACCATTTGAGCCACAGCGCCACTTCCGGCTTTTTTCTTTTTGCTTATGTGGTGCTGAGAAATCGAACCCGGGGCCTCATGCATGCAAGGCAAGCACTCTACCGCTGAGCCACCTTCCCAGCCCAATTTTGCTCTTTTTTTTTTTTCATATGACTCTTAGAAAGTCTTCCATCACTTGGCTCACATTGGTGACTCCCATATTCATTTCAGACAATCCTGAGATAAGGCATGAGCCCTGTCTGTCCTCAAGTTGCTTAGAGCCTAACAGGAGTTATAGATGTGTAACTGACAATTCTGCCCTTTGCAGAACTGTCTTTGTCCCACCACCTCTCTCTGTCAGTGGAATTAATATGATGCCAAAAATAAGAAGAAGAAAAGGGGAAAGCTGCTGGGTACCAAGGGCTCACACCTATAATCCTAGCTCCTCAGGAGGATCTGAGGATCTGAGGGTCGCAGTTCAAAGCTAGCCCAGGCAGGAAAGTCCATGAGACTCTTATCGCCAATAAACCACCAGAAAACCGGAAGTGGCACTGTAGCTCAAGTGGTAGAGTGCTAGCCTTGAGCTAAAAAGCTAAGGGACAGCGCCCAGGCCCAGAGTTGGCCCACAGCCGACAACACAAGGGGGAGGAGGGGCAAAGCTCCCAGAAACAGAATTAGCAATGGGCAGAAATGCCAAAGACCTAGAAGGATCAGTGTGGTCAGAACCCAGGAGGAGATGGCTTGAGAGTGGGTAGAAAGGGCGGATGTGGGAGCCAGGAAGACAGACATGTTGAAAGCTCACTGAAGCTGGAACAATAGGAGTCCATCTCCCCCACTTGCTGCCTCCAACACACATGGCCTTGTAGACTGATGGCTGCTCTGACTGCACAGCCCAGGCCAACAGAGCTGCCCACAGCGTCCAGCACTGTGTAGTGGTACCCTGTCAAACTGAATGGCATGCCAGGAATGCCGTTCTCCAACCTAGCTCCTATCAGCGCTCAACCATCAGAATTCCTAAAGGCCCTGAACATAAATATAGCTTGTTCCTCTTACCCCAATTTTATTGTCCTAAGACCTTTGAAGTTTGCTTTGGATCATTTTGTCACTCCTGTTCTCCAGAGCTTTGACCACAGCTGTAGTCTCCATGATTTCATCTGGAGCTGCTGTTGGCTCTGTTTTGTTTTGTTTTGCAATACCCAGACATTACAGTACAAAGCGTGTACCATCACACCCAGCTGACGCTAGCTCTGGCCCTTTCACCTGATTGGCAATAGGGAAATCAAACAGTTAAACACTAGGAAGAGAAATGTTGATAACCAAATGTGGTCAGTCGGCCATAAAAGAATATATTCAGAATATATTCACAACTCAAGCCTGTAATCCTTGCTAGTCAGGAAGCTGAGATCTGAGGATTACAGTTCAAAGCCAGCCTGAGCAAGAAAGTCTACAAGACGCTGATCTCCAGCTAACTACCAAAAGGCTGTGGCTCAAATGGTAGAGTGCTGAAGCCCAAAGTTCAAGCCCAATACCAATGAGAGACAGACCAAGTATTTCAGAGCCCATACCACTTCAGTGTTTTTCCTGCCTTTCCTTTTGTGTAGGCAGGTTTGGGGAAACGTGGCCAGGACCTGCAAAGTCTCTTCCCCTTTTAAAGTAGGGTGGCAGGACCCCAGCAGGTAGCAATCGGGTGGGTAGACCACTTTAAACTGCATGAATGACAGAAGCTGGTGACCAGTGTGTCTTCCTTTCTAGGTGTTTGGTCTTCTGACGGTGGTGTGCTGTCTGGCCGACAGTGCCCTCATTTACCGGAAACTTCTATTTAATCCCGGTGGTCCTTATCAGAAAAAGACATGAACACTTGACCAAAACAACGCTTTGTGATTTTTTTTATATTCCTTTTTAGTTGGTGCTAAGGATTAAATATAATTTCTTTATTCTTCCCTACATTTTCTGCCATTCTCATTTGAATCTCAGCGTGGGATCTGGAGGCAGAGATCTGCGAACCCTGGGCACAAACTTCCTTGGAGCTTGGGAATGGGGGGAGTGAAAAGGGGGGGCAGGTATCTGCTCCCCAAGCCTGTGGCAGGGTAGAAGCACCCAAGATGGCCCTCAGTGACTCAGAACTGCTTCCTCAGCCTGAGTGGGGATGCAGGGATTTGGAGCTCCCCTGGTGGAGGGGGCGAGCAGCGGAGGGGGGACGGAGGGGGGCGGGGAACGTGGTCCTGTCCTGGGGCGGGGGGCGTCCAGAACCAGGGCGCACGCGGGATGGGTGGCCAGCAGCCGTTGGGGCGCGGCGCTAGTTCCCCTTCCCAGGCGAGAGCCACCGCCTGGGCGCCAGCTGGAAGTCACAGAGCCAGCCTGCCCACGCCAGGTCCCCCCGGCCCCCCGACCCCACCATGAATCCGGAAAGGGTCCCTTCCGGATACTTGGACCCATTGGAGCCCCCTGCGTTCCCTGCCACATCGGCTCCTGCGGACACTCAGCGCTCGGGGAGCTCCATCCACAGTGCGCCCTCGCTGCACAGCCGGCCCGAGGCGCCCTCCCGGCACTCCCCGCAGTCCATTCATTCTTTGAAGCCAGAGCATGAAGAATTTAGGGAGTCCCTACCCAGGAAGCCCTGGGAAACAGCAGGGAAGGAAGCCGCCATGAATCGGGCTAAGCATCGCACCAAGGTTCCGGAAAAATACACTGACAGCTGCAAGGCGTTTTTATTCTCTCTCCATGGAATCCTGAAGATTTTGAGGATGGTGAGGATGGTGGCTGGGCGGGTGGAGGGTCGCCTGGCCTCAACGACTGCGGTCCAGAGGCCCAGCTAGGGAAATAATTCTATGACTCACGGTTCTTCTGCCTCCATTACTTGCCCCGCCTTTCTCCCGTGTGTGTGTGTGTGTGTGTGTGTGTGTGTGTGTGTGTGTGTGTGTGTGTGTGTGTGTGCATGACAGTACTGGGACTTGAACTCAGAGCCTCTGGCTCACACTGGCGCTCTACCACTTAAGAGCCACAATTCCACTTCTGGCTTTTTGCTGGGAGTTGGAGACAAGAGCCTCATGAACTTTTCTGCCCCGGCTGGCTTTTAACTATGATCCTCAGATCTCAGCCTCCTGAGTAGCTAGGATTACAAGCATGGGCCACTGGTGATTGGCAAATATCTGTCTCTTATATTTCTCAAGTTTTCCTCTTCTAGGAAATTAGGGAATCAATGACGCTTGTAGCAGAAATGTGTAAATTTAAAACAAAGGGTGGGCTTGATCAATACAAGGGCTGCCATTTCAAAGACATTTATTAAGGGGGCTTGGAGGTATGCCTCAAGTGGCAGAGCATCTGCCTAGCAAGCATGAGACTCTGAATTGAGGACCAAGTAATGCCATACAGGAAAATAACGTTGAAAAGCCTAATTGAAACTGAAAAACTATAGCCCCTGGATGAGATCTCTCATCTTTATCATCTCAAATAACGGGTCCATGGACACAGAGGGGAGAAGTAAAATGGCAGAGACTTACTGAAGAAAAAGATAAGCAGAACTCCTGCTAGACCAGAGATCCCAAGGGTGTACAAGGGTTAATAAGATGTCTCTAGGAGAGAACTATATGACTCTTAAAATCATTGGACAGCCTGCCTATCCATCTCCAGATCAACTCAGAGGCTCTGGGCAGCCTGCAAGAGCTCTCCATGCATTCTTTAGCCTCTGACAGGATGCCTGCTCCCCTGCACACCTCTGGGGCACACGCAAGTGTTCCAGGGGCAATGGGCCGTGATGATTGATGCAAGACAATTGGTAATTGGTGTCTAGGGGCCTGCATACTTGACTGCTCGAGGCCATGGTGAAGGATGCACATCCTCTGGGAGGGGGCCTTTCCCCTGATTGCCTGTCAGGCTCTTCTGCTCTTGAATTGATACATTACTGGCCAATATAATACAGGGGAAAAGGGGAGAGAGAACATGTTTGAAGTTAAAAAACAGAATGGGATATAATGACAGGCAACAGGGCAAAGATCTCAGTCCGAATAACAGCCGACTCTCTAAGAAAATATACATGACCAAAACTGATCTTAGACTAGCAACAGATCTGAACATATCAATATACAAGCATAGAAGAAAGAGGAACATTAGGCATGGAGTATTTTTCAAAAGTGAATCTGGCCCAGAGTTTCTCACAGCTTAAAAATTCAAACCTTCATGATACTACTATTCAAACCTGACACTACTCAATTTTTTTTTTCAGAGAACATAAGGAAAAACATTTCTGAATTTGTTTTTTATAAAGTCAGTCAAACGCTGGTATCAAAATCTGATCATGCCAGGTCCAGTGGCTCACACCCATAATCTCAGGAGACTGAGATGTGAGGATCAGAGTACAAAACACGTCCAGGCAGAAAAGTCCATGAGTCTTATCTCCAATTAACTCACCCCCTCCCCCAAAAAAGAAAAAGCCAAAAGTGAAGCTGTGGCTCAAGTGATAGAGTTACTAGCCTTGAGCAAAAAAAAAAAGCATGCAGGGACAGTACTCAGGCCCTGAGTTCAAGCCTCAAAACCAAAACATGCACACACACACACACACACACACACACACAAACCAAAAAAAAGCCCTGATAAAATTCAGGTGGTGGTGGGGTTTGAACTCTGGGCCTGGGCCTCAGCTCTTCAGCTCAAGCAAGCACTCTACCACTTGAGCCACAGCACCACTTCTGGTGTTCTGGTGGTTTATTGGAGAGAAGAGTCACACACTCATGACCAGGCTGGCTTTGAATCGAGATCCTCAGATCTCAGCCTCCTGAGTAGCTAGAATTACAAGCGTGAGCCACTGATGCCTGGCCAAATCTATATCTTACTTGTACCAAACACACTTACTAGAAATGGAGCTCAGAGCTCAGTGGTAGAGCAGGTGCTTAGCGTGGCTGAGATCCTGAGTCAGATCCCTAGTATGGAAAAAAATTAACATCAGAAAATTTTACCAATATGTTTTTTTAAAATATCACCAGGAGGAAATAAGAATGAGTTAGCATTAGGACTCTATTAAAATAATGACCATATTATAAAAGGAGGAAAATTATGAGGTAAGATCTAATGGAGTTTAAAAAAGTGATAAAATTCAGCATATAGTTCATACCAAAAAGAGGAAGAAGAGGGGAATATATAGATATTTCATTTATATACAGACTAGTAGCTCTGGCCCTTAATCCTAGCTACTCAGGAGGCTGAGATCTGAGGATTGAGGCTCAAAGCCAGGCCAGACAGGAAAGCCTATTAGACTCTTACCTCCAATTAACCATCAGAAAACCAGAAATGGAGCTGTGGTTCAAGTGGTAGACAGCTAGCCTTGGGCACAAAAGCTGAGCTCAGGGACAGCACCTAGGACCAAAGTTCAAGCTTCAGAACAACCACCCTCCAACCACCAAAAAAAAAAAGAGAGAAATTAACCTCTCAAACTAAAAGTCCTTATCATCTTTAAATAAACATCAGAAGTATTCCCATGAAAATGAGGGAGAAGAAAGATGCCCACAAAGCTTATTATTCAGTAGTTTTTGTGGAATCCCAAATCATCACAACTAGGAAATAGAAGCCAGGCTAAGTAGCATGTACCTGTAATCCCAGCAGTCAAGATCTTGAATTCAAGGCCAGCCTATGCAAAATAGGAAGAGTCTACCTCAAAATAAATAAAATAAAAAAATGTAAAAGTATATCATTTCTTTCAACTGATGTGATTATAAATCTAAAATATCGAAGGTAAACAACTAGGAAGCAGACAATTTAAACTACTGAGTTCATAAATAAATGAAACGATTTCCTATAGAACTTCAAAGCCAGCCTAGGCAGGAAATTCTATGTGATTCCTGTCTTCAGTTCAACAGCAAAAAGCTAGAAGTGGAGTTATGGCACCAGATTGAAAAAAAAAAAAGCTAAGAGACAGTGCCTAGGCCGGGAGTTCAAGCCCCAGGCACAAAAATAAAGGCACTACAGAAGGAACTGACAACTCAATAAGAAAGAATCATCTCTCCAAATACATCAAAAAATGTAATATACAATAGTGGCTGGAGTTCAGTTACAAGGCTGTGCTGTGCTGTGCTGTATATGTGTATAGACTTCTTTCTAGAAAAATAAACTGTTAGCTGGGCACTGGTGGTTCACACCTGTAATCTTAGCTACTCAAGAGACTGAGATCGGAGGATCACAGTTCAAAGCCAGCCCAGGAAGGAAAATCTGTGAGACTTTTAACTCCAATTAACCACCAGAAAAATGGAAGTGGTGTTGTGGCTCAAGTGGTAGAGTACTCACCTTGAGCTGAAGAGCTCAGGGACATAACCCAGGCCCAGAGTTGAAGCCCCATGACCAATAAAAAGAAAAAGAAACTGTTAATAACAATTTCCTCCCAGGAGACAAACTAGGGGAAAAGAAAAACACAGAATTTTTTTAACATTTCTATATTGTGCAACATTTTATCACTTGCACACATTATTTACTTGCTTAAAGTCATAAATTTTAAAATTAAACTCTAGGTGCAAAATAAAATGGGCAAATACATTATTTAAGCAAATTTACATTTTGACTATTTCTTTTTGATATCAATTTTGGGGCTTGAACTCAAGGCATAGGTGCTATCCCTTAGCTTACTGGTAATTAATTGGACTTAAGAGTCTTAGACTTTTCTGCCCAGTCTGACTTCAAACCACAATCCCCAAGTCTCAGCTTCCTGAATAGCTAGGATTACAGGCATGAGTCACCAGTGCCTGGCTTGACAACTTAGTTATTTACTCATTTTCTTATGTTTTGGCAATACTGGGTTTGAACTCACGGCCTCATGTTTGCTCAGCAGACTCTCTTCCACTGAGCCCCACCTCTTGCCCTTTTGCATGCTGTTTAGTTTTGAGATGAGTCCATCTTCTTGTTCAGGCATGTATTTGGACTGGTATGTACCTGGACTATGGTCTTCCTATTTTAGAATTCCCATTAGAGCTGAAATGGCAGGTGTGTACCAACCGACCAGCCTCTTCCATTGAGATGGAGTCTTGTGGGCTTTTCTGCCCAGGCTGGCTTGGAATCTTGGTACTCTCAATCTTAGACTCCCACATAGCTAGGATAACAGGTGTCATCCAGCTATGGGTTGAAGAGAGTTCTCTCAAACATTTTTTTTAAAACCTAGACTGATCTCAAGTCAAAATCTCAACCTTGTAAGTATCCAGGATTACAAGAATAAGCCACCAGCATCCAGCATTTATTATTTAAATATCCATGTGCATTAAACCCTGTTTCTTCTGTTGCAGGTATTTGTGGTGGGAGCGGTTGGTTGTTTCATCATTGGCCAGGCCCACCAAGCATTTATAGCAATCACAGTTCAGGAAGTGTGCATCGTCATTTTCTTTATTTTAGTATATCTGGTAACTCTTCAACACTTGCTCATCTGTTTAAACTGGCCTTTACTTGTAAGTGTTCATTTTTATAATTCACCAGAGTTTCTCTCTAGATAAGGACACAACAGAGCTATGATAGAGAGCTGCCCCAGTTCTAGGGGAGAGCCCAGTATCTGGAAAGGTCACTTGAACCTCTCTGTCTACAGCAAAGCCAACATACATGCACAGACAGACAGACAGACAGACACACACACACACACACACACACACACACACACCCCTGTTCTGGACTCAGTATGAAGCCCAACTCATTGTGTCATTAATCACAGGCTACTTTTTAACATCTTCTGGTAAAAATTTGAATCCTCATACTCAATGAGTGAACACATTTTCTCAGCCAGTGGTCGTCAAACAGTTCAGGCTTTTTGCTTTTCAAATAGCACTTTGACAATGACAGACATCTTCCCAAAGGCAAATGTTGACATAATAGAGTTGTAGGAAATCTTTTGGGAGAACCCTAATCGATTGCAAGCATCTTCCCTTTTGTGTGTATTCAAGAATGGCTCACACCTATAATCCTAATTACTCAGGAGGCTGAGATCTGAGGATCCTGGTTTGAAGTCAATTCTGGACAGAAAAGTCCACTCTTATTTCCAATTAACCCCCCAAACCAGAAGTGGAGCTGTGGTTCAAGTGGCCCCTGTCCCCTGGCTGCATTCACATCTGAGTATCTTGTTTTACACAATCCTAAGGTCTGAAGTTTCTCACAAAGCTGCTATAAGCACACCTCTCTCTGAGCCTGCAAAGCTCAACTCTGATCTGCACCAACCCTTCTCCATGTGCCCATGCCAGTATTTTCTACCATGTACCAAAACATAAGACATTACAGCCTTTTCAAGAGGCATGTCACACTCCATACTAGGACTCCTCACTTGCTGACCTAAACAGGAGGAACACCTGCAGATAGTAGGGCAGACCCAATTTTGGTTGTTTCAGAAAACATCAAAAGTTAACCGCAGAAAAAATCCACTCCTGAAAAATCAGGCCTGCTTTTCAGATGGATGTGTGTTTCTTGGGGGATGTGAATTCAGAATCTAAGAATAAAATTAAATCTGTAAGGTGCCAATCTAAAATTTTACTTCCTTCCCTCAAAAGAAGTTTTACATTAAAACAAATGTGAGCTGGGCCTCAGTGGCTCACGCCAGCAATCCTAGCAACTCAGGAGGCTGAGATCTAAGGATCACAGTTCAAAGACAACCCAGACAGGAAAGTCCAAGAGACTTTCATCTTCAGTTAACTACCAAAAAACCAGAAATGGAAGTGGTAAAGTGACGACCTTGTGCAAAAAAACTAAGGGCTGGGGCTGGGAATGTGGCTCAGTGATAGAGTGCTCGCCCAGCATGCAAAAAGCCCTGGGTTCAAATCCTCAGCACCACATACACAGATGAAGTCAGAAATGGTGCTGTGGCTCCAGTGGTAGAGTGGCTCAGGGACAGTGCCCAGGCCCTGAGTTCAAGCCCCAGGACTGGCCAAAACAGAAAACAAAAAAAAAGCTAAGAGAGAGCAACAAGGCATTGAGTTCAAGCTCCTGTACTGGCACACATACCCACTCACCCACAAAACACACACACATGCAAAAGGGTGTTCGAGGTTTGGTTCACATAGAGAAACACCTGCCTAGCAAGTGTGAAGCCTTTAATCCAAACCCCAGTACCACATAGAAAAATAAATCCTTTAGCTGGGTCTTTAGATCATTCAGTATCTTCTTGTGCCCTTTTATTTAAAAAAAAAAGCAGAGGAAAAGTCAAATTTTTAAAAATGAAAGTAAGGCTATTTTTATAGACAATACATTCCAAGACCTTAAAATCAAAAAACTCATATCTCTGGAAAAATGTAGAAACTGTGCCCCTCTAGTGCCAAGAAGGAAAGTGTTTAAAAGGTATCCATCCTTAATAACCTGGGCAATTAAAATATGATACGAATATTACATTTCCATGCAAACCTTACCATTTTCAATCTTGTGTTACAGGATGTTATGAACAGTTTCATTTCAACTATATTCCTTTTAGTGGTTGCCATGATGACAATCCAAGAGAAGGGAAGGAGGCATTTGTTCTATGTTGGAGGGGTAAGTATAGACCTTAGTAACACCATCTCAGATCAAGACTCTTAACAAAGGAAACTACAGACCATCATTACATCACTAACAAAACAAAATAAACAAAATCCCCACTCCCCTCTTCCCCTTGTTTTTGTAGTGATGTCAAATGATGTGAAGCCACAAAGACTTTAAGCTTATGAAAAGTCACAACCCTAATATGTATTCTCTTAAGTACAAAAAAAAGGCAAAACAGGAGTCTGTGTAACCTCTTTTGAGAATGGTATACACTATATTTAAAATATTGCGGCAAAACCCGGCACCAGTGGCTCACACACATAATTCTAGCTAACCAGGAAGCTGAGATCTGAGGATTGCAGTTCAAAGCCAGCCTGGGCAGAAAAGTCTGTGAGACTCTTATCTCCAATTAACCACTAGGAAACCAGAAGTGGCACTGTGGCGCTCAAGTGGTAGTGCGCTAGCCTTGAGCTGAAGAGCTGAGGGACAGTGCCCAGGCCCAGAGTTCAAGTCCCACAACCGACCAAAAAAAAAAATATTGCAGCAAGCTATTTTATGCCTACAAATGGGACTTTGACATTTCTGGACTAAAAGGTGGTATTTTAAAGACAGTGAAGGGCTGGGCATGGTGGCTGGGAGGTGGAGATTGGAAGAGTTGAGGCTAGCTAGGACAAAAGTTTAAGGAAAACCCATAGCACCCATATCTCAATAAGCCAGATGTGGTAATACAAGCCTATGATTACCAACTATTAAGAGGCTGTAGGTAGAAGATTACAACCTGAGGTTAACCCAGACAAAATGTGAGACATTACCTGAAAACTAACTAACATTCATAAAAGGGTTGGAGACATGTCTAAAGTAAAGTACCTGACTAACAACCAGAAGCCCCTGAGTTTAGACTCCAGGAGAGAGAAAAAAAGAGAGTGCACTGTCTCTGGTTTTACTGATGTAGAAATTGAGGTTTAATAGGTTTAATACCTGTTCTGAATCATGGGCTGAGATTCAACCCCATCTCACATGGAAGAACAGAATAACAGGCAGATTGAGTGCTTGGAAGGTAGGGGAGTGGAAAGATGGAACTTTGGTTCCAAAAGTAAAACAATGCTGACAGAAATTCATCAGAAAAAAAAAAAAAACGAATTGGAGAGTTTTGCTTCTTTTTGTGTCAGCCTGGAGCTAGAACTCAGGGCCTGGTGTTCTCATTGAGCTTTTTGCTCAATGCCAGTGCCCTACCACTTGAGCCACAGTTCCATTTTCAGCATTTTTTTGGCAGTTAATTGGAGATAAAGCGTCAGACTTTCCTGCCCAGGTTGGCTTTGAATCACAGTCTTCAGGTCTCAGCCTCCCGAGTAGCTAGGATTACAGGCATGAGCCACCAGCACGTGGGCAGAGTTGAAGTTTTTGGAATTAATCCTATCATGGGTGAATGTTTGTCAGTTCTCCTGGACTATGCCAAGCCACGCTCAGTGCTTGGGCACAGAGCCCCTTCCAGCTTGGAGGGCTCACATATTAGCCGAGACAAGAACTACTTAGGAAAAGATAGTTAGGAATTAAGCGCCCATAAAGAGAGAGAGAGATCGAGGCTGACGTTTCCAGCATCCTTTGGCCCTCCCATCCTCCTAATACAGCCCAAGAGCCCTTCTCCACCACCACCACCACCACCACTGCCAGGAGCCTCCAAAACCTCCCCCAGCCCCACCCCATTTCCCAAATTCCTTTCTCTGGAAAAGGCGGAACAGACCTGCAGCAGCCAGGATGGTAATGGAAGGTCAGAGCTGCACAGGAGACATTGTGTGCGCAGACCCAGATCCCACCTGACATAACCCAGCCTTTCTTTCCCGCGCATGCCCCTGCGTCTGACAGAACCTGTGTCTCATAGCGGCCATCCTGTGTTGCTTGGATGCGTTGGGGGTCATCAGGAGGATGAGGCAGATGAACGAGCCTCAGACAAAGGCAAGCTCGGAGACCTTGCTCAAGACGAACTGAAGCAGGGCGGGTCTCCCCGGCCCCCCTCTGCCCCCCTGCGCTTGTAACCCACGCCTCCACGCCACCACTGAGCTCTCCCTGTCACCCATTCCGGCCTCCCGTGTGACCATATAAAATCAGGGCTGCTTAGTTGGGAACACTTCTGCTTCCGCGTGTTGCCTGCTCTCCACAAGTCGCATTGGGCTTCTCGGCGGGGCTGCGCGCACCAACTATGGTGGGGGGGGGGACCCCAACCCAGGACGCTGCCTAGCCAGCCCATGGCAGATTCAACCCGAATCCACCTGGCTAGACCCGGCTAGAACCAGCAGGAAAGCTCTGCCCGGAGGCGGGGCGCGAAGGAGGCTTCAGATCTGGTCGCTGTGGGCAAACCAGTCCCGAGCGCATTCTGGAGGCGAGCGGGCGCGCGCGGAGCGGGGACAGGCGTTGGCATGCGCTGAGCCTGGCAGTTATCTGAGCGTGGCCCCTGAGCCGATCGGTAGACACTAGGCTTTGTTCCTGGGCGGGGCCTGTCCAGGGACAACAGAAGAGACCGAAATCATAAGCCCAGTCTCAAGGTCAGCCAGGCTGTACAAAGCTGAAAATTCCAACCAGCCATGACTGCTAAGCCACAGGAACCCAAGACTTTTGGCGCCCGCACAAAGGAGATTTGGGATCAAACGAAGAAGGGAGTTGTGTACCACCAGAACGAAGTCAAAGAAAGCAATAAACCATTCTGGATCAACGGGCATGGCATAGTCAAGCTCCTGGGTTTGGTAAGTTAGAGCTCTCTCCCTGAGTGGGTGTTCTAAGACCAGGTTGGGGGGGTAGGGAGAGGGTTCCAGGGACTCAGGAGCATGTTTCTGTGCAGATCTGCCTGATAGCTAGTATAAAGATATTCGCCACGACCACCGCACACCCCATTTTGACGCTGATCCTCTATATGGAACTGTTCATCGCTGTCTTCTTTTTCATCCTCTACATCTGTGCCATTAACAGATACCTGTCCTTCATCATTTGGCCTATTTCTGTAAGTGAGGGAGGGGTCGGGAGGGGAGCTCTGGGCGGCTCACCACGAACATGGCTTGGCACTTAGAAAACGAACAGACAGAAACTCACCTCTAATGCTTGTGCTCAAGATCTGCTGTGGGGAGCGGGTGGGGTCGGGGACAGCTAGCCAGAAAATGCTCTCCACACTTAGTTGAGTTGAGTGTGTCTTGTGTTAGAGTGGAAACTCTTACTGGAAGGAAGAGGGCCTGGGACCTTGCTCTCTGAGAAGAAGAATGTAAGGATTGCTCTTCTCCATCTGCCAGTCACACATGGATTTGGGGAGATCATTCCAGAATTCAAAGAAGAAAGTTGCCACCAGCACCCAGCTCCATGCCCCTTATAGTTTTGTGCAGAGTCTTCAGTTTATATCTGGCAGATTTGGATTACGGTTGTATTACTGTTGTCTCATAGCTGGGATGACAGGTGTGTATCACCAAGCCTAGCTTTTATTGGTTGAGACGGGAACTCAGAACCTTTTCTGGCTCTAGCTAACCTCAAACTAAGATCCTCCCAATCTCGAAGACCTTCCAGGCAAACAGAATTAGAGAGGTGAGCCACCACATCTGCCTTAATTTTCTTTTTCTTGCTTGCTTGCTTGAACTCAGGGCTTCGGCGCTGACCCTGAGCTTTTTTGCTCAAGGTTAGCACTCTACCACTTTGAACCACTCCTGGTGATTAATTTGAGACAAGAGTTTCACTGACTTTGCTGCCCAAGCTGGCTTCAAACCATGATCCTCAGATCTCAGCCTCCTGAGTAGTTAGGATTGCAGACATGAGCCATGGCACCTGATTTTCATTCATTCTTTCTTTCCTTCTTTTTCTTTTTTCATGCTGGTATTACAGCTTGAACTCAGGGCCTGGGCTCTGTCCCTTAAGGGTTTTTTTTTTTTTGAGGGGGGTTGTTTCTTTTTGTAGGGGGTTGGGTTTGTGTGTGTGTGTGTGTGTGTGTGTGTGTGTGT
>NW_012267234.1:6465454-6473012 GCF_000151885.1 Dipodomys ordii
GGAGGGCCAGAAAAGGAGACTGAGACAGAGGGACAGGAAAAGGGATAGCGAGGTAAGACGAGTTCATTCCAGAAAGTTTCACTTGAGATCTGAAGTCCTTAACATCTGTTAAATTTCAGTGGTTGGAAACCTGGAGAGGGGTGCTATTCTATCATTTTTGGCAAGTCTGAAGCATATCCAAACTCAGAAAGCAATAGAGAAAAGACTAGGCCCCTGAAAGGACAACTCAGAGAAAAATGGCATCATGGGAACCAAGGGGGGAACAGTGTGACCAAACACTGTAGGCCAACACTGGCTGTCTTTCTGAAGAGGGAATGTGTCCCATGCTGTGCTCGCTATATAAGAGCAAAGGAAGCTGGCTTGTCATGGCCATTATTTGGCCAACTCTGAGAAGTCTGGCTGTTCATTTTCTCAGTGCTGCCAGGGAAAGAAGTAGTGGGAAAAGACAAGCATGAGGTCCCAAGGACTGGAGAAAAAAAGTTGAAAAACACCGCCTTGCAAAGAAGATAGGGGGTCCAGGAAATAAGGCAAGAGCTGGGGTAAACGGACCTGCTACAGACCCAAAGATTACCTCCTGCCAACAATGCCACCTCCAGGACTCCAGACAGGAACTGAGCTCTGAGAGCAGAAAGTAGATGTGGGAAGGTACTCAAAAGGGACATCATGAGCCAGGCAATGGTGGCTCATGCCTGCAACCCTAGCTATTCTTTAAGCTTAGATCCAAGGATCACAGTTCAAAGCCAGCCTAGACAAGGAAAGTCTGTGAGACTCTTACTTCCACTGAATCACCAGAAAACCAGAAGTGGTGCTGTGGCTTAAAATGGTAGAGGGGCTAGCCTTGAGTCAAAGAGTTCAGGGACAGTGCCCAAACCCAGAGTTCAAGCCCCACGAATGACCAAAAAAAAAAAAAAGGTTGAATGGTTGTGTATTTATTTAAATGAACAGATGTGTGATCTTTTGATGTTAGGAATGACATCTTGGCTCTTTCAGGCTCCAGCCTGGAGAGCTTTGGATCTTCAAAGAAGATCTACTAGTGAGGACCACTAGCATGCCCATGTGGGCCAATGAATATTTACAGACGTGTGTATGTATGTATGTATGTTGTTTTCTCTGGATGAAATGGCTGTTTGAGAGGCTGATGGAGCACTCTAGCCAGAACTAGCTCATCCTTGCTTTCATTTCTCAGGACTTCATCAATGACCTGTTCTGTTGTTTGTTCCTTGTGGGAGGCATATACTTTGCTTTGGAAAGTCGCACCGCCATGCCAGTAAACTACTTTATTGCTATGGTAAGATTATTCCAGACTATGGATTCCTTCTGAATTCACCTCTTTGGAAGAACTAAGAGCTCTGGGTTTTTTTTGTTTGTTTTTTGTTTTTGCAAGGTTTTTTTTTGGGGGGGGGATGTTTCTTCTTCTGTTTAATCCAAGTGCCACTTTTTACAAAAATCTTGGACTCCAAGCAAAACTGAAAAAAAGTGAAGTTGGTAAATGTTCTCTGTAGAGATGCCACTTTAAAAAAAAGCAGGTTAGGCCAGGTGCCAGTGGCTCATGCCTGTAATCCTAGCTACTCAGGAGGCTGAGATCTAAGGACAGGAAAGTCTGTGAAACTCTTATCTCCAATAAACCATTCAGAAAACTGAACGTGGCACTATGGCTCAAGTGCTAGCTTTGAGCTGAAGAACTGATGAACAGCACCCAGGCCCAGAGTTCAAGCCCCACAACCAACCAAAAATAAAAGCACGTCTCCAGGGAGTCCACCCCAGGTTAACAGCTTCCTTCTTGTAACTTGAGGCTTGAGCCTTAATGAGACTCATGATGCTGGAGGAGGGGGAATGGAGGATGCGGAGATGAGGGGGGCGGGGAATGAAAGAGGCCCTGGAGCCTGCCAGTTTGAGGAGATGCTTTTCACAGCATCTACTGACTAATCATAGAGCCAGAAGGAAGTGTGCCCCTTTGGGAATGAAAAGGCAAAGTAATAAGAACCCTTCTGTTTTCTAGGTCCTTATGGGTCTGGCTGCATTTTTCGCTTTTGTTGACATGTGTCTTCAGAGAAGAAGCTTCCCAGGCCAAGAGGAGAAACCCCAAAAACCTAAGGCTCCCAAGAAAGCAAAAGAGGCGAAAAAAGGCAAAGCTTAAAAGCCAGGGGACGAAAGGAAGGACAAAGGGAAAAGAAAGAAATAACTTTTGAGAGTGGCTCTCAGGATGAACAAGGGCAGCAGCTTTTATAGGAAGATATTCCCACTGTCTTTCTTGTCTCCTTTCCAGAATGGTTTCTTTTTCCACGTTAATAACCACCTTTCTTGGAAAAGACAATTCCCTTTTAAGGGAATTTACCACGTAAAGTTGATGTCAACATTATTTGGCCCATTCTACAGAAACTACTGGACAGGTGTGGTTGCAAAGGGCCAGTCCAGAGCTGGGCCTAGGACACAGGGTTCTCTAAGTACTCAAGGCACAGACAATTTGGGGGAGCAGAAATACAGGTGACACGTGGTTGTCAACACTGACTAACCAAAGAGGGCACAGGAAAATGAGAAACTGAAACTCAAAAAAAGGATGTTTTGTTTACATAGATGTGTGTGTGTGCATGCATGCACACATGCACATGTACACACACATGTGCCCCAGTACTGGGATTTGAACTCAGAGCTTTGCATCCTCACTTGGCTTTTTTCTCAAGGCTAATGCTCTACCCTTTGAGCTTCAGCTCCATTTCTGACATTTGGGTAGTTAGCTGGAGATAAAAGTCCCACAGGCTTTTCTGCTTGTGCTGGTTTTGAACCATGATCCTTAGAGCTCAGCCTTCTCAGTAGCTAGGATTGATTACAGTGTGAGCCACTGGTGCCTGGCTATGAATTTTTTTAAGTATCCAAGCTTTTAGGCTTGCTTTTCTCTTTTGTATTTCATAGTGATGCTCACTCAACATTCACTGAGAGAAGGCCAGGATGTGATAGCATAACCTCAGGCCTCAGCGAGAAGTCAGGCTGGGGTGGACGCAGAGGACCCTGAGGTTGGCTTCTCAGAGCTGGCCAGCTGACCCTCTGGAACTCAGATGTCTCCCTCCAAGGAGCATGGGTGAACCTCACAAGGGGCACAGGAGGCCGCCAATGGAAGCATGAGGAGATCTGTAAGGGAAAGCCTGGAGCCCTGCTTCTAGCCAGGGATAATAACATGAGAGCAGAGCAGGGAGAGTAGGCCACAATAGTGACGTGGGCCTTTATCCTAAGTGGTGTGGGGATCCTAGAAGGTGAGGAATTAGAGTTTGTTTTCTCCTTCCCCTCCGTCCCCCTCCCCCTCCCAGAAGACCACACACTTGACTGTTACTGCAAAAGGTATGAATTGGAAAGAGGCCATTACTTGTGATGGGGGGTGGGGAGGGCGGCAGGAGGAGTATCTGGTAACCAGGGCAACGTGGACTGTGAAGATCTGGACCTCGGGAGGTCTAGTTGAGCTCTCCACCTTGCAGATCCACTGCCCTCTCTGTGCTCCACACCACCCCTGCAGGCCAGGTTAAAGAGCAACTGGAGGGAGTTGATCTCAGAATTCTAGGTATTTTACCAAGAGGACTGGTAAACTAGAATAACCAAAAACCTAGATAGAATCAAGCATTCACAAGGAGGTGAACTGTGCTATATTCACAAAATGGAATATATTTCTCAGCAGTATAAAAAATAAACTGCTAACAGAAAACCGTGGATGATCCTATCACATTGAGCAAAAGAAGCCAGGAGGAAAAGGGCATACATTTCTACTTCTAAGAGGTTCAAGGACTGTCAAATATAGAGGGAAAGAAATGGAAAGAGTAGAGTAGCTTCCATTGCCTGAGGAGTGGAAGATGGGGACATGATGGGGAACCAGAAATATTTCCTATCTTCATTGGAGTAGCTGGTTACAAAGGCAAACACATTCAACTAGAAGGCCTATGCATTTTCACATGACTAAATGTTAGCTAAAACTGTCAGTTAAATAACTGGAAAAAAGAGATCAAATGGTAAAGCACAAGACCCTGAGCTTAAACCCTAGTACTGCCACACACAAAGTTATGGAAAGAACCAATAAGGCAGGGAGATTAGAGGCATTTACCATTTGCACTCCATGAATGAGAAGAATGTGTTGATACAGAAGAGATGGATTCTGAACAGAAAAAGAGATGCAGAGACCATAAAGAGGTGGTAGGGACGCAGAAAATAGCAGAGAACCCAGCAGAAGAAAAGCAGTGAGGAGTTCTGAGCCCATTCCCAACACCCTGATTGGGGGAGGGAAGTAGAAGACGCCATTACAAGATAAAGCACACAATCTTAGCAACAGATTGCCAACTCTAGCTGTAGGAAAGGCCCACAGTACCGGGATTTGTGACACCACTGTTGTTTTAGTATGGAGGGCTAGCCTGGGTGAAGAAAGGTATTCGGTGATTCCCCTTAGAGGGTGACATGGAGACACCATCTTGAGATGGTCTCCTATTGTTGGAGACTGAATCATTCTGGGAACCTGGTAATAAATAAATCATAGCACAAGGAGTCCCAGGACTCCTTGGACCTGTAAATTTTGTATAAGTTGCTCATAAGAGAAAGTCAGGGGGCTGGGAAGGTGGCTTACTGGTAGAGTGCTTGCTTTGCATGCATGAGGCCCTGGTTCGATTCCTCAGCACCACATAAGCAGAAAAAGCTGGAAGTGGTGCTGTGGCTCAAGTGGTAGAGTGCTAGCCTTATGCTAAAGAGCTGAGGAACAGCGCCCAGGCCCAGGAAGAATGTGAGACGCTCCACTGAGTAGCTGCATGAAGCTATGGAAGGCTGCCTGGGGTGCCTGGCAGTCCTGGAAATGGAAGCTTAGGATTCCCTGCCAAGCACATGGCAGAAGTATCGGTGGTATGGTTGCTGCAGTCTGTGGAGGTATGCAGCTGCAGCTCAAATTACCTGGCAGAGGTGCCATTAGAAGCAGAGGCAGCTGCAAAAGACACCTGGTAGTGAAAGAGGCTTAGGACTCCCTGGCAAGTCATGCAGCAGAGGCCTAGGTATGTCAGCTGCTCCTGGAAGTCACTGTAGTCATCATACAGGAAAACAGCTATGATTCAAATGCCCTTAGAGGCAGCTGGAAAGCTGAAGGCTTAGCCATGGTGTTGTCAGTGGTGTCACTTTCCCAGGCCAGGAGACACTCATCACCTGAGGCCACGGAAGCAATGAAGCGTTGAGCTGGAGGCTGTAAAATGCTGTCTAGGACCTGTTGCTGTATTGACTGGTGAGTGGGTCAGAACTCTCCCTCCAAGACCGGAATCACATAATTCCCACAACCTGATGCACCCCACAGAAAGGCACGCAGGCATGCACGCACACACACACACACACACACACACAATTGAAAATTCATATCTTGTTTTACATAAGTCTATTTGTCTTTGTTGCTGTTTATTTTATAAACAAGAAATGACAGAAGGGGCCAGAGTCCCACAATCCTCTTCAAAGGCATTCCCCCAATAACCTGAAGACTTCCAGCTGGGCCCCATTCTCCAAGTTTCTATCACCACCCAATAGCACCAAGCGAAACCCAAGACTTTAACATGTAGATTTTTGGGGGCATACTCCAGACTGAGATAGGAGGACCCCAACCCTAAGGGTAGCTGAGGTCCAGCTTTGTTAGATCAAGTTTGCTGGAGAAAGAATGCTAATTTTAGATCTTTGTTGCAAGCACTAATTCTCCGCCACACACACTTTAAACTACCAAAGCTAGTCAGGCGCTGGTGCCCCATGCCTATAATTCTAGCTGCTCAGGAGGCAGAGATCTGAGGATCTCGGTTCAAAGCCAGCCCAGGCAGGAAAGTCCATTAGACTATCTCCAATTATGTACCCAAAATCTAGAAGTGGAGCTGTGAGTCAGAGTGATAGTGCACTAGCCTTGAGCACAAAAGCTCAGGGTCAGTGTCTAGGTTCTGAGTTCAAGCCCCATGACGGAAATAAATAGCCAAAACTGTCAGAAAGGAGTCGTTCAACTGGCTCATGACAGCTGTTAGACCCACTGACACCGGCTGGATCATCAGCACTTGCCTTGGAACAGAACAAGCAACTACCAGAACATCCAGGAACTGAGATTAAGAATTGCTACTGTTTTCTCAAAAAGGATTATGGGGCTATACAGCTCCTCCCACGTTTCCTCTAGTTTACTCCTGAGTTCATGATAAAAGTGGGTTTACACTCCTACATACTTCCTTTCATCTCTGGCATCATCACCAGAAGCCCAAAGCAGTATCTGCCTCATCGCGGCTGGACCCGCCAAACTATGTGCCAAAACTAAACTTTTTATATTAGCTGTCTCAATAACTACTTATTTCCTTACCATAACATTTCATTATAGTGACATTCAATTAATACAACTAAATTTACAGATCCAAGAAGAAAAACAGCAGGTTCTAAAACACAAATCTGTATGGCAAAAAAGAAAAATGACAAGCCAGGAGAAAATATTCATTATTCCCATTCAGGAAAAAAGATTTTCCCCAACGTGTTTTTATGCATCTTTATAACAACCAAATAATAAAAAATTATATACAGAGATATAAGCAGTCATTCTTAGAAGGGGAATACAGTTTAGAGCCATGTTTTTAATAAACTGAGTCTTCCTCTCTTAGAACCCCCGCCTGATCTCCTCCTTGGGATCTGAGTAAGTTCCAAAGCCCAGGTCAGGACCTCTCCTCCCTCAGATCCATCCTCCCCCCTTCCCTGTCCTTTCTTTGATACAACTTATCGGGCTGTCCTCTGAGCCAACCAGGGATGATCATCTTCAGTGCTCTGTCCCCCTAAGGCAGCTGGGGACTCGGGGAAATTTGGCTTTCTAATGTTGCTGTTGAACAAACAGCTGGATGGTGGACTTCCTCAGATAAGAAAGCTGATGAGAGCCAGTCACTGGTGGCTCATGCCTGTAATCCAAGCTACTCAAGAGGCTGAGATCTGAGGATCAGGGTTCAAAGCCAGCCTGGACAAGAATCTATGAGATTCTTATCTCCAACGAACTGCTGGGGGGGTGCAGAAGTGGTGCTGTGGCTAACCTTGAGCTCAGGCCCAGCATCTAGGCCCAACCCCCCCCCCCCAAAAAAAAAAGGCAGCAGAGGACACTGCTGGGGATAGGGTCAGCCTGTACAAAAGTCCTCTGGCAGAAGGGAGAATGGTTCTTGAGCTGTAGGAAGGTTGGGAGGGACAAGGAAGGAGAAGATGGTAAGGCCTTGCACCCTGACCAAACCAACCCTGGAGCGGGTGATTAAGCATTCATTCCTCCTGAGGAGGAAGGGGGAAGCCAAAGGCCTCGCACAACCGCCCCGGCGTGGGTTCGAGGTCGGTGAGACGCGGGCTTTGGTGACCCTCAGGTCTCGGGGGTCAGGGAGCACCAGGACGGCGGCCTGCAGACCTCGACCCCCGGGAAGCCTCGCGGGGGTGGGGGGAGGCCCGGGCCGGGGAAGCCGCCCGGGGGTCGCGCCGAGACTGAATCATTCTGGGAACCTGGTAATAAATAAATCATAGCACAAGGAGTCCCAGGACTCCTTGGACCTGTAAATTTTGTATAAGTTGCTCA
>NW_012267234.1:6473172-6476320 GCF_000151885.1 Dipodomys ordii
CCTTCCTCTGCTCCACCAAAGGCCGCCTCCTGCTGGCCGAGTCGGTGAGTGCGGGGCTGCGGGTTCGAGGCCCGCGACCCCGGCGTCGGGGAAGGTGGGGGGGTGCTGCGCTCCGACCCGCATCTCGGCCTTCGCGGGCGGAGGAACCCCCCGGAATCGGCCCGACGCCCCAAGTGTTGCAAAGCTGCACCACGCCCGAGCGCGAGTTGGAGACGAAAACTCCAACCCTCGGGGGCCCAAGTTGGGGGGCGTGGGTCGCGGATGAGGGAGCGCTGGTGAGGGTCACACGCCCTCCCTTCCCCCCCCCCCCGCCCCGGGCGCTGTGTGACCTGGGCGCGTCCACCCTCTCTGGGCCCGCGGGACGGCTGTGCCTCCGCTTTTTCTGGCCTCCATCGCGCTGCGCCCCGGAGGATCAAAGAGTGGAGGCGGGAGCTGGGGTGCTGGTGGGAGAGGGGCGCGGGGATGGGGTCCCCCGGGAGTGGGTGAGGCCCGGCCACGCAGTGGGGGTGCGGGCGGCCCTCGGTGCAACAGGGGCGTGGGCCCGGAGGCCCAGGGTGACTTCATTCCCTCTGCCCGCCCCCTCTGGGCGCCTTCCTCCTTCCCCACCCCAGCGCAGGGCTCCTTTGTCCTCCCGACATTCCCTCCCTCCCTCCCGCACTGTCGCGTGTGGGGCGGGGACTGTGGTGTGGGGCCGCCCGGGGTGGGGAGCCAGGGGCCAGGCCGGAGCCGGAGGAGGGAGCCGTCCTCAGCCACTTGGTGCTTAGATCCTCAGCAACTTGACCCTAGAGGTGGCAATTGGGAGAACGTTCCAGAAGAGATGTCTAGGGCAGCTGGCTCGTTGGAGGGACCCAGTGGGAGGGTAGAAGGGCTGCGAGAGGAAGATTCCTGTCCCCACTCTTGTCCCTCCAGGGCCGGTGGCAGCCCCTCTTGCTTTATGCTCAGGTCGGGCTTGGCACCTACAGGCACTTCCAGGGACGGCCTCCAGGCTTGGCCACGCCTGGGAACCACTTTTGGGGAGACACCTTGACTCCACCGCTCACAGAGGAGGCTCCAGCTCCCCCCCACACACACACACTCAGGGCAGGGGACAGGAATGCCCGCCAGAACTCAGAGGAGGCATTGCCTAGCTGGGTGTGAGGATTCCAGGCTGAGGAGGATGAGGAAGGAAGGGGGGGGGGGACCGTCACTCCTGCCCCTGGCCTTCCTCCCGCCCCAGGCTCTGGGAAGTGGGGAGGCTGACATGAGCAGGAAAGAGGAGGAAGTTGGCTCCCAAGAACTGACAAATGAGAAAGCAGGACCCCAGCAGGAGGAAGGGGGGGAATTCCCAGAGTCAAGCTTTGGGGGTAGGAGGTGATAGGGACAGGGATGGGAGGGACAGCCTTGGACAGAGGAACTGAACTCTGTGGACCCGGATGATCATAATCTGGCAGCCATCTCCTGGAAGGCCTCACGGAACCTCTCTATGTCTCCTGTCTGTCCAAAAGGGGCTCAGCTACCCCTACGGGTACAGCAGTGCCCTGGGGACTCTGTAGCCCCTTTGAAGAAGCCACAGCGCTTCCTGTGGGACATCTGAGTGGCCCCTTGGGTCCCCTATAGCCAACCCCTGAGCCCCACTTCAAACTACTCAGCCATGAATGTAGTCAAAGCCAGCCACAGTGACAGAAGTCAAAGGAGGAAGATGAACGTCTCCAGTGCTTACAGGCCAGCCAACCCTGGGTTAATGCTGGTACCCTTCCTTAGTGGCCAAACAACAGAGTCTATTCATTTTAGAATACCCAGAACCCTCAGTGGATGCTGGGCTTAGAGGAACCCCCGACCCGTCCAAGAGTCTCTTCCTTTTGATTGTCCCAATGTTGCACAAAGTCTTCTTGTCTCAGTATTGCCCACAGCTACAGTACTGTGACTCCTACAGCATTTTGACTCCAGCAGGGCCCCAGGGCTCCATTGCCTATGTCTTCTAGTTTTGTACAAACATTTGTGAACACAAATACCATTATTAGCACATTTTAGTAGTATCTAATACTATTTAGCACATATTAGTACATTTCAACTCTAGACAACCAAGTGATTTTTTTAAAAAATGCAGGGGCTGGGAAGGTGGCTCAGTGGTAGAGTGCTTGCCTTGCACGCTTGAGGCCCTCGGTTCGATTTCTCAGCACCACATAAGCAGAAAAAGCCAGAAGTGGGGCTGAGGCTCAAGTGGTAGAGCGTGAGTCTACAGCTGAAGAGCTGAGGGACAGCGCCCAGGCCCAGAGGTCAAGCCCCACAACCTACCAAAAAAAAAAAAAAATAAGAAAAGCAGTAGTAGGGCTTGCACTCAGGGCTTTGTGTTTAGCTAGACAAGAGCTGTGATACTTGAACTACATTTCCAGCCTGGCCATATTTCAACATGTATATCATTAACTGAAATCCAACATTTTGGTAAAATTACATCCAGTGAAAAGCACAGATCTTAGATGTACATATTATTTTCTTGAGGCTTGGCTGTGGTTTAATTGGTTTGCATTTGGTGGGTAGTGTTGGAGTTGAAGGGACTCTGTCATAGAACAGGAAGGGGAAGGTAGAATGGCTTCAGGATGTGGGCACCTGCTTGGGGGGGGGACACATTATAAGAATGTTGTGCCTTCAAGATGGGTTGTGGCAGGGAGTTAGCATGGGGTCAGGACTCTGAGCTGGGCCCAGGAGGATTGGGAAAAGCATGGATATGGGGCTGGGCCTTACATTGTTGTTGTTGGTTTTTGGTGGTACTGGGGTTTGAACTCAGGGTCTAATGCTTGCCTGGCAGACTCTATTACTTGAGTCATGACCCTAGGCCTTTTTGATTTTTGTTTTGTTTGCTCATCCTAGGACTTGAACTCTGGACTTGTACTGTCCCTGAGCTCCTTTTGCCCAAATCTAGCACTCTACCATATGAGCCACACCACCACTTCTGGCTTTTTCTGTGGTTAATTGGAGTGAAGAGTCTCATGGAGGGGCTGGGAAGGTGGCTCAGTGGTAGAGCGCTTGCCTTATATGCCTGAGGCCCTGGGTTCAATTCCTCCGCACCACATAAGCAAAAAGAAAAAAGCCAGAAGTGGCGCTGTGGCTCAAGTGGTAGAGTGCTAGCCTTGAGTTGAAGAGCTGAGGGACAGCGCCCAGGCCCAGAGTT
>NW_012267234.1:6476370-6505602 GCF_000151885.1 Dipodomys ordii
AGTGGTAGAGTGCTAGCCTTGAGTTGAAGAGCTGAGGGACAGCGCCCAGGCCCAGAGTTCAAGCCCCACGACTGGACCTCCCCCACCAAAAAAAAAAAAAGAGTCTCATGGACTTTCCTGATCAGGCTGGCTTTGAACCATAATCCTCAGATCTCAACCTCCTAAGTAGCTAGGATTACAGTCATGAGCCTGGCGGTTTAGTTTTGGTTGTTTGTTTTTTAATAGAGTCTTACGTTTATGCCCTAGCCAGCCTGGACTTCTGTTTATGCTTCTTCATACTCAAGGGTCTCACAGCCCAGACTGGCCTCATCTTTGCCATCTTCCTGATTTCCACCTCCCAAATAGGATTACAAGTGTGAGCCACCACACCCACCTGGTGCCTGGCAGCTTTTAATCCTGGTTCTGCCACTTTCCAGCTGCAAGACTGAGCAGGTGCCCTTCCTGCTGGGAGCCTCCACTAGACCTTGGCCCAGGGCAAAGGAATAAGGCCAGACTCTGCTGTTTTCCCTGCAGGGTCTCTCATTCATCACCTTCATCTGCTATGTGGTGTCCTCAGCATCGGCCTTCCTCACAGTGCCTCTGCTGGAGTTCCTCCTGGCCCTCTACTTCCTCTTTGCTGATGCCATGCAGCTGAATGACAAGTGGCAGGGCTTGTGTTGGCCCATGATGGTGAGTCCCAGGGGATCAAGAGCACGGGGCTGACTATAAGATATTCACACAGAGACTGGATGAGGAATCTGAAGTCCTACCCTGCCTTCAAAGCTACAAAGAGCAAATAGCACCTGGCAGATGTCAGATTATTCTATCTAGCCAGGAGTGGGACCTGGAGCAGGTTAGAGGGACTTGAGATGAAGACTATGAAACAGGGAGCCCAAAACACCTCTGACCACCAGGTGGCGCTGTCGCTCTCAAGGGGCATTGAAGAAACACTGGTCAGCCACAGGAATTCAAACCATTTCCAGGATCAGGGCAACTTAACTCAGGACCCGCAAGCTTACTCAGACCACAGACACCTGGCAACCCTGGTCCTCTTGGATCACATGGGGGCCCCAGACCCAGCCAATGGCCTTTACTGACCTAAATACACCACAGAGAAGAGGCAGTAAGGGATGGGCTCTGAACCCCATGGCCTGGCTTTTATCTCTAACATCCTTGCATCTGCCCATTTTGGGGATGAGTAAGCAGAGACTATGATCCATAAATGGACTAGCCACAAGTGTGTGGCAAAGCAAGGCCCAGGGCCAGGTCTGTCTGTTGGGTAGCCAGGAGACAAGTTTCCAAAACTCCCACTGCTCCCAAATGGGCTAAGCCACTGAGTGAGCTGCAGGCCTATCCACACCCTGTTTGTTGCTCTTAAGGCTGAGGATAGTTGGAGCAGGGACAGGCCAGTGTTAGCCAGTGGCAGCTTGCAGGACAAAAGGAGGAACATGGGGACTGGAGCCAGGGCCAAGGTGGGGCAGGGAGATGGGCAGGTCTCCCAGGAGCTGGGGCTCGGGCAAGTGTGTGACCAGGCTGCTGTCTCCAGGAGCTCAGGCAATGTTGGCCATGTCCCTCTCTCCCCAGGACTTTCTGCGTTGCGTCACTGCTGCCCTCATCTACTTCGTCATCTCCATCACAGCTGTTGCGAAATACTCAGATGGGGCTTACAAAGCTGCCGGGGTGAGCAGCTCTTACCCTAGGAGAAGGTGATGGGCAATGTCCTTTCCTGAAGCCTGAGACACTTGTCTGGGCACCCATTTAGGCTTGGACCTGGGGACCTCCTCTCCCAGATTGGATCCCTTGGGTTCCCATGCAGATCTCAACTCTTCCAGAGTCTCTTTCCAGAAATTCACTCTGCTCTGAGTGTTAAAAAGCTAGTTGTCTAGCTGGGTTCACAGTTCATCTCCCTAGTTTCCATCATTCTGCCAGTTGGTCCTGAGAGGGGTGGATCTTCTGGCTGCCTCCCCATATCCCTGTCCTCCTCCCTCCTAGGGACCCCAGGCTTCCTATGACCCTGCCACATGTTCATGACCCATAGGTTTTTGGCTTCCTTGCCACCATCGTGTTTGCCATTGACTTCTACTTGATCTTTAATGATGTGGCCAAATTCCTGAAGCAAGGAGACTCTACAGATGATACCACAGCCCACAGGACAGAAGGTGAGTGGCTATTCTGGAGGATTCCACTGAGGAACCTAGCTGGTCAGCCCTAGCTTAGCTGCAGGGTCCCTGAGCTATCCTGTCCCCTTCGGGGGATACCTGACTGGTTTAAGGCTGTGGTGAGGAAACAGGAAGTATGTTTATAACCTGGTGTCAAAGCCAGCCCTCCCTAGGCCTCAGGCTATCCGGAAGGGACAGGCTTTCCCGTACCTCTGTCCTTCCACAAGGACCCTTCCTTGTGCCAGGCTCTAGGGTAGATGGTGTCTAGACACCTGTTTACCTGCGATCCAGAGTGGCTGCCAATCTGGATCGGTTTCCTCTCCTCTCTTGCCTGCCAGGGCAGTAAGTCAGTACCCAGAGCGCTTATCCTCATCCACAGCCCCCAGGCACACCCAGGCAAGCTCAGGCTTGGCTTGGTGTCATTTACAAGGAAATACAACAGGCATTATAACCCCTGAAGCCTTCATGCCAGCCCAGACAGGCTGGCTCCCATGTTAACTGATTTAAAAAAAAAAAAAAAGACTGAAAGGTAGAAGGAAGCTGGTTTTCCTGTCTGTGACAACACAGCCGTATCAGATATCTCATCTTTGGGGCTGTGTTGCCTGTGCAGGGCAGGGCCTGTGGCAGAGGTTTGTCAGACACTATAGCTGGTCTGGAGGTGTAGTCTGCCCTCCAGACTATTCTCAGGCCTTTGTGTCACCCGACTGTCATGCCGGGCCCTGGAAAGTGCAGGAGACCCAGACCTGCCCCAGGGGAGCTTAAAGTTCCCAAAGTAGACTGGCACCAGACGCAATAGGATGGGTACTGTACCAGGGGACAGGAACAGTAGATATCAGGGAAGGCTCTGGATGGGACAACCTTAAAACAAAATAAGGACTTAGCATGTATGAATATAAAGCAGCTTGAGGGTGGCCCCTGTGTGCTAGCGAGGCTGAAGAATCCTAGAGGTGACCCTAGCTGTGTGGATAGGCATGTGCAGACACGAAGAAAGGGAGCAGGTGGAGGAAGAAGGTAAGAGTCTATGAGCAGGGGCTTCCATCCATGCCAGACATGTCTCTGAAGTCAGCCACCTGAACTGTGGCTGGGCAGGTGGACCATGGAGCTGTGGGGCCCTCAGGCATGGCCTCAGTCCTTCCCACCAAGCACCTAGAATCTGAGGTGGGACTCAGTTGGTTCGGTTTAGGTAGGTGCAACAGTTCTGCTTCTAGGGCCCAAGGAAGGAGTGAACCCCAGACATTGCCACTGTGCTAAAGTGACTCATGCCCAGGCCCTTCCCCCATACTGCAGCAAGCAAAACCCAGACCATGTCCCCTGACAACTGCCAGCTGCAGCATCTGTCATCCAGAGAACACTCCTATTTGGAGAACTTTGCAGGGGACAGAGCCCCAAGTTACACATACGTTTTTACAGTAAAGTACATGTTAGATGCTTATATGTTAGACATGAACATAACAAAATCCACCAGATCTTACTGAGATCTTGAGCATGGGAGTTGGGGGAAGAGTTGGGGATTAAGGAGGTTCTCACACAGCCTCAGCTGCCCCACTGGCCCTGTCCCTAGCCCGTCTATGAGCAGGTAGCCTAAAGACACCTAGGGCTCTAAGAGTCAGGCTGGCCAGAAGGGGGTTATTGATACATAGCAACCAGCTGAGCACAGGTGGCTCACATATATAATCCTAGTTACTCACGAGGCTGAGATTGGGAGGATCCTATTTCAAAGTAGAAAAATCCACCAGTCTTCATCATCAAAAGCAGCAGCAAAAGATAAGGATGGGAAGTTCTAGAGATGAGCAAGCAAGCCAAGCAAGCTTGAGGTCCAGAGTTCAAATTCTACTATCGCAGAAGAGAGGGAAAGAGGAAGAAGAGAGGGTGTCAAGAGAGACACCAAAGCAGCTAGGGGGCTGAGGTAGGATAGGGGTACTTTTTTCTTCATGGTATAGGAGGTCTCCTGAAGGCTCTACAGAATAACCTTAGTAGCGAGGTTTTTGTTTTTCATTGTTGGTCGTGGGGCTTGAACGCTAGGCCTGGGCGCTGTCCCTGAGCTCTTCAGCTCAAGGCTAGAGCTCTACCACTTGAGCCACAGCACCACTTCCTTAGTAGCAAGATTTGAAGGAGCCTGCGGGTCACACCTCACCAACAGGTTCTGAACATCATACAGTTTTTAGTGATCATCGCAGTAGTAGAAAACAGGATGAGTGAGGGACTGAAACAATGAAAGCAGATTTTTTTTTAACAGGGTTGCTAAGCTGGGCACTGGTGGCTCACACCTGTAATCCTAGCTACTCAGGAAGCTGAGATCTGAGGATCACAGTTCAAATCCAGCTCAGGCAGGAAAGTCCATGAGACTCTTAGTTCCAATAAACCACTCAGAAAACCAGAAGTGGCACTGTAGCTCAAGTGGTAGAGCGCTAGCCTTGAGCTGAAGAGCTGAGGGACAGCGCCCAGGCCCAGAGCTCAAGCCCTACAACTGACAAAACCAACCAACCAATAGGGTTGTTGATGTGTGAGTATATTTAGTTTGGGGACAATAAGTAGCTGTCCTTACCCTGTCCTGCTGAATTGGGAGTCCCAGCAAGGTTGGGATGCAACCTCATTGCTTCAGGTGAGAACAGCCCCTGGAGCCTGGGGAGGTGCTAAGGTCCTGGGGAACCTTGGTCTGGGTGGAGACTCCCCCCAACACACACACTTGCACCACCTGCCCCCACTGGAGCTAGCATACATTACCAGTCGCAAGCCTGGGAGAGCAGCCTGGCAGTCTTCCCCCCCCCCCCCCCGCCGCCCCCCAATCCAGCCGCCACCCACCCCTGGGAGCAGCCCAGGCCTTCAGCCAACCTTCTCTGCTTTCCTTCCAGAAGACAATTCTAATTCAGATTCGGACTCCGACTGAAGGCCAGCTCGTGCCTCACACCTCTGCCTTCCTACCAGGGCTGCTGAGTGTGCCCAGGGGCCGCTGGTGTGGGAGGGAGGCTGCCTCCACAGGCCTCCCCCCAGGCTCCAGGTTACACTCAGGAGCCCCATGGACATGTGCCTCTTGGATTCAACGTTGAACCACTATGCTTGGGCACCATAAATATCCCACTTCCCACTCCTGTCCCACAGTCCTTCCACCCATTCATCTCGCTGCCAAAAGAGGCAGGTGATACAGCAGACATGGCCATCTCAGGTCATAGCATGTGCTGTAGGGTGGAGGCTGTGTTTCACTAATGGGAACAGACTGAGAACGCATGGCGGGGCCCACTCGGTAGGCCCTGGTGGCCTGTACATGGGGTACCCCTGCTCATGCTGGCACTTGAGAACAACCCCTCCAGGAATCTTTATTCAAGGAGCACAAGTTCCTTCCTCATCATGGGGGGAGAAAAGGACCTTGGCCTCCCTGTCTAGGAGAGGGTCTTGTCTCATCTTGACAGCTCACCCCTGGAAACCATGTCTTCCATTCTGGGTCTAAGACCAGCTCAGAAATCAGCTTATATAGACTTCCCTGCCAGAGTCAGCGGAGGGAGCCAACCAGAACAGGGCAGTCAGTGACTGTGGCATGGGCGGCTGGGCAGGCCCAGCAAAGCCCTCTTCCTGGGGACAAGAGCCCTGGGAACCCTGAGGACAGTGTGCTTCCTCTGGACCCCAGGGCAGGTCCACTGACCCCTCAGAAAAGATGAGACAATCTGTCCTCCTGTGTTCAATAAGGAACTTACACTGTGTATGTATCTTCATGGGATTTTTGTACCTTTTTTATATTTTTATACAAAATGAGCTTTTAATGAGTGGTGTTTTCTGTGACTCCCAAGACTTTGTGAATGAGCCAGAGTCTAGGTCCAAGTTTTGGGCATCTGTGGCCTTACTATTATCTTGCATGTGAATGCCTTGACCTGGGTGGGAGGAAATGCTATAATAGATTAAAGCAGACTGACTACGTGCATGGAATGTGTGTGTGTCTGAAAACCCTTCTGTCACCTAGAGCAGTACAGGTGCTGTAGCCAGCATCTCACCAGCCTGAGCTACCCTACAGCCAAGAACATACAATAGCTAAGTGACCAGCTCCCTCACTTGCACACCAGGACGTATCCCATGTCAGCCAGAAGTGAGGGCTCTCTTGGTTTGTTAACTGGTTTAACAGGGAGGACCCTGGTGAGTACTGTGGCCAAGCTGGGGCATTAACCTTCAATCATGACACAGCACAGCCTGAAAATGTATGGAAGTGGGATGTGCAGAGGCTGAGAGAAGCCCGCAGTGTTTAACTCGTGTTCCATGCCCGCACGGCAGTGGAGCCTGGTGGCGTGATACTGTGTGCCTTGAGTCCATGGCACTCTCAATGGAGGAGGCCATGGGAGCTGGGGCCACAGCCCTTGTGTGGGGGGAGGATAGACAGACAGAAGACACAAGGGCATTTTCACATGTCCATTTATTAAACAAGAACTCCTTCATGACAATTTAATACAATATTAATTAGCGATTAGTGTTGAGAAAATTATTTCCCTCTACATACAAAAATACAGATTTGAACACTATGAAGTCAAGACAAGTACCATGAAAAGTTGGTCCTTCAAAAGAAAAGAGGAAGATTGAGGGCAGTATGCAGCCTTGTGTGCTGTCAGGGAAGACAGCAGTACTCAACAGAAATGAACACGTTGTCCCCCGCCACCCTCCCAATCACTCCTAAGTATAGGGTCAGACCCAAGAACCAGGCTGGAGCTGGGAGACCCTCACCCCATGGCATCCTGGGAAGTTAGAGGCCAGAAGTGGAACCCTGCCCTGCCAACCACAGAAATCAGTTTTCCCAATGGTTAGCACCTCAAAAAGCCCCTAAGACTTTCTAGGCCAAAGTGACAGTTTGCCACCCAAAAGTGCCCCGTGGACAAGTACCAATGAGTGATCTTAGTGGAGAGTTATCACTTAGCTGGATTCCTCCAATGTCACTGAATTACACTTCTGACTTCAGGACAAAAATAAACAGCTACAGTTTCATGTTTTGGTAAGTCTGTACCTTCATGCAGCAATGGCTCAGTTACTTAGGATTTTCCTGGAGCAAACACAACTGGTGCTGCAGGGCTGGGAAGGAAGGAGCTGTAAGAGTAGGCCTGTACCTTGGTTTCATTCAGCTCCTCGCAGCAAGCACCTTACCATGTTCAGGCCCACAATCCAGAGCTGGCCATGAGCCCACTGGGGTGTCTACAACCCAGTCTGAAATGGAAGAAGATGAGGCCTGGAGCAGATTAGGGGGTTCCTAAGAAGTAGGCTACCTGGAGGTACCTTGGTAGATACCAAAGGAGAACACCCTGGGGGTCACCAGAGTGACAGGGCAAGGAGCAAGATATAGGCTTGCCCACTACTTCAGACCCAGAGGGAAAGTCAGATAATGGTTCCTTCCCTCCTTCATTCCTTCCTTCCTTTTTTCCACCCTTCCTCCTGTCCTTTTCTTTTTACTAAGAAACCACCTTCTTTTACTGTTGGGCTCTTCAAACTGAGCAAATGGTTGAACAATGCCAAATGCAGTTATGCTGACTGACTCATGATAATTTCACAGAAATATACTCTGACCCTAAGATACCATAAGTAAGCAGAAACACAAATGCAGTGGAGAGAATACACGAGTGGCCAGGGGCTTTTGTTCATTTGTTGTTGTTTTTTAAATACATATGAAGTTTAAAAGGAAGACGATCCAACCCTCAAGACCAGCCTGTTGAAAACAACATTAAAAGGACACAATCTGAATCATGCTACAAAAATAGTGTTATCTTTTTTTAACTAAATGTACATCTTTTTTTCCAATTCCATGGTTGACAGGAGTGCTTAAGTGACACATGGAAGGCACCAAAGGTGAAGTGATTGTTTGTCTTAAAATATACAAAGACAGAATTGCCTACTTTGAAAAAAAAATACAGTCATACCTGTAATAAATAGTGTAGTGTTTCTGCCATGGGTTCTAGAACCCCTACAAACTCAACATATACAAATATCTTCAGTCCCTAGCATTCTCCTAGAGGGGGCCATGTCAGACAAAACCAGGTTATAAAAAGCACTGATTTTAGGCAACTAGGTTAATTTCATCATGACTTGAAACCTTTCTGAAATGAGTTAGAGTCAAAGTCAGACATTAGTGGACCCTCTGGGTGTAAGCCAAGGTGGGGGCCACCCTTGCCCTCATTCCTCCCCAGCCGCTGAACCTTAGATTCTCCCTTCATCCCTGAACACTGGTCTTCACTTCCAGAGGGAAGGAAAGTCTTTAAACTTGCTAAGGCAAAATTCTGATGGTCAGGGATGCAAAGCAGGGCTTGAAGAGCGGAAGTGGCTATCAGGTCTGGCCCCGCCTTATGGGCACCCGGCTCACTGCCCTCAACTCCTGGCCATTCCTGATTTTTAAAGGGGGGAGGCACTTCCCAATGGGTGCCAGCAGCAGTGTCCAAAGACAACTCAGGGTTGGTGATTTCTGACTATCACAGAATCTGACATGAATAATGCTAAGAATCTTGTTTCCCACCAGGCACAATATTAACAAGCAATTAACTCTGAACCAGAATCTCAGCATAAAAAGAAAATAGATGATAAACTAACCTGACAACACAGCCATACTAGTCCAGGACCTAAGTTGCTAGGGCTTCAAGCTCAGTAGGCTTATAGATCATCTTTTTTTCCTTGCCTTTTCTTTACTGTTGTTTATGGAGTAAGAAAAACTAGAAAGAAAAATATCCTAAAGGCTGAGAAATTATGCCCAAATGGAAAAGAACATATTCCTGCAAGACACACAATAGTGTTTCAGGCTGAAGTGTGCAAGTGCTATTTACTGGCATGAAGTTGCCCCACAGAACACTCCCTTCTCAGAAGAAAGTTCTTCTAGCTCTAATATACCAAAGGCATTTTCTTTCAGAGACAATTTCTAAATAAAGGAAACACAAAAGGTCAAATATTTCAAATTGCTTTCTGACCCAGAATGATACTATGATTTTGAAGATGTCTTTGGGAAGAGGAAAAAAATACATTTTATAGAGTGAAGAAAATTTACAAAGCAAGAAGGTGGTGGTCCTGTTAGGTCTGTGTCCTGCCTGGGATGCACTTAAGCTGGATCAGTCACCTGCTTGTACCCAGACTCCAAACCAAGAGGCCCCTCAGCACCAGGGAAGAGTGGTCCCCATGTCAACTCTCCCTCCAGCTCATTCATGAAAACAAGACAAAGGCACAGGAAAGTAGTTAGCCAGGTACACATTTCCAGGGCAGTCTGGGATTGTAAACAAGTCTAGTGCTACCAGCAGCAGTCTCTCCTCCTCTTTTTCTTCTTCCTCCTGTCCTTGGGCAGACATTAACTGGGCACTCAGCCCTTGCCTAGCGGGCCTTGGTCACCCCACTGATAAAGGTCAGATAGCAAAGAGAGAAACTCTGAATCCTACAACATCATTAGGGGTTAGAAAGGCCTCTGGAGACCTTCAGAGACAGCAGCAGCACTCAGAGTCAGAAGCAGCCTTCTCTTTTACTCACAAGAACTGACTAGAGCTCTTGGTCTACAGTGTGTTCTCCTTCCTGCTACCTCATCAATGTGGCTACTGCTCTGTGGACTAGATCTAGGAGAAAACAGCAACCAGGCAATGGCACAGTGACTACAGGACTGCTTCGCTGTGAACACAGGGCAGAAACCACCTACATTATCAAAACCTGGCCACAAGAACACACTCCACTCTCTGATGGCACTAAGAGTAACAAGTCATCAACCCACAGAAAATCCGGTGTGGAAAGGGATGAAACCTTGACCCACCTTTGAGATCGTGGAGAGGTCAGGGGTTTCTTTAGAGAAGGGGTGAGCTTGGGCCTCACAAAGGATTATCCAAGCAAGACTTACATATATCCACGGATGAGAAGCCTTCATCATAACTGCCTGTGTTTAACCCAGGCCTGCGTGGCCAGGAAAGCTTCAGAGAGGGCCAAGGACACTGACAACTTGAAAAGAACAAGAATATTTCCAACCAAGCCACGAGCCATAAAGCTCTTGCCAGCAGCACCCAGGATGAGGTAGAGACCAAGCATACCAGACATGGCACGGTAACAAAAGGGGCTCCAGGACCAAGACCTCAGAGCCTTACTTACTGGTCCTCACTGATTTCCCGGGGATTGCACAGTGGCTGCACTCTGCCCAATCTGCTCATGTTCCTAAGGAAGATGTGAGCACTACTGCATTCTTGCTTTCTTTGTAGACAAAAGCAATTTTCTTTGGGTAGTTGTTTGCTTTAAATTGAGCTTCTCTGAGGAGATCTTAATGACTATAGTCGCTCTCTATGAACAGGGAAAGGTACTTCTCCCTCCCCAGGCCTTGGCTTTGTGAAGTAGAATCAGAAAGAAAACATCCAATAGACCAAACTAGTGCCAAAACAAACTTCCTCTGAACATGACAGTGTTTGTACCCATCCAAACCATTAGAGGGTCTACCAATGATAGAGGGCTTCATCTGCAGAAACACTCTGGACCCTCCAAGTCAATTTATTCCACCAGAAAATGGAGAAAACTAAGCTTACCTCAGCCTTGAAATACCCCAAACTTAAGTGGCACTAGTCCATACTAGAATGACTAAGTGTAAAAACACTGGGTGCTGCAATCCTAGCTATTCAGGAGACTGAGATCTAAAAATCATGGTTCAAAACCAGCTAGGGCAGGAAAGTCAATTAACTACCAAAAAGCCAGAAGTGGATCTGTAGCTCAAGTGGCAGAGTGCTAGTCTTGAGCAAAAAAAGCTCAGGGACAGTGTCCAGGCCCTACTTCAAGTCCCAGGACTGGCGTGTGTTCATGTGCACATGCCCATACACGCCCATTCACGCGCGCGCGCGCACGCACACACACGCACACACACGCACACACATACACCATCTTTCCTTCAATTTGCAGAGATCAGTTTAAGACCCCAAAACTTAAGAGACAACTAAGAAAAATACAGGTGTCTTGACAGCACTGCAGATGACCATCATCCTTCTTTACTGTTCTTCAGGCCACACCCTCAGTACACTCAGTGCACTCTGCTCACTCAGAACATATACAGGCCACTTCTGATTTGATGAGAACTAATTAAATAGAACAAGGAAATACATTTACAAAACCCTTGGGAAGCCTCATATCACAAAGGAATTAAATAGTTACTGAGACATAAATAATGCCAAAGATTTCTATCTCTAAGATTCAAATTAACTCCCAAGCCTGTCTGGGCACAAGACAGCATGGCTTCCTAGCCTCCCTGGGTACTTACTGTCTTCTTGGGCCTCAGACCTCTTCCTTTCAGCTGAAAGTACATCCTCAGGAGGCCAGGCATTGTCCCTTTTCACCAGATGAAAAACTGGTTTTACTGAGCTGACCAGGGAAACTCAGGCAACAATCCCGCCCAAATTGTTTTTTCTCAGACTCACTTCAAAAATGGCCTTCTACCAAGGCCAAGTAATATGACTCCTGGCAGATTCCTGATAAAGCTCAGGGTGGTCCTTCCAAGTGGGCCCCAGCTGATGCATGGCTTGTTCTTTGTGAACTGATTTTGAATGGAATTCGCAGAGGGAGATAAGCCCATTTTTGATCATGCAGACACACTCAAATAAACATGTAAAATGAACAGATAAAATCCAGATGCCATCATCCCCTCCATATCACCCCATCTAATAAATTCAAAGCTGGGGAAGCATGAGGTGATCTGACTCAGACAGACATGTGAAGTAGGCTCCACCGGACTCACCAGGCATGGGGCCAGACCCAGCCTACCCTCTGTGGGAGAAGCAGGGAGGGGTAGGAGTTACCACGAAACTAGCTGGGTCAGCCCCTGAAACCAGACACAAGCTTGGCCATGTGACCTGGGCCATACGACCTGGGCCATGCCCCAGACAGGAACCACAGCAGAAGTGGACTGTGATGGACACTGGGTTTAAGGAGCTGACCTTGGGCCCTGACTACCAGACTGCCATCTACTGACCAGCAGGCCCTCTTCACTGTTAACTCAGATACTGTTCTTTCCTGAAGACTGCAGTGCCACACAGGCTTAGAGAGAGACATATCATGTGTTCTCCTCCCCAAGCTAAACATGTGTACCACCCCCTTCTCGGCTGTTTAGTTCTTAGTACACTGTGGGGCTATGAGTCATCCTTGGTACAAGATTCTGGGGGCTCTCCACACTACTGTAAGACCTTCCTGCCAACAATGTCTTTTCCTCAGTAGGGCTAATTCCAAAATACTAGAGTGAAGTCTGTAAACATTACAATGGTTTAGAGTGAAAACCTGACAAATTAAGATAGTTTTTCCATAAAAGATAAAATTACTCTCTAACAACACAAAAACTACAGCATCCTAGGGGCTTATTTAACTCATTCACCACAAAAATAATCCTCACTTTATCAAGAACCAATCAAAAAACTAGAATTTTTCCCCCAACAGCTTCCAAGAATGATGTTCATAATGATAACATCCAAAGCAACAATTAGTGCCTTACAACATCCATGGAAGGACATGCCCTGGTAAAAATTCAAGTATGCTTGAATCCTAAACAAGTCTACCCAGAATGACTTTAGAACTCTTCTCAGGTATTTAGAAAGTTAGTTCATATCCATAAAACAAAGGTGTGTATGTGTGTGTGTGCTGATTTGTAGTACATACATGCATACACACGTGCATGTGAGCACATGTGTGCATGCACACACATATACAAACACACACAAATGCACACACACACACACAAACTTCCCATATGTGGTCCAGGAGGCCAGCAGGCTGGCAAGTGCTTTGGCTGGTGGAATGGGCTGTGTTATCTTCATGGCTTTTACCTAAGAAGATGAAACTGCAGGAACTCTGCAACTCAGCCTCCAGGTATTTAGGGTAGGCAGGAAACTGGCAAACAAGATGGTCCCCATATCACTGGATGAGTCTGGGACTTAGGAAGGTGGTCCTTTTGAGGAAGAATCAAATGATTTCTCAGCAAGGTGGGAGAAAAATGGTGACTTTCCCATAAGTCAGTGTCCCATGGAGCTGTCCCCACAGAACACCAGCTTTTCCTGTCCCTGCAACACACAGACAAAGCAAAGAGATCCACCAACACATCCATCACCAAGATCCTCAGAAGCCCATGTGGCCTTCGGGCACCCCAGGTATGGAAGACGATGACGAGGGTGGATCCTGGCAGACAGACTCAACATCCACCAAGAGCCCACTACAGGGGCTGCCCAGAAATCAAGGCTGACTGCTGCAACCCTAGACCTTCATAGCCTGACATCTTAGCAGCCCCATTTAACCCCAAGTTCTGACTCATCAGAAATACATATGACAAAGTGGCTCTGGGATGAGAGCCAATGCTCTGGGACAGCTGAGACCTAGAGTGGACATGGGTGGTCAGCAGGGGTGCTGCCCCCACAGCCACCCAGGGCCAGAGGATACAGGCCTCTCCAGCCACACAAAGCTGACCACTGGGCCACTTTAGAAAGCCTTTCCCAAAGTGAATTTTTACCAAAGGGGACAAAATTCAACGGAATCACATGATGATCTAATGTGCTCAGAGAAAGAAAACTTGATTGAAGGACAGGTGAGCATGTGGTAGAAGCAGGACTCTGGGGTTCCTCACGTGTCCAGACGCTGGATCTCCGGGCGACTGTCCACATCTCTAGACTCGGTGCGGGCTCGAATGTAGTCATTGGCGCTCTGCTGGCGGATGCTGACTCTCCATTTCTGCACAGCCAGGAAAGTGCTCGCTGCATAAGCTGCTGTTGCCAAGAAGCCAAATATCTAAAGTACACAGATACCATTAGCCTTGGACACAAGTCCCAAACCTGATGGCTTCATGGGGACCTGATCTGCATGAACTCCATCCAGCTGTTCCCATCCTCTGCTCTGCTCAATGAATAGTTATTACAGTTGTCTTCAGTCTCTAATCATGTGACCCACAGATAATGCTACTGACCTGAAGATAGCCTAAGGAGTCTTTTGATACACTTTGGACCTTCAAAATAAAAAATCACTAAAGTACATCTTTTATCACATGTAATTCATAGGCTCTGCTCCAAATGTGAAAAGATATATGAAATATGATATAGAAAGAATTTTAGCCAGGAGCCGGTGGCTCACACCTATAATCCTAACTACTCAGGAGGCTGAGATCTGAAGATTACAGTTCAAAGCCAGCTGAGGCAGGAAAGTCCGTGAGACTCTTTTTTTTTTTTTTCAGTCGTGGGGCCTGAACTCTGGGCCTGGGCGCTGTCCCTCAGCTCTTCAGCTCAAGCCTAGCACTCTACCACTTGAGCCAAAGAGCCACTTCTGGCTTTTTTCTTTTTGCTTTGTGGTGCTGAGGAATCGAACCCAGGGCCTCAGGCATGCAAGGCAAGCGCTCTACCACTGAGCCACCTTCCCAGCCTCCGTGAGACTCTTATCTCCAATAAACCACCAGAAAACTGGAAGTAGTACTGTGGCTTAAGTAGTAGCGCAATATCCTTGAGCTGAAGAGCCCAGGGACAGTGGCCATGCCCAGAGTTCAAGCCCCATGACTGACAAAAAAAAAAAAAAAAAAGAATTTCAGAGTCTCACATCAAGCTACAAGGCTGACAGCTCGCAGCCCCCCCAACTACCTGCTGCCTGCTCATCTGGGCCACCCCAGTCAGCAGCTCCAGGTGACAAGCAGTAGGGCTTGCATCATCCAGGCAGGCTTAAATAAGCTACTAAGTGCTATTTATAAAACAGTCAGATAAATGAGTTTTAAAAATCTTTAAATCCTCCCACTTGAGACGGAGGAATACATGACCCTTACAAGTGGACAGTATATAAAAACATAGAGCACAAGGTATGAGTGCCTTCTATCTGGTCCCCAGCTCCCACATCCTAACCCCATGGCCAGACACATGTCAGGGGACAGGCAAGAACACAGGAACAAAGAGCCCAGAAATGTGAAATTAGCTTGCCCTTTGACCCTTCCAGTTGCTTACCACAGCGGCAATCTCTGCTCCGGTCTTGTGGTTTAAAGCAGCCAGTACGATGGAGGCAATAAAGAAAAAGAAAGTGCTGAGTCCAGTGTTGACCAAATCCTAAGGAAAAAGATCAAATAAAACCACTTGAAAAAAGTCTGCCTAAAAGCAACCAAAGAACTTCCACACAAAGGTCCACAACCAACTTCAGATAGTTCTGAACCTCGGTCTCCACATCACACAGACTTTAGTCACACAAAGTAACAGTTTATGCCGTTGCTGGGCAAACTGCCACAGCCAAATCCATATTTCCCCCCTACCACATCACCAGTCATTGACCTAAATGACCACCAAAACTGGTAACATTAATTATCATTTAAAGTTGTTACCATTTATAGAGTTCTGATTTATTTACTTAGTTTGTTAGTTACAGTGCTGGTGATGAATCCCAGGGCTTCATGCATGCTAGGCCAGCACTCTACTGCTAAGCTGTACCCCCAAGCCTCTAGTTTCATCATTTCAAATAGATACTCAAAAAAAATTTTTTTCTTTTTTTTGGGTCCGGTCGTGGGGCCTGAACTCTGGGCCTGGGCACTGTCCCTCAGCTCTTCAGCTCAAGGCTAGAGCTACCACTTGAGCCACAGGGTCACTTCCGGCTTTTTTCTTTTTTGCTTACATGGTGCTAAGGAATTGAACCCAGGGCCTCATGCATGCAAGGCAAGCGCTCTACCACTGAGCCACCTTCCCAGCCCCTAGATACTCAAAATTTAACAAAAAAAAAATAAGCCAGGCACAGGAGCTCACTCCTATAATCCTAACTCCTCAGGAAACAAACCAGAGATCAGAAGGACATCCCAGACAAAAAGTTATTGACATTATATCTTCATCAATATGAGGGTAGTGGTGTATGACAGGAATCCTGGCTATGCAGGAAGCTATAGGTAGGAGGGTCTTGGTCCATCCAAAAACATAAGACCCTGTGCAGAAAAACACAATAAAATAAAATAATAAAGCAAAGAACTGGAGGTGTGGATCAAATGGTGGAATACCTCCTATAAACACAAAGCCAGAGGTTCAAAGCCCAACACCACCAAAAACCAAAGGAAGAGACAACACTGACATCGGATGTGGACCAAGCTCTCCACGAATCCTAATGAACCAAAACAGGGCAGTCCCTCTGCCTTCCTCACCATCATGCGGGACACTTACAGTATATACTATTTTCCAAGAACATACTTTTTCTGTTTTCAAACCCCTTCCTCCCAGAGTTGCTCTAGGGATTAAAGAGAACCACATAGGTAACAAGCCCCACACAGCGCCTGGCCCAGTTGGGGTGTTTTACACATTCACAGATACTTTTTGTTTTTCTAGGTACTGAGGCTCAAACTCAGGACCTCACATTCTCCCTTGGGTTTTTCACTCATGGCTGATACTCTACATTTAAGACATACCTCAAGTTCCAGCTTTTTACTGGTAAATTAGAGTTAAGAATCTCTTGGACTTGTCTGTCCCAGCTGGCTCTGAACCATGATCCTCAGATCTCAGTCTCCTCAGTAGCTAGGTGTGATAGGTGTGAGCTACCTAGCACCCAGACAGCCTTCTCTTTTGATACACTGGTCTCAGGTTGAGTCTCACTTTGTGCCTGGGCTGCAATCATTCTACTTGTGTTTCCCTGTGTCACTGGGATGACAGGCTCACACCACTGCACCCAGCCATTGTGCTTCCCCCCATAGCTGAGATAAAAGGTGCACATCACCTTATCAAGCCACTGGTTGAGACAGAGTCTCACAGACTTTTATGCCCTGGTTGGCCTTGCACCTCAAGTCCTTATCTCTGCCTCCAAATAGCTAGTACTACAGGTTTGCAATCAGAAGCACAACATTTTCAGCACACATAACACACACACATACATAGCACATTCACTAGCCGTCATTCCTCATTCATATCCCAATCCTAGGCAACCATTAACCTGTACTCAGGTCTCTAATTTGCCTATATTTGTATATCTCATAGAAACAGACTGACATACTGTATGTGGTCTGTACCTGGCTTATTCTGTTTAGCATAATTATTCTAAGAATTATCCTACTTTTTGTTTATTATGAATAGTTATGAGCTTACAAGATTTTATTTGAATGTATGCTTGCCTTTCTCTTGAGTCATCAAAGTGTTTTTTTTTTTTTTTTTGTCGGTCGTGGGGCTTGAACACTGTCCTTGGGCTCTTCAGCTCAAGGTGAGCACTCTACCGCTTGAGCCACAGTGCCACTTCCGGTTTTCTGGTGGTTTATTGGAGATAAGAGTCCAGAGCTGGGAAGGTGGCTCAGTGGTAGAGCGCTTGCCTTGCATGCCTAAGGCCCTGGGTTCGATTCCTCAGCACCACATAAGCAAAAAGAAAAAAGCCAGAAGTGGCGCTGTGGCTCAAGTGGTAGAGTGCTAGGCTTGAGCTGAAGAGCTAAGGGACAGCGCCCAGGCCCAGAGTTCAGGCCCCACAACCAGACCCAAAAAAAAAAAAAAAGAGTCCTGCCTGGGCTGGCTTTGAACCGTGATCCTCAGATCTCAGCCTCCTGAGTAGCTCAGATTACAGGCATGAGCCACTGGCACCCAGTTTCATCACAGATTTTTAAAAATACTTATCCTCTAGTTTTTCTACAACAAACATTTATTACTTGCTCAATTAATAAAAGGCTCAAGACTGGGATATTATCAAAGTTAGCACGCTCAATTAATGTGAGTTCCTGTGCTACGTGACAGAATCAAGCTGTTGACTTGTCCTTTATATTAAGGGCATCCCTTGGTGTGTCATCAAAGGAAGAGGGGATTTAAACGTCAAAATAGGTGTCTAAATGTTTTAGTGCCTTTGATGAGACAGGTACTCTTTGGTTTGCCACAGTCCTCCCCACTCCCTGCGGTCTCACACAACCACTTTATGTCATCTGTCTGGTTCCTGAAAGGTTACTGCCCCTCCTTATGCTAAGAGATGAAGAGGAATGCCATATGTAAACAAATGCTTTTGCTCTTGTTTTCAATAACATACCCCTGTAAGCACAGGTGTATACCTAGGCAACCCAGTAAAAGATCAATACCATCTGGTCTGGACAACACTAACTACTCTTGAAAAATTGTACTAGCAGTTCAAATCAGCTAGCACTAAGCAGGGGACCACCCTCTCTGCCCCAGACTCCTAGCCCCCCATCTCCTTTCTTACCTGTTTGTGCCATATGCCCATCCCTGGTGAGTCCTGACCCCGTTCCATACTCTGTGCCAAGAAATCACTTCTTATACCTTGAGGCCCATTTGGAGCCTGGCATTTCCTCTGAGCGTCCTGCCCAGCCCATATCTGCTACTGAGACACTCACCTGCTCACCAGTGGTCCTAACCTCACATACCACCAGATCCTGGTGAGCACTCATCTCACTGAAGAGCAGTTTGCAGCCTGAACTCTACTTCTAGTTCCAAAACCTGGCATGAAGCAGGTGTCAATGTTTGCTAAATGATCTGGAATGAGACTCTTATGCACTGGATCCACCCTAAGTCATCACAGCACATTAGTGGCTCAAATACCAGTCTGTAGGCCTCATTCAAATGATACAGAACTAGCCGCAAGCAAGAAAGCCAAGTGAGAATGTGTGAAGTATTGAGTTCAAGCCCTGATACCAGCACACACACACACACATACACACACAGAGCTATAGATTTGATCAAATTACTGAAATTTCTTGAGTCAAAAAGCATTTTTTCTTATTTACAGAAAGCTTTGAAGTTTGCTCTTTTTTTTTGAGACAGGGCTTAAGTTGCCCAGATTGGTCTCAAACTCCTGACCTCAAGAAATCCTTCTACCACCATCTCTCAAGTAGCTAGAATCACCAATATATGATGTTACTATGGCTGGCTAATTAGGCTTCAGTTCAAGCTAATGAAGTCACTCTTGTTAGGGAAGAGGTGATAATTTCAGCACGGGGTGGAGGTGGGGGCCAGGGTGGTAGCCAGAAAAAGTAACTGCAGGAATAAAGGGTAAAAACTTTTAGTTCTTGCCCTGAATGCTGAGTTCAATTACCCAGTGACCAATGATTTGACCAATAATCATGCCTACCTAAGGAAATCTCACGTTCAAAAATACCCCAAACTGTGGGGCCCAGGAGCTCCTTCATTGGCAGGTACACTCAAATACTGGGACCACACAGGGACAAAAGCTCCTGCACACTTGGCCCTTACAAACCTCATCCTGTGCATCTCTTTCATTTGGCTGCCCACAAGCTGTATGCTTTTAACAAACCAGAATTGCAAGGAAATTATTTTCCTGAGTTTTGTGAGCCGTGGTAGAAAATTATGGAGCCTGAGAAGGGCTTGTGGAAACCCAAATCTGTAGTGAGCCAGGCCGAAGTAGCTGCACACTCCAGCTGAAACTGTTATCTGAGGCAAGACAATCCAGAGCTGAGCCATGAACCTGTGGATCTGTCTGTGCTAACTGTGGGAGCTGGTATCAAAGATGAATGAAGTACTGAACACCTAATTGCTGTTGAAGAGTTAAGGATTGCTTAGCATGGCATAGATACTTGGTGTGTATGAAGGGGAGGAGGAATCATGATTAAGAGCTCAGGGCTCCAAAACAGCCACTCTGAATGACTCTAAACCTTTCTGAATCCACCATGACACTAGTCTAGGTTCATAGATAGGAAGAATCTGGGCAAAGAGCCAGAACTAGTGGCCATTGAGCAGGAACAGCCAAGGAAGAAGGAAGCCAGGAACAGGTGACATATGAGAAAGCACAGAAAGCATGGCCAGAGGGATGGAGAATCCCAAATAAGTCACTACCAGTGGGGTGAGGCCCTGAGCAGATGGAGGATCCAGAATATGAGGGCTTTTAATGGTGGTGTGGGGACAGAAGCCAGATTGGCAAGGTTAGGATGGTGAGTTGGAGAAGGGGAACTTGTCTTTGGAAATAACACAGAGGAGAATATCCAAGTTCTTGCCTTAGGTGGTAGCTACATAATCACTGTAATTCTTCATTATAATATACATGAACTTCCAGGATTTTCTTAACAGTTAATAATTAGAAAAGCAACCAGGCTATAGGGAAGTAGTGAAGGCAGGCAGGTTCAAATCTCCTCTTTAGGGAAGTTTGGATGCGCAGGCTTTGGCTCAGGTGGCAACTAAGAAGATAGAAGCCACTGACAGGTTTGGGGTAGTGGGTCAGACATCCACAAGCAGATGGGCCAGGTGAGCAAATGCTGGAAGAAGGGAGGAACGAGATGAACACGTAGCCTGGACACTAATGGAGATAAAAAGGGTGGAACATATAAATGTGTGAGCTCCTAGTATACAGAGAAAAACACCACAGAATAAATCCCTCAAATGGGGATTTGTTAACATTAGAATCTCTGAGAGCTGAAAGCACTGGTTGAGCAGTATAGTACCTGCCTGCTTGCCTTACAAGCATAAGGTCCTGAGTTCAAACTCCAGTACTGGCAAAAATTAAAATAAGATGAATATAAATAAATCTCAAGTATAGCTCAAACAATCTAAGGGCAGAACTCAAATAATAGCGCTCTTGTCTAGCAAGTATGAGGCCCTAGGTTTAATCCCAAGTACTCAGGAAAATAATAAACACTCTGGGAGCAAGGCCGAGGTCATCTTATTCACTGGTATCCCAGTTGCCTGAAGTTACTAAGGCCCTCTCAATAAACACTAGCTGAGGAAGGTACTGGGCTGAGGAGTTGAAGAGTGAATGTAACTCTGCAGGAAAGGGGCCTGAGACTGACTGACTCTGAGCTTCCCAGGGCAACTGACCACATGTCCAAACCGGGCTAAGAACTCAAACCACAGAGAAAAAGAAGCACGCCCTTTTTTTGTTGTTGTTAGTCATGGTGCTTGAACTCAGGCCTAGGTACTGTCCCTGAGCTCTATCACTTTTAGTTACATTGCTACTTCCAGTTTTCTGGTAGTTAATTGGAGCTAGGAGTCTCGTGGACTTTTCTGTCTAGGCTGACTTTGAACTGCGATCCTCAGAGATCATCCTTCTGAGTAGCTAGGATTAAAGGTGGGAGCCATCTGTCCCAGCAGAAAGCATACCTTTCTTTTTTTTTTTTTGCAGTCATGGGGCCTGAACTCTGGGCCTGGGTGCTGTCCCTTAGCTCTTCAGCTCAAGGCTAAGGCTCTACCACTTAAGACACAGTGCCACTTCTGGCTTTTTTCTGCTTATGTGGTGCTGAGGAATCAAACCCAGGGCCTCATGCATGCAAGGCAAGCACTCTACCATTGACCACCTTCCCAGCCCCAAGCATACGTTTCTATCAAAGATGTTTTGAGCAAAGCACTCAAACCTTTCCCAGATGCTCCAGATTAATAATTACTTCTAAACTTCACAAGTCATGAACATTTATATTCATACTTTCAATTCCTCCAAAATCAATATTTTTGTAACTAGCTTTTGTGTCTAGTATAAAAAATATGCAAATGTATTAATGCCACTTTCCCATATTTTGAGAATACCAACACAATGAATCTTCTCAGATGATCATCAAGTAAAAATGACATCTTTAAAAGAGCCTAGACAATTTTGCTATGGTGTTCCTAGATGGGTTAAGATTTAATTCATATTGTAGTTTTAGACAAATAGGTAAAGAAATTTTAAAATTTCACAGATCAACTATAATGAGATATTTAAATGTTAAAATAAACTAGAACCAAACATGATCTAGAGAGGTTCCAAGTCTCCAAGCAGCCCCAATCCTCAGGTAGTCGTGTGGCCTATACTCACTGTCAGGTTCCAGTTGATCTGGGGGATCCTCATGTGGAGGTTGAGACTGAACAGAACCAGCAAGACTCCAGTCACCACAAATGCACTGCAGCTTACAAACTCGAAAAAGTAGAGGCCTTCGCACGGGGAGCATTCCATGATGGTCTCAATGCAGATGAACGCAATTAGGGACAAAATCTAGGAAGAAAATTGGAAACGTACATGCATGTGTATATTTAGTACATATTTGTGGACATACATGCCTATCGTGTTAAAGCAAAACAACAACAGCCATAGAGTTCTCTAGGGATTACAATGTAACTGTAAGAAATATGACCTGCTTCAATTCTTAGGTAGAAAAGGTAGAGAGAGGCCTAAATAAAAGGATCAAATTCCTTAGTTAGGTGCCAGTGGCTCATCTGTAATCCTAGCTACTCAGAAGGCTGAGAACTGAAGGATAGCAGTTCAAAGCCAGCCCAGGCAGAATATCTGTGAGACTCCATCTCCAATTAACCAACAAAATGCTGGATTGGAGGTGTGTCTCAAGTGAAAGAATGCTAGCCCTGGGTAAGAAAGTCAAATGAGAATACAAAGCCCTGAGTTAAGTGCTAGTACCCAGCACACATGCGTGTATGCATACACACACACACACACATGTACACACACACACACAGCCAAAAGGATCAAATTCTTAATGTAAACATGGAAGGCCCCACCACTATACTGAAATCAGCCTAGTATGGGGTAGCCCTGGGAGGGAACAGCTGGCCCTTAGAGAGAAGAAGAAAAACACTTCTGTGATGTTCAGGTTTTTCTTTTGCCACCATACTTCCTAAGTTGCCTATCCCTGTTAATCATCTCTAGCCCAGTTCTGCCACACGCCAAAAGAGGGGAATCCTGTGCTATCTAATGCTAGCTGGGAGGTTCATGCTAGGCTGACCCCAGCTAAATGGGATCACAATGGCTTGAAAAGAATGACTGACACAACCTCTTCTTCCCCCATATGCTTTTCAAAGTGTATCACTGGATTTCATCACAGGAAGACAGACTGGCAATTTATTTTAAAAAATGAAAAATCAACCAATGATAGAATCAATTCCTTTCTGAAAGACAAAAGTTAACATTCTAAGCAGAGTTCAGAGAGACACCAACAGAAGTTACCAAGGAAACTTGTAGAGGAAGGAGACAGCCCAAGCCTGTGGTAACAGACCTAGGACCAAGGGAAGGTCAAGTGGTTTGGGGCCATTGGTCCCTTGGTTTCCTGGCCTCTGCTTGGCTCCCTTCCAGGAGCCACTCAGGGAGTGGCCCTAACCCCACAGGTTAAGGAAGCAGAGGCAGGGAGCCCCACACACGGGATGTGGGGTGTGAAATGCAGAAGCAGCTCTGCCTCCAGCTTGCCCAGCAGATCTGGAATCTGCTTTCTGACCAAGGCCCCAGATGACTAATGTGGAGAAGCAGCCAAGGCACAGGCTGCCCTGGGGCCCTCCCCTCCTTCCTTCCTCCACCTCCCTCCTGAAATCCCACTAACACTTTCAGTGTTCCTCTCAATGGGCCACCTCAAGGGGCAGTCTTTCTATTCCACCCTCCCCCAGGGCCCTGTCCTCCCTCTGCTTTCACAGTCCATCTCTCTGCCTCCTGGGCATGTGAGAGCAGGGTCAGGCCAGCTCCCTTGACTCCTAAGACATAATGCACAATATCATGCATAGAGTTGGCAAACTGGGCTACTACAGCCCCCACATCTACCATTCTTGACAAATTTTGTCAAGTTGTCTGCCAACAGAGGGGTGGGTCTGCTTTCCCACTATCCATACTTGTAGGCAACACATCTTTCCTAACCATCCCTGGTATGCTCACCTTTCCAGTCTTTTTTTTTTTTTTTTGGATCCGGTCGTGGGGCCTGAACTCTGGGCCTGGGCGCTGTCCCTCAGCTCTTCAGCTCAAGGCTAGCGCTCTACCACTTGGCCACAGCGCCACTTCCGGCTTTTTTCTTTTTGCTTATGTGGTGCTGAGGAATCGAACCCAGGGCCTCATGCATGCAAGGCAAGCGCTCTACCACTGAGTCACCTTCCCAGCCCTCACCTTTCCATTCTTAAGTCAACATATAATATACAATTCAGGTTGGTCAAAGGATGCAAAATTTCAATTAGGCAAGAAGAATTAGTTCAAGAGCTCTATTGTGCAATATGCTGGCTATCATTTTTATAACAGTGTATCAGATTTTAAAAATGGGTAAGAAGCAGAGCTTAATTCTTTTTACTAAAACAAAAAATAAGTGAGGTAATGTGCAAGCTGGAGTCATTCCACAATATATACATATTTTAAAACATCACGTAGCACCCAGTAAACATATACAGCTTTTATCTGTCCATTAGAAAATAAAAGACATAGTCTCTGAATACATACTTTGTACTTTTCCTAATGACTCTCCTTATAATTCTCCATAGGACCTTAGACCTTAATTCACTCTCTAAATTACATGCCTAACTTGCAATCTATTCACAAAAGAAACAGTTCATATAAGGGAAACTCCTAAACTACTTTTTCTTTTTTCATCCCTGTAATCGGATCTACTAATCTTGGGCAAGAAATAACACACTATACTGATGAGTTACAAATGTTTCTGGTATGTTAACTTCAACCATATTTGTGAGGAAAGGTAACACCTACATTTTTAAAAGTTAAAATGAAAACAGCTTCAAGAATATGCTAATATGAAAGGCCACTTACAGCCCTTAACAAGATTTTTAAAACCCTGTTTGCTAGCTCATAGATTTTTGTTTGTTTTAATTAAATAAAGGCTAGAATAGGGGACTAAGGAGAAAGACTAAAGGCAGGGCAGGCGAATGAAGCAGAAGCAGGCAGGATGCAGAAGCCCTAGAACAGGCTGGAATAGTGCTGTGGGAAGCAGAGGAGGCTCTCAGGAGGAAGGGCAGGTGAAAGGCAGGAGATCAATCAGCTAGGGCCTGAGCAGGGGCTTTCAGGAAGGAGGTTTTCAGGAAGGGAGGCTAAATACATATGCTCAAGGCCAGACAGGTCTGGAATCAAAGAAAGCATTAAGGAAGCACTTAGAGAGAGGTACAAAGAGATTTGAGTCTTGTAACCACATTGTACAATATATATTAAATAAGTAAATAAATAGCGACCAGCTATTGCAGAGTGAAGGACCACAGGAGACTGGTCTGTTGCAGGCTTCTACAAAACCCTGAAGAGGGGTGAATGGAGCATGGACTAGGTGGGTGCAGTACAGATGATGACAGGGTTAAACTCTTGGCCTATGTTGAAGAGCCCATAGCTCTTGCTGACAGATAACTAGATGTGAGAGGAAGAGAAGTAAGTGTAAGTCTAGGTCTTCCCTGCCAAGCAGTGGGAAGAATGGCATTGCCATCTTGAGATAAGGAAGCCTGCAAGGGATCTGGTTTGCAGGGGGAAGGATCTCAGATTCTCAGTTTAGAACATGGTTAAGGATGAAGTAGAAGGATGTAGAGTTCAAGGTCAGCCTGAGCTATACAGGAAGACCCTGCTTAATCAATCACATTTTCAGCTACCAAGTGGGTGTGTCAGCTTCTAGGATGGCCTTACCCATGTAGGCCTCCCTGGTATTTGCATCCTGTGACACAATAGATATGGCTTACCTATTATTACCTGATTTAACTTGCTAGGTCAGGAAAGTCTATGTGATTCCTGCTTTGCTCTTTGCCTCTGTGGGATCACTTACTTTGGGGAAAAGGCATTTTTCAGTCTCAAAGACATTCAATAGGCCTGTGCAGAGACCAAGTGCCAAAGAAGTAAAGCCTCCTACCAACAGCCAAGTGAGTGAGCCTTCTCAGGAGCAGATCAACCTGCCTTCAGTTGACACTGCCCCAGCTGACACCCTTACCGTGACCACATGAGAGGGCTAGAGCAAAGCCACCCTAGAATTTCAAAACCCTAAAAGCAAAATAATAATAAAGGATTTTAGCATGGAGCTAGCTAGTGGCCCAAACCTGTAAACCTTGCTATTCAGGAAGATGAGGTCTGAGGATCATTCTTTGAAGCCAGCCCTGGAAGAAGTATATGTGAGGCTCTATTTCCAATTAACTAGCAAAAAGCTGGAAGTAGAGCTGTGATTCAAGTGGTAGACTATCAGACTTGAGCAAAAAATCCAAGTGAATAATACACAAGGGCATGAGTTCAATCCCCAGTACTGGTACACAATAATAATAATAATAGCCAGGCCCTGCTGTCTCACACCTACAATCCTAGCTACTCAGGAGCCTGAAACCTGAGGATCTTAGCTCAAAGCCAGCCCCAGAAGGAAAGTCTGTGAGACTCTTATCTCCAACTGACCACAAGAAAGCTAAAAGTATAGCTGGGGCTCAAGTGGTAGAGTGCTAGTTTTAGGCAAAAAGGCTCAGGGACAGTGCCCAAGCCCTGAGTTTAAGCCCTCAGACTGGCACAAAAGATAATAATAATAATATGGATTATTATTTCAAGCCACTGGGAGTAATTATGCAGCAATAGATAAGATGTTAGGGAGCTTTGTTCATATAGTTACTAATAGAATTAAATACCTACTAGTCATTACCTGGGGACAAATCAAGCACTATACAGATAGAAGTGGAGCTGTGTGTGGCTCAAGAAGTCAAGCACTAGCCTTGAGCAGAAAAAATTAGGGAGAGCACCCAGGTCCTGTGATCAAGCCCCAGAACCGGCACACAGAAAAAAAGCACAAGGCATTTCTCATTCTTTACTATACAATCCCCCAATATAACTCTATTTTACATAAGGAAAGAGATGATATCAACAGGTATCAAGGGACAGACACAATATTCCTAGTAAAGTAAAATCTAATGATCACTGCTGTAGCACACTTACAAGAAAATAAAAAATAAGAACAACAAAAAAAAGTTACACTGAACAACTGACAACTTTGAGGCAACCAAGGAGTTAAAAGTAACTGAATTTACAGCACCTTTGCTGAGGGCAAGGGCCACATGTGAAAGATTGCAGAGATGTCTGAGAAGATGTAAGTAAGGAAAAGCTATGGGGGTGCTAATCAGGAGGGCATGAGTACCCTTGGAGAGCCCTTTCCATGTAATACCTACCAGCTGACCTAGAATAGGCATTTTTCATAGTTGACAAGTAAATTGATATTATGAGGTTGTCAGATTTCCACAAACTGTGGAAATTCCAGAACTGTGGCTAATTATGATTGGCAACATCAAAAAGGAGGAAGGGAGGGAAAAAAGAGGACTGGCTGGCTATTATAACACTGGTTAAATGTTCATAAATCCCCATGTTACCACTGACCCGAGTATAAACTGTTAAGAGCTTTCTGGAGAATAGTACCATTCACCTAGATTCCCAGTTCTCCTCTGAACAGGAACAGGATGGGGCTGGAAACTTATTGTGAGATTATCCAGAAGTGGATTTATTCTAGAGGATGAAGCTAATGCTTCAGAGCCCTGTCTTGCATCTGCTCCTTGCAAGACCCTACCTAGAAGGGCCTCTATCTAGCAAGATGATCATATTGTCATGTTTTTTGTAAAACTTCAAAAGCAAGCTGTTATAACTGCAATCAGTTAAGACCACCACCTCTTCCCACTCCAACTTTGTCACAGATCCCTGTGCCAGGTGATGATGGAGCAGCAAAGACAAAATGGGGCGTTTGCTAATTGGAAATTGAGGGAGGGGCACCTTAAATTTGGGGTCAGTTGTCACTTCCATATATGGTCAAGTTCCTGTAGCTTTCTCAGTGTGGGAAATGTTCCAACACACACTGCAATGACTGACCTGACATTATGATAGAGGGATAGGGCCCCAAATTCAAATAGAAGTGTATAGGTAGTGAAGGAGAAATAGGGAGTAAAGTATGTGAAGCCAGAAATTGACTGGGTCATTCTTCAGCCTGGCAGGTGCACAAAGTGGCAGCGGAGATCATGCTGTCATCAACACCCAATGGACACTGTGTCTAATGCAGCATGTGGAACTATGAATCACTCTACACTTCCTCCTTCTTGGTGGGAATCATGTGAAAAGAACTCACTCTAGGGTTTGTAAGGCACAACACAATAGCAGTACTACAAATAGCAAGTCCTATATAGGAGGCTGCAGTTTTGTGTTTCAACGTTTTAGATCACACTTTGGTATTCTTGTCAGATTTTGAACAAAGATTGATAATCCCAGATAAAAAGGCACCAAAACCTGCTTCCAACTTACTGAACAGCCTGAAAAAGCATTCCAGTGACAGACTCCTACACAGACTTACCAATAAACCTGTACCTAGTAGAAGAGCCCCTCTCCACCACACACACACACACACACACACACACACACACACACACGCACACACACACACACGCACGCATGCACCCACCCACGCACGCACACAGAGCTAGTCAAGCTCAGGACTTTGTTCATGCTAGGCCAAGTGCCTTGCCACTGATCTATACCCTAGCTCTTAGAAGAGCATATGGATATTACATATAGCAAAGCTGCTTGACATAATGTAGCAATCTAAAAATCTTATGTAATAAATTTAAATTTTAGATTGATTTTGTATACTTTTTCAGAATTATTGATCACAATGAAGTTCAAAAACAAGTTTTTAGTGGAGCCCAAAACAAAAAACAGAAAGAAAATAAGTTTTAAGCCCATAATTTAGGTGCTTCTCATTTTAAATAATCGTTCACTATGGAACAGGTTCTGGGCTTTTTTTGTTTTTTTGCTGGTCCTGGGGCTTGAACTCAAGTCCTGGGCACTGTCCTAGACTAGCCTCTCTGTGCTCAAGGCTAGCGCTCTAACACTTGAGCTACAGCACCACTTCCGGTTTTCTCTGCTTATGTGATACGGAGGAATCTAACCAGGGCTTCAGGCATACTAGGCAAGCACTCTACCACTAAGCCACATTCCCAGCCCTTTATTCTTTTTTTTTTTTATTTTTTATTGTAAAGAGACTATACAGAGGGTTACAGTTACATGAGTAAGGTAATGAATACACTTCCTATTGGGCATTGTTACCCCCTCCATTGTTTTCCTCCTACTATCCCTTCCCTCCCTACCTTCCCCGAGGTGTTTTTTTTTTTTAATTGTGATTAAGTGATTACGTAATTTCTCAAATTTCACAGTATTGTGGAATAATGATCCTCATTTAAAGTCACAAGTTCATTCTAACTTTCCTGGAGCAAATTATCTATCATGGTCTATAACATATAACAGTGTACACATATACACCATACATGTGATCAGCAACATGGGGATATTTAGTAGTGGTTCGACCATATGAGTGGAAGTTCTTTGTTTCTTAAGTCCTGTTAATTTTGTCCTATCACCTAACATTTTGGATTTAACATCCACTTATCAGGGGGACCATGTACCGTTTGTCTCTTCGCTCTTGGCTTACCTCGCTCAACATGATTCCTTCTAGCTCCATCCATTTCCCTGCAAATGCCATTATTTTGTCATTTCTAATGGCTGCATAATATTCCATTGT
>NW_012267234.1:6507737-6538214 GCF_000151885.1 Dipodomys ordii
TGCTTATGTGGTGCTGAGGAATCGAACCCAGGGCCTCATGCATGCAAGGCAAGCACTCTACCACTGAGCCACCTTCCCAGCCCCTAAATCCAGGTTTTCTTGAGTTAAATGTTAGTGACCTCTAAGAACAAATCTGCTTTGAAATCATTCATGACTATTTTAAAATGAAATTAAAAGCTTGAATCGGAAATGCAAGCAGAGTCTACAAGTTTATGTTCATTCCCTTGCTTTATCACGAGTTCATCCTCAGCAGAGCTGCCTAGTGGCAGCAAGCCAGCCAATCTCCTCTACTCTATCTGAGCCACTGTCTAAGGCTAGTGTCACCCACTCTAAACGTAACAGCAAAGGCCCCAGGAAGGAACACTGCCTGCATGCCTTCCAAGACATCTTTAAAGGTCATCAGATTCCAAATCTTCCTTGATTATCAGCTTATCGAAGGATCTAATGAGGCACAGATTAAAATATACCTACAAAATATAGCATTTATAACAATTTTTAATATCCTGATCTATATGAGAAGCCTTAAAAACTGTCACATGCTAAAATGACTACTATTTGAAACCAGTCTAAATGTGAGGGACCATTACTGTTGTGTCTCAAGTACCAATGCCACCGGACCCTCTGGGTTATGGAATAGGAAACCTATATTCATATAGCTGTGCATGTCCATACTACCACACCACATTGCTTTGGGGTTTCTTATGCTAAGCCCCATGTCATTTCTGCCTTCACTACATCTCTGGTCTCAGGGTGCTCATGGCACATCAGCAAGGCATATCCGTATGTATGGCACATCCCTGAAAAGTGCAGTTAAACCCAATTGCCTTTATTTGATTCCTGAATTATGTTACAAGAATACAGAATTCCCCCTGTCCTTGCACAGCTATTACAACTTTAAAGTTTGCACAGAAATGCTTGGAGCAAAACCAGTTTGGGAAACAGACAATCCATTCTCAACTTGGTCAGGTCATGCATAATTCACAGAGTAAGAACATAGAAACCCAGTGACCCAGTAGGTTCCCTCAGCAATAGGCCCCGGTGAACTGAGTGGTCACCACGCACCACAGAGCAGCATCTCATATCAGGCCATCCTCTGACCAGCTCTAGCACATTCAAAATGAAAACATCTCTTCCCACCAACAGTGAGGAGAAATAAACACATGGCTTGTATTCAGCCACACCACAAGGAAAAGTCTTTACCATCCAACTCCTTCTAGAAGCCCTTGGGACAAATCTGGACAGAGAAGGCAGGGAGGGGGAGGAAGTCCACACAGCAATTCCTCTTCAGAACTGATCTCTGTGCCCAGCACTCGTAGGGCATGTTAACATGGGATCCTGGAGCTAGAGGACTGAGGAGGCCTTTCCATCTCTTCAAGTCCTGAGCTCAAGGCTTCAAAGATGTACTGTATCTGTATAGGCTTGTTAAATGGTAGATCATCTTCAAACTTAAGTTTCTAAACCAGAAGCTATGTCACATGTGTGCCAAGGGACTGAAATAGTTGTGCTTGGAACCTAAGTGTAACAATGGCTTGCACATTAGGAATATCCATAAGGTAGATGCTTCCTAAACATATAGGGCCATTAGATCCTAGGACAAACCTTGTCTTTGATCCCACACCCATTCAAGAAGTGGAGCATACCACCATTGTAAGGCTCAGTTTGTCCAGGGCTCCAAGGGTGCTACCTCCTCATGCCACAATCTTTTTTTTTTTGGTCCGGTCATGGGGCCTGAACTCTGGGCCTGGGCGCTGTCCCTCAGCTCTTCAGCTCAAGGCTAGCGCTCTACCACTTTGAGCCACAGCGCCACTTCCGGCTCTTTTCTTTCTGCTTATGTGGTGCTGAGGAATTGAACCCAGGGCCTTGAGCATGCAAGGCAAGCGCTCTACCACTGAGCCACCTTCCCAGCCCTCATGCCACAATCTTTTACAAGATGCACAACATATGACTTAGCTGGAGTCTTCCCACACTTTGACCAAAGAAAACCAATCGGTGTACAGCTTTTCTTTTAGGAACACAGCATGAAAGCTGGGTGACCAATGCCAAGAAGGTCCCTGAAACCCACCAACATGATTATTCATACTCAAAGGGATCTTACTATAGGAGCATCTTTAGTTTTCTAAGAAGAATTATCTGCCAGTCACCAGTGGCTCACACATGTAATCCTGGCTACTCAGGAGGCTAAGATCTGAGAATCACGGTTTGAAGCCAGTCTGGGCAGGAAAGTCCATGAGACTCTTATCTCCAATTAATCACAGAAAAAGCAGGAAGTGGCGCTGTGGCTCAAGTCACAGAGCAAAGCTTACAACCGACAAAAAAAAAGAATCATCCATGGGGCCCTCTTCTAGAGATGCCATCCCATGAGGAAAATGAATTTAAAATAATACCCTCTTCTCCCTTTGAAACAATAGGGAAATGAGTAAATATTTTTTAGTCCTGACAAAGGTGCTAATTATAAGTGTAAATTATTTAACTTGCAACCATCATCTGATGTGATCTTTGGTTTTATTGTTTTTCTCCATCTAAATGGACAATTGCCAAGCTACGTATTTAACAGTTACAAAGGGTAAAAACCAAACCACCAAGGGTGGAGACCACAGACCCCAACCCATGTGTTTTGCGCGCACGTGCGCGCGCGCACGCGCAGGGAAAACTAATAATTAATCAGTAGCAATTAGTTGAACAAAAGAGTTAAGAGGTAGAGATAAATATGTTCCTTATTGCTATGGAAGAAATGAGGAGCAAAGGGAGAGGATGCCAAGGGTTTAGGGTGGTCAAAAGAAAGTGAGGAGGGCAGGCAGCCAGGGTCTATCAGAGTGCTACGAGGTGTGCACTGCTGGCAGGCAGCCATACTCTAAGCAGAGCTGCCCGCATCCCAAAGGCTTTGTTTCCACCAAAGACAGAAGGGCCCAGGCTGTTAATGTCCCGGGAAGCTGTCAATTAGTTTAGTCTGAGGTTGGCCATGGTCACAAACACTTTCTAGAGCCAGTACTGACAAATTTTCCAAGCTGAGTTCTACCTTGTAAATAATTTTTCTGTTTTGGAATCCTAAAGCCATAAATAAGAGCTGAACTTTAGAGCATGCATTCCAGTTCTGTTTTGGGGCACAACACTCATTTTTTTGTCAGTTCTTATAGCATGAGTGGGCATCAGGGCACACATTAAACCCACAGGTGACCTGTCAATGAGAGCTAGCCACAGGAGAGCATAGTCTCAGGAGAATTACAGCAGATTTATTTTTGGATATCCAACTATTCAATGTAGTCCAATGAAGTATAAAACAATTTCCTATTTTTTAAAAAGTCTAGAAAATCTTATGTGGCTTGATGATACAACTGTACATGGTTGCAGAAAACCACAGGACGGTCAGCATCTTTCTTGCCAAGAGAATCTCCACAGAATTTTACAGCAAATGCCATCCTACCCAAAAAGCTCTATTTCCAGACCATTTAGATTAGTAATGGAGCAAAAACAATGCACATGATGAGAACATGGGAAGCAACTGCCTGCAAACCATATGCATCTGAAGACATTTAACGCTGCTGCTGGCATTAGGATTTTCTTTCCTGTCTCCCTGAGACACCCAAAGGCAGCATATACACCCTCACATGATTAAAAACAAAGTGGTCTCCTTTCCCTCTTCTTCCTACTTTCTCAGGAACCTCCCCATGCCAACATGACAAGGCCCCTTAATGGAATGAAAACAGAACACTGCTTTTCTCACTGATTGAGAAACCAGCAGGCTGTGGCAGGTTTTGCTAAACACTGACTTAGGACATGAGGTGAACTGCATATTCTGAGGCCAGAAAAACCCAGCTCACTGACACACACCTACTTCTTTTTTGTTTTGTTTTGTTTTGTTTTTGGTCCGATCGTGGGGCCTGAACTCTGGGCCTGGGCGCTGTCCCTCAGCTCTTCAGCTCAAGGCTAGCACTCTACCACCTGAGCCACAGCGCCACTTCCGGCTTTTTTCTTTTTGCTTATGGGGTGCTGAGGAATCGAGCCCAGGGCCTCAGGCATGCAAGGCAAGCACTCTACCACTGAGCCACCTTCCCAGCCCCCACACACCTACTTCTGTACCATCCCTCTGTGGAGGGTCCAGCCTGGCCTCTGTGGAGAAGGTAGCAGCTAATAGAAGGTAGCCTCCCTAAGCACCCAAAGCCATGACCCCAAGAGCCTCTGTGCACACACCACAGATTCCAGGTTACTGATCAGCACAGTATTTACAAATGATGACCCTAGTCCTAGAAGTAATGACAACAGTGGCTCATGGAGTCCTCATAAAAAAAGACACCTCTGTTGAGGCCTCCTACTGTGCATCAAAAGCTGTGCAGTAAGGGGTAAAGCCATTAGCATCCTCTAGTTTAATTTTTCCCCCATCCTGGATGGGGTGGTTGTTTTTCCATTAAAATATAATTCAGTTTAATGGCTTTTAGCATATTGAAAGTTGCCTATCCACAGCTCACACCTGAATTCTAGCTACTCAAGAGGAGACCTGAGGATTGAAGTTCAAGGCCAGCCCAGAAGTCTGTAAGACTTTTATGTCCAATTAACCACCAAAAAGCCAGATGTGTAGCTGTGGCTCAAGTGGTAGAGTGCCAGCCTTGAGCAAAAATAAAAAAACTAAGGGAAAATGCACAGGTCCTAATTTCAAGATCCAGTACTGGCATGCACGCACGCACACGCGCACACACACACACACACACACACACACACACACACACACACACACACACACAAAGCTGAGTAGCTACAGCATCAAAACATTTTCGACACTCCAAGAGGAACATGGGATTTTTGTTGTTTTGTTATTGTTGTTTTTACTTCTTTTTTGCAGTGCATGGAATCAGACCCAGAGCCTTGCACATCCTAGGCAAAACATCTACCACTGGGCTACATTCCCACCCTAGAAGTATAGTCTTAAACCCCATCTTACTTGTAAGAAACATGAGGCCCCACTATCAGAGGAGGAAGTGAAAGGAGGAGAGAAGAGGGAGAGGAGGAGGAGGTGGAGAGGAGGAATACTTTCTAATCACATAAGAACAGTAACTTGATGATGGAGAAGCTTGGCAGGCATCACTTTAACCAGCTTAAGATGGCCAATAATGGACCAAATTCACATCATTTGCCCTGTGTTATGCACTGAAAGGAATGCAGCATCATTTTTACAGTATTCCCGACAATACCACAGCAACCAGAATCTAAACAGCAGAAAACGTCAGACAAACCCAAATTGAAGGACATTCTACAAAACAACTGGCCTGTATCCTTTCAAAATGTCAATGCCATGAAACCCAGAGCTGAAGAGCTATTCTGGACTCAAAGAGATTCAACAGGCATGGTAACTAAATGTAACACAGGACCCACAACATGGGAAAGAAAAGAAAAAGAAAGGAAGAGAGAGAGAGAGAGGAGGGAGGGAGTGAGGGAGGAAGAGAGAGAGAAAGAGAGAGGGGGGAAGGAGGGAGGGAAGGAAGGAAGGAAGGAAGGAAGGAAGGAAGGAAGGAAGGAAGAAGGAAGGAAGGAAGGAAGGAAAGAAAGAAGGAAGGAAGGAAGGAAGGAAGGAAGGAAGGAAGGAAGGAAGGAAGGAAGGAAGGAAGGAAGGAAGGAAGGAAGAAAAAAGGAAGGAAGGAAGAAGCACCAATGTCTCACTCTTGTAACTAGCTACTCAGGAGGCTGAAACCTAGAGGATCTAGAGTCAAAGCAGCCTAGTAAAGAAGTCTGTGAGACTCCATCTCCAAAATAACCAGCAAAAACCAGGGCTGGGAATATAAAAACTTGGGAGCAAGCAACCTGAACAAGTACCAAAATAAGTGCATTACCATAAATAAATAAATAAATAAATAAGATTTAAAAACAATTTTGAGAAGGGGAAAATATGTAAGGCAATGAGAGTTATAGATTTGCTAATGCTACTCAATCGTTAATTTCCTGATCTAGGTATATTATTATACATAGTTACGAAAGAGAGTTTTGTTTTCAGAAGACTGAAGTTTCAGAGATTAAAAAAATAATAACTCAGCACTTGGGGCTGAGACAGCAAGATCTTGAGTTCAAGACCAGTCTGGGCTATATTGTGAGACCCTCTCTCAAGAACAAGAAAAAAGAAAGAAGAAAGATAAAGATATTGGGTCTGCCATAAACTGTCCAAGAGATTTAAAACATGATTCAAACATCCATATACATGTGCACATATAGACATACATACAGTGATAGAATAACATGGAAAATCTAGATTTTATTTTGTACTACTTTTACAACCTTAATTCATAAATTTTTTCAAAATTAAAAAATCTTAAGTCCCATGTCTGAGTCACAGCACCACATTTAGATAGTTATTAAGTGACCACTAAATATTAAAATATATTAAGTGCATAAAATTCTACAGGTTTGTATAGATATGACATTATAAAACGGAATAGCTCATTACTTCTTAAAATTCATTTTCAGCCTTTTAGTAAAAAGTTACTAAGAGCATTAGCTTGTTATTAGAATAACTGTACAAAGCTTGTTTTAGGATAATCAAATCAACTGGATGAGAAATATTCCTTATAGAACTTTTGATGAACCCAGGAAGAATCTAAGCCCATGTCTCTCAATCCATATGAAAACTAGAAGACTAATGTCTTTGCTGGCCTTAGATAGATAGATAGATAGATAGATAGATAGATAGATAGATAGATAGATAGATAGATAGATAGATAGATAGACAGATAGGACAGACAGACCGACCAACCGACCAACCCACAGCTAGACAGATAGATAGCTCTAGATCTCTAATTCTATTCTTTTGTGTCTGTTCAGGGTTGTCCTCCTAACCCCATTCAAATGATCCCTCCCCCACTAAAGGGTTCTCTGGCTCTGTCTTCATCCAAAACAGTTTTCTCTGATTCCCTGTAGCCTATGCTCTATAAAAGTGTGTCATAAGCCACGCACTAGTGGCTCACACCTGTAGTACTATCTATTCAGGAAGCTGAGATTTGAGGATTGCAGTTTAAAGCCAGCGTAGATAGGAAAAGTCCTTGGGACTCTATCTCCAATTAATCAACCAAAACAAGCCAGAAGTAGAGCTGTAGCTCAAATGGTAGAACATTAACCTTGAGCAAAAAAGCTAGGGGACAAAAAAGCCTAGGCCCAAAATTCAGGCCCCAGGACTGGCACACATGCACAGAAAATGTATGCCATATACTTGGCCATCAGGAGATCTTTTCAAAAATACCAGTACTCAGAGTATACTATACTCCAGAAGTATCTCAAACTTAGTCCTACTGACATTTTGACAGAGTCATTCTTTGCTAGAAGAGCTGCCCTGTATACCACAAAATGCCTAGCAGTATCACTGGCCTCTATTCACAAGGTGCCAGTACCCATCCTCAACCCTAGAGGTAACAGCCAACCACGCCAAACATCCTCTGCAGATGAGATGCTCAATCTCCTCTCATCCCTAAGAAATTTGGCTGGGCCATGATTTTTCATGGCCTTAGGTAAAGGATTGAGGAATTTTAAATAAATGGAGTTCAGATACCTACCAATCAACCTCAGTCTCTCTAAATGAATACTACACAGAAGGAGGAAGAGGAGGAGAAGAAGGAGGAGGAGGAAGAAGAAGGAGAAGGAGGAGGAAGAGGAAGGAAGAGGAAGAGGAAGAGGAAGGAGAAGAGGAGGAGGAAGACAATGAGGACAACTGGATTACTGGCACCCATAGCAAGGATGAATCTCAAAGGAACTATGTTAAAAGAACAACAACAACAAAATTCCATACACTATGACTCTATTTATGTGACAATCTGGTTAAGAGAAAACTGTAGGGATGGAACCAAGATCACTGGTTTCCAAGGGTGGAGCAGAGGGCAAGGGCTGGGGATATAACTGTGGTAAAATGCATGCATGCATGCGCACACTCACACACACACACACAAGTGTTACACACAATGTGAACAGTCTCTGATTAGTAAGACTCCAGAAATCATTTTCTTCTTTTAGCTTACTGGTGTTTTCTGATTATTTTTCCTTAAATTGTATTGTGTGATTTCCCTAAAAAGTAACTTAAGAACAAGCAGATAAGATCGTGAGGAAAAGCTCCTCTGGAAAGCCTTTTAACTCCTTCCCAACTCTCTCTGTATCTCCTCGAAGCACTCAGCACATGCTCCCTATGCTGAATGAGGCACACTCTATTCCCACTGGTTTAGTGCAAGGTGGTGTTTATCTCAGCAATCATGTCCAGCTGGTCCCTGCTTGATCCCCCCCCAGGAATGTGCCATAACATGACTGGACAATGACTGACCCAGCAACTGGGAATGGTATCTACTAGACAACCATAACTGTGTCCTAGGGATAGGTCATGGCTTATGTGATACAACATCTACCTAATAAGCACAAGTTCCCAAATTTGACCAAAACAAACAAACAAACAAACAGCTGGGTGCCGGCTCACAGCTGCAATCCTAGCTACTCAAGAGGCTAAGATCTGAGGATCATAGTTCAAAATTAGCTCAGGCAGCAAAGTCCATAAGACTCTTATCTCCTATTAACCACCCAAAAAATAGAGCTGTGTCTCAAAGTGGTAGGGTACTAGCCCTGAGCAAAAGAGCTCAGAGACTGCACCCAGCCCTGAGTTCAAGCCCCATGACCAAGAAAACAAAAACAAAAATCACAACTAACAACAACATAAAATGTCCACAGGTGACTGGACACAACAAAAGGGTGATATTAATGTCCTGTGGTAGATAGCCTAGAACAGGCTCAGGTGAAGGGCTACATGGGTTTCTAGAAACTAGTAGAAAAAATTACAAAAGTAGCTTATCACCTGCCCTATTTGTAGATGAAAAGCTTGAGACTGTTATTCAGGACAAGCTTCTAAGCTACCCAAACATCAGGCAGCCTGGTGCTGCAGGGACCCTAGCCTGTGTACAACAGAGCAGGGGAATTAAAGGACTAGCTTTGTGCGCTCATGTTCAAAGATGCAGTGACAGGATCTACAAAGGGACAGACAGAGGGACAGAGCAGTCAATGGAAACAGACTGGTGCCTTAGGTGAAACTGGTCATGCTGGAGCTGAATGTCTGCCAATTAAGAATGGAGCAAAAAACTCTTCATACTTCATTGGGGAGTGGGGGGCACGGGAGGGGGTGAAGGGTTGACTAAGGGTCATTAATCTTTTCTAGAATGTTCCATTTTTACACAGACAGCACGTCTGTTCATTAATATGAAAAATCATTAACATGAAGTCCAAATCTTACTCAAATGAATACTTTTCTTTGATTTCTACCACATGCCAAGAATATCCTAGCATGATATTTAAAACATCCCCTCACTACAAAAACAAAGTACAACAAACAAATCAAAACATTACAGCACTGTGATTTGTCTTTAGTAAGCAAACTAGTCTGCAAGCCAATAGCCTATTGGCTACTGACAATAAAAACAAATTAGAAAGCTTGTAAATATTACAATTTTAGAATTCCAGTTCAGTTAATGAAGTAGTTCCAAGTCTGCTTCTTTCCCACTGACTGCTGCTACTATCCCTGGAAACAAGCCTGGGGTAGGTTTTCAGAGCACGACTAAAAAATAAATTGTAGTAAGCAGCTTGGAGAAGACAATGAAAATCAGGAACCTCAGGCCAGCAATCCATATCCCCGGCATGGACCCAAGGCAGCCTCTAACATAGGAAAGCAATCTAAACACAGAGTCCAGGCCAATTCCTCTAATTGAGGACATGGGCAAGGGGATTTCTAACACTTGTAGACATGAGGAGATCTTAGGTCTTGTGGGGGAGGGGGGAGCCCTAAACCTTTTTCTCCATCCTCTCTTAATTTCAAACCCCAGGCAATCCTGGAATGGCAAAGGTGGGTGGGATACTTACAGATCTGAAGACAGGCCTCCTCTACATGGCCAGAGAACTAGGACAATAAGGGTAGGTGAGCTCGCATTGCTTTCTATTTCCCTGTCTTCTACTACATGACCCAGAATGTGGGTGAACAAAGTGGTGGGGCATTTACAACAGAGTAGGGGGACTAAAGGGCCAGCTTTGGGCACATAGGCCTAAAAGGAACTAGAAAATACTCAGGAGAAGCATTAAGGGAAAGGTCAACACATAAAGTTAATTTATAAACTCTGAGCTCACCCCAGGTTGTTCATGTATGGATCTGACTCTAACTAGATTTTTGGAATTTAACTACAATCGGATAGGTACCCACCAGGTGCTGGACAGGTCACTGGGTGCCCCATAGGAAGGAAAGAACAGTACAGCCCTGCAAAGCCTTGGCAATATAAATGAAGGCTGCTGGGCAGAACGTGACACCTGAACCCGACAAGGATGTTAACAAAAGTCAACATTCTGAGCCCAATGCCAGTAGCTCATGCTTGTAATCCTAGCAATTCAGGAGACTGAGATCTGAGGATCACAGTTTGAAACCAGCTCAGGCAGGAAAGTCTCCAATTAAGCACCAAAAAGGCTAGAAGTGGCGATGTGGCTCAAGTGGTAGAGCACTAGCCTTGAGCACAAAGAAGCTCAGCGATAGCACTCAACATTCTGTATAAGAAAGCCTCTTACAGCATAAGGACAGTATCAAAAAGCCTACTATTTTGTGTAAGTGGAGCTCATAGACTAGAGTGTGAGGCAAACAAAAGAAAGAATTGAAATAACAATGACCAGCAACTTTGCTAGATTTGCAGAAGACATCAAGTCACTTAGCAAACCCTAAATAGAAAAAAGTCAAACCTATGTCCAGATACATCATAATCAAACACAGGAAACTAAGAAAGAAAAAGTCCTGAAAGCAGACAGAGGAGAAAGATGTTTTCACATCAGGAAACAATGGTTTGAATGATTTGAACAATGATGTAGATCTGTCATCCACTAGGAGTGACAGGTGCCAGAAAGAAGTGAGCTAATGTTTAGAGTCCTGAGGAATAAACTGGCAGCCCTGAATTCTACATCCAGTTAGAGCATCCTTTAGGAACACAGGTGAAATAATGATATCCTCAGATAAAAAAGACCCAAGAGAAATCAAAGCCAGCAAACCTGTTCTACAAGAAATGCCATAGCTCTTCACATGGAGTAGAAATGATACCAAAGAGAGACTTCAGACCCCTTTTCTCCTAAGTTCTAACACTGATGTGGTTCTTTCTTTCTTTCTTTTTTATTTTTTGCCAGTCCTGGGGACTGAACTCAGGACTGTCCCTGAGTTTCTTTTTGCTCAAGGCTAGCACTCTACCACTTGAGCCACAGCACCACTTCTGGCTTTTTCCATGTATGTGATACTGAGGTGCCCAGGGCTTCATGCATGCTAGGCAAGCACTCTACCACCAAGCCACATTCCCAGCCCAAGGATTTTTTTTGTTGGTTTTGTGGTTTTTAGTTTGAGACAGGGTCTCACTTATATAGCCAGCACAGCTTGGCCTCATCCAAACTGATGATCCTCCTGTCTTAGCCTCCCAAGCAATGGGATTACAGATGTGTGCTACCATGCCAAATTCAACAGATGAATTGCAATATAATAGTAAATATTATATTATTATATACTAAAGAATCCAAAGAGAGGAAGGGAAAACAGGTACAGAATAGAGGGAATGAACAGGAGACAAATACTACTATGGTAGGCATAAATCAAAACATATTGCTATAGTTTATATCTTGAATATCTCCCCCCCCCGCCCCCCGGCAAAAGTCCATGTACTATGAGACTCAGTTCCCAGGTGGCACTATTGGAAAGTGGTAGCATCTGTAAGATATGCCTACCAGGAGGTCTCTCAATCATTGTGCACATGCCCACAAACAGGTGAATGAATAAATCTAAGCTATACCTGGGCCTATAGTCCCAGCTACTCAGAAGGCTATGGAATACTAAAACTACTCAGCAATAAACGTGAACTATTGGGTGACAGCGGATGAACAGGGTAAAAGTAGGTTGTCTGCATGTATGAAAACAGAACAATTTGGGGCTGGGAAGGTGGCTCAGTGGTAGAGCCCTTGCCTTGGATGCCTGAGGCCCTGGGTTCGATTCCTCAGCACCACATAAGCAAAAAGAAAAAAGCCAGAGGTGGCACTGTGGCTCAAGTGGTAGAGTGCTAGCCTTGAGCTGAAGAGCTGAGGGACAGCGCCCAGATCCAGAGTTCAGGCCCCAGGACCAGACCCCCCCCCCAAAAAAAAAGAAAGAAAAAAAAACAGAACAATTAAACCTGTTTAAATTGTTTTAAGAAGGAGGAAGGAAGAATGATAGAGGGATGAGACTGACTGAGACAAACTATAAACATGTATGGAAATGTCACAGTGAAATCATCCTGTTATAATTATTATATGCTAATAAAAAATGAACTATTGATACAATGCAGCAACATGAATGGATTTTAATTGCATTATACCAGTGAAAGTCTCAAAAGCACATGCCCTATGATTCCATTTCTATGACATTCTGGAAAAGACCACCATAGTAACACAAAACAGGAGCAGCTGCCAAATGTTAAGAAAGACTAGAAAGGAGAAGGAGGGAGAGTTGTGGTCTGCTGAAACTTTTCTGTAGCCCAACTGTGTTAGTGGCTAAATGACTGTTTATACGTGCACACATGTGTACATGGATATGTACATAAACTTATAAAAGTGTATACCAAAAAGTCAATTTACTATATATTAATTAAAAATAAAAAAACAGAACAATGGAGACCACCAACATCATTGGCACAAACTCAAACCTCCAAAGTGAACATTTCTGCCAGGCTTTTTTATGCTCTCAGAAAGTAAATGGCACGTATGCCCCAATTTGATTTTCTTAATTCCAAATTGTGATGTGACAAATGCTAAATATCTTTAGTTATCCTAGACTCAAGAGAGAACAAAACCTCCAACTTTACCACTCCATCGTGAAAGAAAGGCCAATTTCCAAAACAGCCACCAAAGCAAAAACAAGGCAGAGTCTAGTCGGCCTGGCCAAGCAGAGAGGCTAACACATACCATTCAGAAGTTTGTTAGATATTTATGACTTGTGTTCTCTCCTGAATGTGTTTAATATGCCCACTAAACATTCCTGAAAACAAGACAAGTGCTGGTGGCTCACACCTGGAGGCTGAGATCTTAAGATCATAGTTAAAAACCAGCCAGGACAGGAAAGTTTGTGATACTCTTATCTCCATTAAACTGCTCAGAAAAAGCCAGAAGTGGTGCTGTGGGGTCAAGTGGTAGAACTCAGAGAGGCTCAAGGACAGAGCCGAGGCCCTGAGTTCGAGCCCAGGACTGGCAAAAAAAAAAAAGTTCCTGAAAGCAATAATGTAAATCCATATTTATAACTCCATAAGCCAATCTGGGTCACACCTCCAAAGGTGGGTTATAAAATAGAATTTACAATATCCCATCTCTGGGGCTGGGAAGGTGGCTCAGTGGTAGAGCACTTGCCTTGCATGCTCGAGGCCCTGGGTTCGATTCCTCAGCACCACATAAGAAAAAAGCCGGAAGTGGCACTGTGGCTCAAGTGGTAGAGCGCTAGCCTTGAGCTGAAGAGCTGAGGGACAGCTTCCAGGCCCAGAGTTCAGGCCCCACAACCGGACCCAAAAAAAAACAAAAACAAAACAATATCCCATCTCTGCAAGTCTATACATGTAGACACAAGGCTAGAACCACATAAACCTAACTGATGGGGGTGACTGTCCCTGGCTGATGAGTTTTTCACTTTCTTCTTCATCTTTCTATAGTAGTCTGCTTCTTTTTTAAAAAAATAGACATAAATGCTTTTATCATCAGAAAACAAATTTTGTAATCAGAACACAGGCTTTCTCTCCCCCCCATTCAGGAAAAATCACATTCAAGTTAAAAATGTGCTATTCATAATATAGACAAATGTGTGTGTGACTGGAACCATGAGCTCCCTGAAATAAAGGGGCTTTGTAAGCCTCGTCCAGCACTGGATTCCCCAAAGGAACTTTGCCAGATGTGTGGCTGGAGCAGGCAGAACAGAAACAGGGGTGGCTTCTTGGGAGCAGGGGTAAGGTGGGGAGTCTCAGAATGAAAAGGGGAAGGATCAGACAAGCAGCATGAATGGAAGAAAAAGGAACTCTGAGTAATGGGGAAGAGGCAGATTAGTCTGGGAGGAGACAATGGCTGGGAAGGGGAGAGCAGGAGGAAATCTGGAAGAGGGCACAGGAGGGAGCAGAAAGAAACAAAGCTTACGAGGGAGAAAGGGACAGCTGATTCCAGGAAGCCTACCATGCTCACACCAGTGACTCAGGCTGCTCTTTGCACAGGATGTCATTCTCCAACATGCAAAGGAGGCAGGTACCAGACCCAAGAGCATCATCCCAAAGATGGCCAGGACTCTGATCTTGGCCTGAGAAAGCACCACTCAAACAGAGACAGCACATGAGTGCTGAGATTTAACCACTGATTAAGTCAACATCAGAGCAGGCAAGTGGGTTAGGGAAAAACATGACTACCAGTATAGATTATATCAGTTAGGGATGTGGCTAGGTGGGATAGCATTTGCTTAGCATGTACTGGGTTCAATCCTCACATGGAAAAAAAACAGATATTCATATAGTTCAGAAAAATAAAAAGTATGAAGCCAGAGCCAGTAGCTCATACCTATAAGCCTAGCTAGGTGAGACCTGGAAGGCTGAGACTGGGTGGATCAAGGTTCTAGGTCAGCCTGGACAGAAAAGTATATGGGACTGTCTCCACCAAGGGAAGCTTGACATAGTGGCACAGCCTGTGATCCCAGCAGTTACAGGAAGCTAAAAGTCAATGGATCACAGCTCAGGAACATTCCTGAGTGGGAAGTGGGACCCTATCTCAAAAATAACCAGCAAAACTCAAGGCTGGAGGCATGGTAGAGAGTGGTAGAGCTCCAGACGAAGTCCAAGTTCAAACCAAGTACTGACCAAAAAGCTGGGGGGGGGGGAGGCCACAGGGGGAATATTCACAATTATACTTAAAACATTCTTTAAAACTCTGATATTTCAGAGTTTTATGGGTCATGTTATTATAAAATAGAGGGCAGTGCACAACCCTCAACTCTGATCACGACATAGCACTTGTGTACAGCTATCTAACTGCACAGCAGCTTGTTCTATAGGCCTCTTGGCTATACACACTCCTGCAGAATGCTCACTCTCAGACACAGATTCTCCCTAGCCAGTCCATTCTCTCAGTGTGGCAGCAACCATGCAAGATCCACTGAGAATACTGCCTGCTTTGGCAGTGTTCTGCACCAACCCTCACTCTTTGATACTCCTAAGATTCTTGTAGCCGCTGAGGCCAGTCAACAACTACCTGAGACCATACTATCTGCCCTCCATGCAGCTGGGGGCCCTGCCCCTACCTGCCAGTCATTGCTCTCAAGTTCTCAGATCAAGGCAGCTAATGCTCAGGAGCCCCTGCCTGGCTAGCCTACTGGGTGGATGACCTCCATGAGCTGGCCAGACCCACAAAGGATGAAGCACTTGGCTGACTTCGGACTACAGCTGGGTCAGAAAGGAGAAAATCTTTTGGACACAGTGAGGTCACAGACTGCTCTGTGAAGAGGGCGCACATGCCCTTTGGGGGCTCAGACACAGGTGGCCCTTAACCAGGCACCCAGAAAGAAAAATTGAGTCCTGCTGAGTAAAGCACTGACTCAAGTAAAACACCAAGATCTTAGAGGTTCACTTGCTGGACCCTTCCAGAGTTCCCTAAAAGGCTGAACTACCTGCAGGCCCTGCAGTAAAAAGGAACCCCCAGACCTGTCTGCGCTTGGTGACTCAGAGCTGGACAGCATCAGGCTCAGCTTTAAAGCAGCCTCACTGTTCACAAATGTGCAGACAAAGCGATGATGCCTGGGAGGCTGGGATGGGGAGATCAATTCAATTCAGGGGTTCAAGGCCAGGCTGGGCAACATAATGAAAGACCCAAAAAGGAAAGGAAAGGAAAGGAGGAAGGGGAAGGGGAAGGGGAAGGGTTGGGAAAGAGGGAAAGGGTGGGAAAAAGGGAGGGGGAAGGGAAGAAGGAAGGAAGGAAAGAAGGAAAGAAGGAAGTAAGGAAGGAAGGGAGGGAGGGAGGGAGGGAAAGAAGGAAGGAAGGAGGGAAGGGAAGGAGGGTGGGTGGAAGGGAGGGAGTAGACAGAAACACACATATACATACATACATACATACATATATATATATATATGTAACACATATGTAAAATTCCAATCCAGCACCTTATGTCAATTAGAAATAGATCCTGAACATGGTAGCACACACCTATAATCGCAACATTCTGGAGGTTAAGGCAGGAGGACTGAGTGTGAAGCCAGCCTGGGCTATAAACATAGTGAAACCCATCTTAAAAAAAAAATCCCCTCTTGGCTGATGAAGTGCAAACAGGCAACCTCTCCATGCAAGCTGGACCTCATCCTCTCAAATGAACCAAGTGTACAGTGCACAACCTTCCCAACTCTACAAAGGGGCCTTGGTAGGAGTGACATATAAAAGGACGTTGGAAAAAAAAAAAGGACATTGGGGACTTTCTTAGATAATAATTCAGAAGCAATTTGGCAATTTTCTCTATTTGGTAGGTCTTGATCTGTATGTTAAGTATTAAAACATTTTCCTGTTGTAAACAGAATTTTTTTAAACTTTGTTTTCATTTATACTGATCTGGACAAAGAAACATCAATCTATTTATAGTTTATTTATTTTTAATGATAATCACAAATCACCTACAGAACTCCATGGAGGCGGACACAAAGGATCTATTCCACAAGCACAGCTGGGCCTCCCCTGGGCTTCCTTCAACCTGGCAACCAGTCATTCCTTGGGGACTTAGCTTGTAAAGAGCATGGCAACCCTGAGTCTCCAGCAGCTGCAGTTTCCCAACCATCTAGCAGAGGTGGCAAGGAGGAGGCATGGGTGTGCAGCCTCTGTCTGGTGCCAACCACATCCCAGGTGCCACCCTACCATCACCACACTTCAGGACTCCACACAGACATGCAGTGGCTCACCAGTACCAGAGAGGGCTGTTTTCCCACTCTCAGCCCCCAAACCATATTCTACTAGGAATATTGATAAGTGAGATGGGGAATTATCCTGCCCACTCAGCCTGCACGGTATCTCGTAAGCTGCTATCCTAAAAATGCCTCCCTTTCTTCATATGTGATGGTCTCCCCATAACTCTACAATGGATAAGAAGGATTAAAAGGCCAGGTGTTGTGGTTCAGGTGTAGAGCATTCGCCCAGCTAGCACAGGGCTCTGGCTTCCATCCCAAGCACCAAAAACACACAAACAATTATCAAAACTCACACAACTGTCCCTTATTCAGCTTTCCAGAGAGGATCAAACCTTTACCCCAAACTAAGGGAAGGAACACCAGCCCCCAAGGCTCAGGCCTCAGGGCCACCAACCAATTAGCCTGATACTGGAAAGTCACAACTTCTCCAGGGATCAGAGTCCTTTCCTACAAAACAAAGGAGAGGCTAAAGGAGCACCAGCTCTGGTCAGCCATTGTTCCTGAGGTGGTGTATTCTTTTTCTTTTTTATGCTGGCACAAAAAAATCTTTGAGGCTCAAGCTGTTTTTCATAGCTGTGCTGGAATAAATGGCAAACCACAAAAATGAAGGCTTCCGGGCACCGTCATCAAATTGCAGGGCAATCAAGAAATCAGCCAACTATCCAGATTCCATTAAACTTGCAACATTTTAAGTGTTGGATAACTCATTTAATTCTCAAAACCACTCATTTGAAAATCTGTGAACTCTAGGCCTTGCGCATGCCAGGTACGTGCTCTACCACAGAGCTACCCCTCAACCCCAAGAGACTAGATTTTGGACCACAGTATTCCTGATGTAGTCCCTCTGCAACCCTCCCGTTCTTGTAGTCAGTGGGCTCTGGGTCCCTCAGCCCCAGTGCCAGCTGGAGTTTGTCTTCCCATGTACATGATTACTCTGAGGGGAGTCTCAAAAGACTCCAGCTTGGAAGACAGAAGCAAGCCCTCCCTGAACATGTTCATCAGAAAACAGACAACCTCGATAATAATTACAGGATCCCTGGTTTTCATTTTACACTTTTCGAAGCAAAATGCTTGGCAAACCTCCTTATGGTTTTCCCCACTTTTGCAAAAATCTGTCTCCTAAGCAAAAGCTTCTGTTTCCCAGTAGCAACACACACTTTTGTAAAAAGTTTAAAAAGAAAAAGTCATCACAATGGCATTTCATCTCCATACTTTCTCCCCAACATTTTCCACTTAAAACTGAGACCAGTAGTTTATTTAGGAGTATTATTTTCTCTGATTCCCCTGTTTGCAAATCACTGGGCCTTACAAACTACGCTGATAACCCATGATTTCTCTTTCTCACATAACTATGTTTATTCTGCAGGTTCCTCAGAGCCTTGTAATGTGCCAGACACTGTTTTAGACACTGTGGACATAGCAAAGAGAATCAGTATATAGGAAAGAGATTCAGTACAATCTCTGCTTGACCAAAAAGATGATAAAGCAGGGTGGGAAAAATAGAGTTTGAGGCACATTCTACCAGACATGGTTGTCAGAGAAGGCCTCAAGCATAGATCTGAACTGCAGAGCCAAATGGTCATCACTAGGATGGAGGTACCGGATGCAAGAATAACCCCAGGGCCACAAATGAGATAAGAATATATATTCATTAGGACAATGTTAACCAAGGGGCCAGGTGTGGTGGCACATAACAAATATATCTATACTCTCAACCAATTGGGAAGCAGAGACCATAAGACTGTGATTCAAGGCCAGCTAGAGCAAAAGTTAACAAGACCTTGCCTGTAATCCCAGAAATGAATGTGGGAAGATAATAATTTAGCCAAGGCTGGTCCAGGTAAAACCACAGGAGACAGTATCTGAAAAAAGAAAATAAAAGCAAAAGGATAGAGGAGAATCTGTATTTGAACTGGAAGCAGGAAGACAGAAGGATATGTGCTCTGAAATCCTGAACCACCTGTTCATTTGTTGCCAGCATCTAGAACATGATAGAACTTTGGAACAAAGGGCAAAAATAGAGAAATGTGAATGCCTGATCTAGGATACTAAAAGAGTTCAATGGTTAGACATTCAGATTCCAAATAAGGAAAATACTTGAATTGGGATACTGTTTTTAGCTTTTTCAGAGAAACATATTCAGAAAGAAACAGAATGTTTAAGAGCAGCAAAACTTAATGTCTCAGCCAGGTACCAATGGCTCAAGCCTGTAATCCTAGCTACTCAGGAGACTGAGATCTTCAGATTGCAGTTCAAAGCCAGTGCAGGCAAGAAAGTCCATGAGTCTCTTATTTCCAATTAACTACCAAAAAGCCAGAAGCAGAGCTGTGACTCTTAAGTGGTAGAGTGCTAGCTTTGAGTTAAAAAGCTCAGGGACAGAGTCCAGGCCCTGACTTCAATCCCCAGGACTGGCACCAAAAAACAAAACCAAAAAAAACAAAAAACAACCTTGCTGTCTCAGCCTCAATGCAAACCTCCAGACAGAAAAGATGTAAGAACTCAGTAGCTTTCTCAGATACTTCATTAAATATGCAAACAGAGAGCATATGTCCAAAACTCTTTAATTGTACCATGGAAACACAGAAAGATTCACATAACAGTGTTATCAAGAAGCTGACTACAGCAGCTCACATTTGGACATTCTTTTTTTTTTTTTTTTTGGTTGTTGTGGGGCTTGAACTCTGGGCCTGGGTGCTGTCTCTGAGCTCTTCAGCTCAAGTCAAGCATTCTACCACTTGAGCCACAGCGCCACTTCTGGTTTTCTGATGGTTAATTGGAGATAAGAGTCTCACAGACCTTTTCTTCCACAGGCTGGCTTTGAACCACAATCCTTATATCTCTGCCTCAGGCATGAGCCACCGACGCCCAGCTCAAACATTCTTTCAGTGAGAAAATACTGGGTGAAATATCTCACTAACAGTGATTAGATAGATATGTTTTATAGGCTGGTAGTGATTTTTAATTGTGAAATAAAATTTCACCAATATAAGCAGTCAGCATTAAAAAAAAAAAATGAAGTGTGATTCAAATAATACTGTGCTTGACTACCATGTATGAGGCCCTGGGTTTGATCCCCAGAATCCCCATCCCCTCCAAAAAAGTTAAACAAGGCTTCTAATGAACATGAAATAATACTAGAAAATCCCAAAGGAAAGAAATATGCTTTGTTCTACCTAACATGATTTATATTACACCTTTTGAAATATAATTAGTACTCTATCTCTCATTCCAACTCTCAGTCCCCCATCACATCCTTACTGAAATATAGGAAACGAGGGGACCCTACTCTGAACATAAGTGACCGACTACATTGCAGGTCAGGAGACAAGGCCACACACCAGGGGGCTCTGGGATGAAGGCTAACCCCTTCAGAAGACAAAGTCCTCCCACAACAATCTCCCAGCAAGAAGTTAAACTGCCTAAAAGCAAGATAGTTTCCTAACCCTAAAATGGTAAATATTTCAGGCTCGGATGGCTCATGCCTTAATCTTGCTACTCTACTCGGGAAGCTGAGATCTGAGGATCACAGTTTGAAGCCAACTGGGCAATTATATAAGTGGGATTCGCATATCCAATTAACCAGCAAAAAGCCAGAAATGAAAAACACTCAGTTCCAGCTGCCATTAAATTGCCTCATCCCAGGCAGCAAAGTCCCTGAGACTCTTATCTCCAATTAGCCAGCAGAAAGCGGGAAGTGGAAAACACTCAACCCCATTACGCCCTGAGATTGCCTTGTCCCAATGGGGAGGCCAAGGTGTGGTGCAGCCCAGGCGTATCCAGTGCTACTCCAAGTTCTGTTCAGGAGGACTTCACTACTGAAGCCTTGCTTAACAGCAGATCCTGGAGCCTGGATGCGGGGTCCTGCCACCAAGGCAACTCTGACAGCCACTGCAAAGATAGCACTCAAAAGTTTTTAATTAATAAATTAAAAACCCCTTGAAATAGAAGGTGTTTTCCACTGGCATCCACACTTACGAAATACCAGCTACTATGTTGGATGCTGATTTATTACAGGAAAATGTTCTGAAAGGAGGCTTAAGCTTCAGGTTTGCTAAGTGGTCTGTATTATCTAAATCATTCTCCAAAATATAAAGAAGGAACATTGCAAAATTTAAGTATGGAACATAGCAAAAGGTGAATTAAAGATTATGGTTAGTATATCTGCTTCAAGACTAATCCACACTAAGGTAGAACTAGTAACAGATAATGTTTTAGGAACTTTTTTTATTCATTTATATATTTTTTTGGTCAGTCGTGGGGCTTGAACTCTAGGCTTGGGTGCTATCTCTGCACTCTTCAGCTCAAGGCAAGTGCTCTACAGCTTGAGCAACAGTGCCACTTCTGGTTTACTAGTGGTTTATTGGAGGTAACAGTATCATGGACTTTCCTGCAGGGGCTGGCTTTGAACTGTGATCCTCAGATCTCAACCTCCTGAGTAGCTAGGATTACAGGCATGAGCCACTGGCGCCCAGCATGTTTTAGGAACTTTTAAATAGAAGGCACTTCTATTCAATTTAATGTTATATATTTTCCAAAATGTTTCACTTCTTTTTCTTACTATTTTTATTCGGCAATACTGGAGTTAACTCAGAGTATTAAATGAAATGCCCTCATCCTTTTCTAGCTGATTTTTCAGATAGGGTTTCTTGCTTTTATCCACCAGCCTCAGGATGCAGTCCTTCTATTTCTACTGCTCAAGTATTCCTCACTATACCCAGCTTTGCCCAGAATGGTCTTTAACCATGATTCTCTTACCTCTGCCTCCCAAGTAGTTGGAATTATAGGCAAGAACCACCATGCCTTTTTTTTTTTTTTTGAGACAGTTCTTGTGTAGCCCAGGTCTCGTCTCGTATGGATAGCCTCACATTTGAAATCTTCCTGCTTTCACCTCCCAAGTGCTGGACTACCATTGTGTGCCACCATGTTGGCTGGGACTCCACCTCTTACATTATTTCACTAACTATTATTAGATTCTAGTTTATAAATTGAGAGAACAGCATCACAGCAAGAACAAAAACTATTTTGATGATGTGGAATGTGAGTGACTCTGAGCTGAGGACTTTGCAGGAGGCTCACTGGCACAAATTGAAGGAGATCTAGGGTGGCCTCAGGTGAATAAATGACCTGCCAATCTCATGGCTGATAAGAGATACAAAGTCCACGTTCTCTGGAAACACCTCCCACTACCCCACCCAAAATACACACACAGACACACACACACACAGATACACACACACACACACACCTATAGGCAGTCATGTTGCTGCCTCTGCCTGGAGGACCATTCTTAACTTTAATCTGGTCAAGATCTGGGGATTGTGTTAACTATATATCCTATGCAGAGAATTGAAGATTTAACTACACTGAGATGTCCTGTCCATGAACACAATGTATATGTATTTCATTATTTTCAGAGCTATTCCAGCTCTTATTGGGTTATTTCAATTGTTTTAGACTAGGGCATGGTTCAAGTGGTACAGCATTTGCTAGTAAGCCATAAGGTTCTGAGTTAAATCCCCAGTACCAAAATCAACATTGTTTTTTAGTGCTCCCAGTGGTCTTCTGGTAGAATATAGATTCTTTTTTTTTTTTTTTTTTGGTCAGTTATGGGGCCTGAATTCTGGGCCTGGGGTGCTATCCCTCAGCATTTCAGCTCAAGGCTAGCACTCTACCACTTAAGCCACAGCGCCACTTCCAACTTTTTCTGCTTATGTGGTGCTGAGGAATCAAACCCAGGGCCTCATACATGCAAGGAAAGCACTCTACCACTGAGCCACCTAGAAATATGGCTGCCTTTCTGTGTTGATCTTATATAATACAACTGTGCTAAGTCACTTATTAGTTCTAACTTTTTTTTGTACGGGTCCTGGGTGCTGTTCTTTAGCTTTTTTACTCAAGGCTGGTGTTCTAACACTTGAGCCACAACTCTACTACTTCCTGCTTTTTCCTGGTTCATTGGAGATAAGAGCCTCATGGACTTCCCAGTGCTAGCCTGAAATGTCAACCCTCAGATCTCAGCCTCTTGAGTAGCTAGGATTAGGTGTGAGACACCAATGCTTATTAATTCTAGCTTCTTAAAGATTACCATGGGATTATGTATACAGATACCCATGCAACTTCCAAATAAGAACAGTTCGGTCTCTTCCTTTCAGGTATGTACACTTCTACTTTTTTTCTTGTACCAGCTAGAGCTTTCAGTATGATGTTGATCTTTTCCCCTGGTCCTGGGGCTTGAACTCAGCCTGGGCACTGTCCCTGAGTTTCTTTTTGCTTAAGGCTAGTACTCTACCACTTGAGAGAGCACCACTTCCATTTTCTGGGGATAAGAGTCTCATGTACTTTCCTGCCCAGGCTGGCTATAAAGTATGACTCTCAGATCCCTGCCTCTGAGTAGCTAGTATTACAGGCGTGAGCCACCAGTGCCAGCTATGATGTTGATTTTGGTGGTCAGTGGTGACCATCACTATCACCACCATTCCCATTCATTCTTTCCCAACCAGGAGACTGAGAGCTGTAGGATTTGGTAATGGTATTTTTCCAAGTTAAATAAGTTCTCTTCCCTTCCAAGTCTGTGAACAGCAATGAGTAAATCCTGTCCAGCATGTTTCCCTATATCAATCACATTTGCTCTCCTGCCATCAGTTAATAAAGTAGAGTACATCTATTGATTTTTTAAAATACCATCAGTTTTCTGTTCCTGGGATATTCTCATTATACAACTGCTGGGTTTGGTTTACTATTATTTTGCTGAGGATTTTGGTGTCTGTGTTCAGGAAGAAGACTATACAGTCTATCATGTTTTCTTGACCAGTCTTTACTAGGCATCATAAGACAGACATATAATCTACACTCATCCTAAAATCTTGGATAACAACCTTTTTTTTTTTTTTGGTGCCAGACCCAGGGCTTAAACTCAGGGACTAGACACTGTCCCTGAGCATTTTTTTGCAGATGACTAGTGCTCTAACACTTGACTCACAGCTCAACTTCAGGTTTTTGTGTTTTGTGGGGGGCTTGGGGGTCGAGGGTTAATTGGAGGTAGAGTGTCACAGATTTTCCTGCCCAAGCTGGATTCATATAGCAATCCTCTGATCAACCTCCTAAGAAGCTAGGAGTATAGGCATGAGCTACCAGCACCTGGTTTAATTTTATTATTTTTAATTACCATAAAAATTCAGAAGTAAAAGAACCTGGGGAAAGTAGGGAGGGAAGGGATGGTAGGGGGAAAACAATGGAGGGGGTAACAATGCTCAATAGGAAGTGTACTCATTACCTTACTCATGTAACTGTAACCCTCTGTATAGTATCTTTACAATAAAATTTTTTTTTAATTCAGAAGTAGGAAGTGGCACTGTGGCTCAAGCGGTAGAGTGCTCGCTTTGAGCTGAAGAGCGCAGGAACAGTGCCCAAACCCAGAGTTCAAGCCCCACAACTGACCAACCAAAAAAAAAAAAAAAGATTTTAGGGGCTGGGAAGGTGGCTCAGTGGTAGAGCACTTGCCTTGCACGCATGAGGCCCTGGGTTCAATTCCTCAGCACCACATAAGAAAAAAGAAAAAAGCCGGATGTGGCGCTGTGGCTCAAGCGCTAGAGCGTTAGCCTTGAGCTGAAGAGCTGAGAGACAGCAACCAGGCCCAGAGTTCAGGCCCCACAACCGGACCCCCCCAAAAAAAAATCAGAAGTAGTTCTAACTTTGCTTTCCAGCTAGAAATCATTCAATTCCAAGCCTTGATTCAGAAGTCCACAATCATCTAGCTTTAGAAGAAGCCACACTGTCGGTAGACCAGAGAAGCCGATGCAGTACAGCCCTCTGCTTCCCTCCCACCATGTGTCCTGACCACCAGGGACAGGCAGAGCCAGGAATACAAGGGAATCTTCAACACAAACACCGAGTCATTCTGTTTGCCTGGGACAAAGGTGTGCCTAGTTTTTTCACCGGTGCTTCAGAAGCAGGAAGTCAAGTCTGACTCAAGTGAACCTGCGCTGCCCCAGCCCCTCCTCAGCACAGTTGAGAGGCTATGGGACTGATACGCCTCCAGCTCTGTCTCCTGCTACTCATTTACCAAAGCTGTTACTTGGGAAATATGGCTATTTTTATGTGGTATATCATTTTTTTAATTTTATGCTCACATTAGACTTTAGCACAATTCAAGTGGGGTTTTTGTGCTTTTATTTTTGTTTTTTACTGTAACCTCCCAGCACATCCTCCAGAGGGCAATAAAATGGTCAGGGATTGTGTGGGCTGATTTGAGATATAAAACTGACAAGGTTCCATGAAAGAACAGAAACCCATTATCCACCTCTAAAAATGCAAATACTCAGCTGAATGCTGGTAGCTCCTAGATACCTAGGAGGTTAAGATCTGGAGGATCTTGGTTGGAAGCCAGCATGGACAGAAAAGTCTAAAAGATTACATCTCCAAAATAACCAAAAAGAAGCAGGGTTGGGAATATGGCTCAAGTGGTAAAGTGCCAACTGAGCAAGCTAGCCAAGGTAGCACAAGGCTCTGAGGCTTAAACTCCAAAACTGAAAACATAGACAGACAAACAGACACAGACAGACAGACACACACACATACACACACACAAATTTGTCATGTTACCTCAGGTTACTTTAACACCTTAATTCTTACAATTCCTAAAATGATCATTTAGTCACTACCACCCACATTAGACTGTGTGGCATGCGCATGCATGCCAATGCTAGGGCTTTGAACTTGAGATCTGGGTACACTGTCTCTGAGCTTTTCTGCTCAAGGCTGGCATACTACCATTTGAGCTATAACTCCATTTCTGGCTTTTGGGTGGTTATTTAAAGATAAGAGTCCCATAGACCTTTCTACACAGGATAGCTTCAAACCTCAATCCTCAGCCTCCTGCATACATAGTAAGATTATAAGTGTGAGCCACCAGTGCCACATTTTACTACTGAGGACGCTAGAACTTAAGGGGTTAAAGAGATATCAAAGTTCGTACAGCTAAAAATTTAATTGAAGCATCTCCTATTACTCATGTCATAAAAGGTACTAAACAAAGGCCTTGTTAGAAGGTCAGCTGGGCATGGGAGAGGCTCAGTAAAAAGAGGTGAAGCAACCAGAGCTTCATGAGAGGTCTTCTAGGGACTGGAATGCCTTTGAGAAGGGGAGCGGGCCCACCAAGTGAAGTGGCAGTACCACAGGCCTAGGAACAAGCACACTGCCTACACAGAAGCAAAAACTCTTCCTTCTAAGTCTTTACCCATAAGAAACCAAGCTGCCTCTGGTCAGGATGTCTGCACTCAAATCTAGGTGTCAGGAGGCAGGAAAGAACAACTGAAAGCAAGTCCCAACTCCAGCAGCCAGGGTTCAGGTCCTGAACAACTCAACAACCTTCATGCCTAAGTCTCATCATCCACAACTGGGATGACAAGAGCAGAACAGCCACTTACTACATGATGCTACTGTGGCTACTGTTTTAAAGACTCTTGTCCATCCAAAGCATGCTTCCAAATCATGGTGTACAGGATAGCTTGCCCACTCACCAAGAGCAAACTGCTTCAATCAAGTTGATTAAACACATATATAATAACAATAAGCAAACGGCCTATTTCATTAAATGGTGTCTAAGAACTTAAAAACCAAATGCTCTCACAGTCATAAGAAGAAAGTTACTTAAATCAGTTGTCAAAAGCAACTCTTTTTCCACAAAAAGTACACACACATTTATTGTTTGATATAAACAATTGTAGACATTCTCCCCAACTAAGAGATAGGTCTAGGTATCATTTGGTAAAGACATAAACTATGCAATATCACTTAACAATTTGTTATAATATTTCAGATCAGTTTTACTACTAAATAACAATCCATTCTAAAATGTAAACTATATGTAACTCATATATATGTAATTATGGTTTGAGGTGACAGTTCTACTATACTTCTGTTAATCAGCAATAATGAGAGCTAACTTTTTTTTAATTTTTTTTATTTTTTAGCCAGTACCAGAGCGTGAACTGAGGGTCTAAGTGCTGTATCTTAGCTTTTTCCCTCAAGGCAGGCGACTCTAACATTTGAGCCACAGATCTACTTCTGGTTTTTTGATAGTTAATTGTAGATAAGACTTGGCTGCAGGATTTAAACTGGGATCTCAGATCTCAGCCTCCAGAATAGCTAGGATTACAGATTAGAGACAGTGGTTAGGCAGTGCTTAATGATTGAGATGCTACTATTTATAATTATCATATTCTCTTAATCTTTTGAGGGAGATAATAGATCCTTTCAGCCGGGCGCTGGTGCTCATGCCTATAATCCTAGCTACTATGTAGGCTGAGATCTGAGGATCTTGGTTCAAAGCCAGCCCCGGCAGGAAAGTCCATGAGACTCTTATTTCCAATAAACCACTCAGAAAACCAGAACTGGTGCTGTGGCTCAAGCAGTAGAGTGCTTGCCTTGAGCTGAAGAGCCCAGGGACAGTGACCAAGCCCAGACAGAGTTCAAGCCCCACGAAGACAAAAAAGAAAGAAAGAAAGAAAAGAAAAGAAAAGAAATAGATCCTTTCAGAGAAAATTCTCAGCTTTGAGGTTGACTATTATGAATGGTTCAGATAGATGATTTATTGTTAGCACCAGTGTGGATTTGTTTTTTTTTAAACACTAAAACAATATAGACAGATAAGTCTTAAATTTTACTATGCATGTGGATCATCTGGAGAATCTTGTTAAAATCCAAATTATGTCCCAAAGGTCCTGGACTGAAGCCACTGAAGCTCTCTCAGGGCGATGCTGCTGGTATATTGGATGCAGCAGGGACAACAAACATGTACAGGTTGCAATAGGCCACACACTACCAAAAAAAATGTCTATAAAACTAAACCTTGGGACACTTAGCTACTTAGGAGAATCAGAATTCAAGGGCAGCCTCAGCAAAAAGGCCCCATTTCAAACAATTAAAAAAAAAAAAAACTAGATGTAGTTGTATGCACCTGTCATCTCAGCTATACTGAAAGTATAAATAGGACGATCAAAGTCCAGCCTAACTCCAGTAAAAAGTGAGACCCTATTTGAAAAATAAAGCAAAAATGGCTGGGTGTGTCACTCAAGCAGAAGAGCTCCAAACAAGTTCAAGGCCCTGACTTCAAATGCAATACCACCAAAAAATATAGCCAAGCATTGGTGTGGCTCATGTCTGTAATCCTAGCTACTCAGGAAGCTGAGATCTGAGAATCACAGTTTGAAGCCAGCCCAGGAAGAAAAGTCCATTAGCTCTCATCTCCAATAAGCTACTCAGAAAAAGTCAGAAGTAGTTCTATGGCTCAAGTGGTAGAGCCCTAGCCTTGAGCACGAAGAGGCTCAGGGACAGCATTCTGGAGCTGAGTTCAAGCCCTAGAGCTGGAGAAAGACAGACAGACAGACAGACAGAACCTTTTTTTTTTTTGGCCAGTCCTGGAGCCTGAACTCAGAATCTAGGCACTGTCCCTCGATTCTTTTGCTCAAGGTTGGCACTCTACCGCCTGAACCACAGTGTCACTTCTGTCTTTTTCTGTTTATGTGGTACTGAGGAATAGAACCCAGGGCTTCCTGCATGCTAGGCAAGCACTCTACCACTAAGCCACACATCCAGTCCAAGATTAACCTTTCAAAAGTCAACTTTAATGGAAAAATAAGTTGTTTGATGGGTTTTTGAGCTTTGTAACCCTAGAACTATCTTCTTGATGACATATTTCCCAGTTTAAGTTTAGAGTCCACTTTCTTGAAGTTTTTATATTTGGAGGTAGAGAGCATTATTCCTCCTGAAAACCTTGATTTTTTTTTTAAATCAAGGTTGCCACACCCTTCAGTTGAGTCCTTTACCTCACTGGCCCAAGGGTGTATAATCTCTCAATATTAATCTAGAGATTAGGTAAATAGCAGTTAAGAAAGATTTAATAGGCTGGCCTCAAAAGCAGTTAGGAGAGATTTTATAGACTGGCCTTTTCTCCCACATGAAAAGTGAAGCTCTAAACATAGTAGTAGCTTTGCAAAAGGTAAATAATACCACTGCCTCCAACCCTGACCACACACTGGTGAAAAAAAGTTCTAGCAATGAGCTGACAACATTTTGTACAAATTACTAGATTTCAATTTTTTCATTTTTTATTTTACTTTTTGAATTAGCCTATGCTTTGGATTTCAATTCTTTCACCTGATCTTTTGAACGGCAAGTCTGAGTTCACCAGCAGTTCTATTCCCTTTCCAAAGCCCACGGAGTAAAGCAAGACATGTGTCTGACAAGTCCTTACACTCCACTTAGGTCCAAGTTCAGTCCTGCCCTTATTCATTTCTGATTATCTGTATACTGCCCAGCTATCTCCCTTAAAATGTGATTACAAACTCCATTTCCCATACACACCTCCTCCATTCTTGCTAACAGCAATGCCTAACCAAAGAACTAACACATCTTTGAGAATGTTCCATTTTACCAGATTATGGTCAGTTCAAAATTCTAAAGACAGGTAACCTGTTCCATTTATCATTACTTAAAGCCCTTCAAAAAATACCCCCCACCAACCAGCAGAACAAGCTTTCCATCCAAAAGACAAAAACACAGCGCTTCCACAATATACAAACATTGGGACCTTTATTTAAAGGGTGGCCATGCACAGTATTATTCCCAAGGAAATGGTTATATAGGCACTCAACTAAGCACAATGGGAGAATGCTTCATGAGATAGCATGCACATTTCTGATTGCAGGTCCCTGCAAATGGCTTCCCTGGCTGCTGAAGAAGTCTATAAAGTTTTCAGGCTGGGCCTGGGAGAAAGGCCTACCTGCAATCGGAAATGTTGGAAACACTCAGGTTCTTCTGACCTGGGGCATGCCTTGTCCACAACAGAGCTAAGCTACGGCTCCAAGAGGAAATAAGGACTGATAGGACTCCGGCCCTCAACATCCCTGAAGTCAAAAACTCCTCTGAGAACTGAGCTTTATTATAGCCAAGCCCCACAGAGGGTTTCCTATTTCTGGTACCTCCAAAACTGGCCACCCTCCCGGAGTGACTTAACTCTGAGTACCAATCGGGCAGTGCCAGCCAGCCACCGCGCTGGGGTGAAGGACTTTGGGATGCTGGTGGACTCGGCAGAATAAGCTGGAGCCTTTGTGGGCAATCCGGATTCTCCCAGAGCATCTGAGTTACACGCCTCCATCCAACGCATACTTATTCAAAGTCCACCATATGCCCGGGCACCCTGCTAAGCTTCCAGGGAGGGAAACCAAGCCACAGTCCCCCAGCCTCTGCAAAGACAGACAAGGGCCATCTGCGGGGTGGAGCGGGCCCCAGGAAAGCAGCCACAAGTTGCTGAGCCCAGGAGTGGCCCCGGAAACAGCACGACCCCTGCCTGTGTCCGAGCCCTGCCTGTGTCCGCTGCGCACGCCCGCCAAGCCAGGTGAAGAACGCGGGAGAGGGCAGGTAGGCCCGGGGGCAGGTGTGCAGGTCGGGGGCACACCTGAGGCGGCAGAGCGGGAAAGGGTGGGGTCCCCAGAGACGCGAGAAAGGCCGGAGACCCGGGAGGAGAGGGGGA
>NW_012267234.1:6538837-6576111 GCF_000151885.1 Dipodomys ordii
CGCTCCGCGGCCCCGCGAGGGGAGGGGCGTGGTCTGGGCGTGGTTACGCGCGCCGCGCCCCGCCCCTCCCTTGCTTAAGTCCCGCCCTCTACTCGCCTTCACCTGCGCCTGGCAGCGCTACTGGTGGGCGTCCGCGGTCCGGGCTGGAAAAGGCAAGGTCGGGAAAGTCTGAACACCTTCAGACCCGAAGACAGAGGCTTGAGGAAGTGTTGAAGGGGTCTGGGGAGGCATGGCGTTGCTCTCCCCCTCCCCGATGGCTCTGCCTCAGTTTCTCTTTGGTAGGATGGGGTGGATCCAGGTCGCCTGGGCCACCCCCGTGCAGAGCCCAGCCATGGGCGTGTGTGACTCCTCTTCTGCGGTAAATTGGTTCTGCGGCCCAGAGAGCAGCGGCCAGCAGAGAAGCCCAGACTCCCAGTCTGCAGGATCCACACAAGTATCTGGGGAAGCTCTGGACCCCTTGGCCTGTTCAAGCAGGGATTCGAGCTTAGACTGAAGCCAGTGTCTGCTCCCTGCTGAAAAGGGTTTTAATACCTCTGCCTAAGCATCAAGCCGGGTGAAACTTGGATTTTGCCCTGAAGGCATTAATTAGGGACAAATTTGCAATTCAAGTGTGAAGGCTAATTTTAAGCTTAAATAAAACACTAACTTTCTAAGAATTGTTGCTTTGATTTCAAACTGTTCCACACCAGAAATATAGACAACCTCATTCTCTATGGTACCCCGCTCTGTGAGCGGGGCATTATTGCTGCTGTTTTGCATGAGAGGACCCTACAGCCCCCACAGGAAAGTGGCTTGTCCAGACACATATACACACACACACACACACACACACACACACAAACTATTTTTCAAAGATCGAAGAGCAGTGACTTTATTTGATCAACTACATATTTATTGGGCTTCTACCATAAGTCAGGAAATATGCTAAGAATTGAAGAATGTCACTTTAAGGTGACAGGTTGAATGGTTGGACATAAGCTCTGATTTCTGTTTTCTCCAAAAATTCCAGTGAAATGACAGCTATAGGGATTGGGGGGTGGGGTGGTTGCGGGGCTTGAACTCAGGATCTGGGCGCTGTCCCTGTGCTCTTTTGCTCAAGACTAGTGCTCCATTTTGAGCTACAGCTCCACTCCCTTTAGGGATTTTTTTTAAAAGATATAAAACCACAGAGACAAAGAATGGGAAAGGAGACAATCACAACAAAATATTAGAAGCTGGGAAGCACTGGGTAATTCATGTAATATATCCAAGAAAGCTAAACCTTAAACTGGCAATGAAAAAGGCTGAAATGTAACTCTGTATCTCAGAACAAAAGGCTCAGAAATGGGTGACAGCTGAGTGGGGAATGTGGCTTAGTGGTAGAGTGCTTGCTTAGCATGCATGAAGCCCTGGGTTCAATTCCCCAGTACCATATAAACAAAAAATGCCAGAAATGGTGCTGTGGCTCAATTGGCAGAGTGCTAACCCTGAGCAAAAAAGAAGCTCAAGGATAGTGCCAAGGCTCTGAGTTTAAGCCCCAGACTGGCAAAAAGAAAGAAAAAAGAGAGAGACAGACAGACAGACAGAGACAGAGAGAGAGACAGAGGGGGGAGAGAGAGAGAGGGAGGGAGGAAGGGAGAGAGAGAGGGAGGGAGGGAAGGAAAGGAGGGAGAGAGGGAGGGAGGGAGGGAAAGGAAGAAAGAAAGAAATGGGTGGCACCCCATGGTACTAGTGGCTCATGCCTGTAATCCTAATACTCAGGAGGCTTGAGACCCGAGGATCACAGTTGGAAGCCAGCCCAGGCAGGAAATAGTCCATGAGACTCTTATTTACAATTACCCAGCAAAAAGCCAGAAGTGGAGCTGTGGCTCAGGTGGAAGAGTGCTAGCCTTGAGGGGAGAAAACAAAGTGACAGCCCAGGTCCTGAGTTCAAGCCTCAGCACCAGTACAAAAAAAGTTTTTTTTTTCTTTTTTCTTTTTTTTTTGGTCCGGTTGTGAACTCTGGGTCTGGACGCTGTCCCTCAGCTCTTCAGCTCAAGGCTAGCGCTCTACCACTTGAACCACAGCACCACTTCCGGCTTTTTTCTTTTTGCTTATGTGCTGAGGAATCGAACCCAGGGCCTCATGCATGCAAGGCAAGCACTCTGCCACTGAGTCACTTTCCCAGCCCAAAATTTTTTGTTGTTGTTGTTGTTGTTTTGGGGGGGGTCCGGTCGTGGGGCCTGAACTCTGGGCCTGCGCAGGACCCAAAAAAAAAAAGTTTAAGCCCTAAGTTCAAGACTGGAAACTGGCAAGCACCTGTGCGCTCTCTCTTTATCTCTCTTTCTCTCTCTCTTTCTCTCTCTCTCTTTCTCTCGCTCACGCTTTTTCTCTCGCTCGCGCTCTCTTTCTCTCACTCACACTCTCTCACTCTGTCTCTGTCTCTCTCTGTCTCTGTCTCTCTCTGTCTCTCTCTCTCTCTGTCTCTCTCTCTCTCTGTCTCTCTCTCTCTCTCACACACACACACACACACACTGAATCTCAGGAATCAGTGGTAAGCAAGGCAGACACAATCTCTGTCAGCAGAGACAGCACAGAGAGCAAGTATGGAAACTCCTTGAAACTGCTTTAGCAATGAGTGCAGAGAAGGTACTGAATGCTGCTGGATGAAGGATGGTGTTTGTGATGATATATGAATTGCCACTAAAAGATTTAATTGAATCTATGGATAAGAATTCCAGATGAGATCTGAAATATGAATGGCAGGATGGTGAGAGCTGTGGAATGTTGGACATATATTCTGGACAGAGGGAATGATGTGCAGAAGCCCAAAAGCAAGCAACAGCAAAACCCACTGAAGAGATTCAAGTGCAGAATTCTGGGCTGAAAGTCAGCCCGGGCCATGTTGGGCTGACTCTTGGGTTGTGAGTTCCAAACGGAAGAGGGTTTAGCACTAGATCAGCCCCGGGAGGCCTGCCTTCTGAGCCGCTCCCCCTGGCTTCTGTGCAGGCGATGGATGGAGCAGAAGCCAGATTGGAAGCTCCCCTCTAGTACTTATTAACTGTTCTCTCTCTTCCTGGCCACTTGCCTACATTTATTTTTAGGTCCAGAGACAGACTCAAATTTTTCTCTTCTGCATTTTAACGGAAGTTCACAGACTTCCAAAAAGTGTTGTTGGGGATCCCACATAGATCCTTAAATAGACAAAACCTGGCATCATGGTCCCTTCCTTGGCATTGAATTGTAATACATCTCTGATGATAACTGTACCTCCAGGTGTCTGAATGCTAAAAACAAAGCAAAGCCAATAAGTGATAGAGAAGAAGGCAGTGCTTAGACAGGCCCCATTCCAGGATCTGGTCCTCATGTCCAGGACTGACTCCTAGCATACTGATGTAAAAGCCAGATGCAACTTGATTCACCATGGCCAAAGGAGAGATGGCCAGAAGGAACCATCTTATCTGAAACCCCGGACATATCCTGGATGAATGTGTTGTTCAGCTCAGTCAGATGGTGTGGAGGGATATTTGGAGCCTGCAGACAGGCTTGCCCACCAGGATCACTCTCAGGACCCCTGTCTTTCTCAGAGACTAAGATTTGAGGATTGTAGTTCAGACACAGCTGGGGCAGGAAAGTGTAAGACTCTTCTTTCCAATTAACCAGTGAAAAGCTCAAAGTAGGGCTGTGGTTCAAATGGTAGAGCACCAACCTTGAGCAGAAAAAGCTAAAGGACAGTGCCCAGTCCTGGAGTTCAAGCCCTAGTACCAGCATGCACACACACACACACACACACACACACACACACACATGCGTGCAAGCATGTATACATGCAAATAATAATAATAATGGAACATCAGAACTGAAAAATACATTGAGACTTAGTAATAAACAAACTAGAGTGGCACCCTTTTGTATGTAATACCAAGTTCATGGGAGGCAAAGATTGGGAGAATTGAAGTTCAAAGCCAATCCAAGCAAAGAGCAAACCCTATATTAATAAACAAGCCAGGTGTGAGAGAGAAAGATTATGGTCCAACCTGGACAAGAAATTTGAGACTCTATTTGAAAATAACCTAAAGCCAAAAAATGGACTGAAGTGTGGCTGAAGTGGTAAAGTGCCTCCTATCATGCTCAAGGCCCAGAGTTCATTTACCACTGCTGCCAAAATAAATAAACTCAGTAACGAGCAAGGACCCTGAGAGACTTCTGTCTCCAACAACAACAACAAAAAATACAGTGGTGACAAGAGGTTTCAAGCATAAAGTACATAATAGGAAGACTGATTAAGTTTGTCATGAACAGTCATCAACATATAGCATGAACCAGACATGCAGGGAAATTGATATTTAACATTTCAAGATTAACAAGTTGGCTGGAAATGAGTCTGCTTCCAAAAGACTTCTTTTTAAAGAATGGTACGAGTGTAACGTCCTTGTGTCTGACAGATTAAACTCAGAGATGTAAGCATAAACAATCCCTTCCTTTCTGTTTGAAAGAAGCCAATGTCCATGTCTCTGGGTTCTGTGCCAGTGTTAGACTCCTCCAGCACCATTCCCACGTGCCTAGGGGCAGTGCCAGGGTAGGGCAAATTCCAGGCTGGACTGGTTGCAGGGTTAGCATCAACTGCTGCTTCTGCAATAACTTGTCCCTTCAGGCAGAAAAAAAAATGCTTCCCAAGTCTCTAAAAATAGTGCTTGCTGGGATTTTCCAGTTTTGACATTCCTTCAGCTCCTATAATACAAGGACTGCGGTAGCCAGCCCATCCTGTGCCCCTCACCAGAGCCTCCAGTGGCATCCCACTTTGTGTGGGGCCCACTGTTTGGTTCCTGGTGCCTCTGGTATAGGGGCTTGTGTGGGTGTGTAATTATAGAATCATGGATTTCTCTGCCCCTCTACAGAGTACAGGCAGTACCCTTCACATTCATCCAAGACAGTAAGTAGAGCTAGCTCCTGGACATCCTGTACCATTCAGGCTGGATGTCACTCATCTAGGAACACCTTCCTGAGTCCTCAGGCTTGGCTGCTGGCTTCCACAGACCTCTTGCATCCAATTATTTATTACACTGTATTGTGACTCTATTTACCCATCAGCATGCTACCCATCTGGACCTTGAGCTGGCAAAGCATCATTTACCTCTGGTCCAGCTCAGGATCAGATGCATGGCAGGAACCATCTGTGAAACACAGGACTAAGTGTTGAAACGAAGTCAGCACTCAGCAGTGTTCATTTAGGGATGGTTCTAAACAAGCAAGACAGGCCAAGGCATTCTGGGAAGAGGAGCCTGCCTAAGCTTAGGTCCTAATGGAAAGAAACAAGTGCTGTTGGTTTTATTCAACTATGAGAAGGATTCAGTGGTATACGATGGGCAGAGACAGCTGGGCAACAATAGTAGGTTGGGAACAGATTCCCGAAAGACTGACTCAGCTCCCCCAAAGGCCCATGTGTTCAAAGTTTGGGCCTCAGCACAGCACTATAGAAAGGTAGGCTGTGGGACCTATAGGAAGCAGGGTTTTATGGAAGGCCCTTGGGTCATTGTGTAGATCACGGGACCTCGGCACATCCAGGCTGCCTCTTTTGCTTCCTGGAATGAGGTGCAGTTGTTTCTACCATGTCTTCACAGCCACTGCCATCTTTCACGTCTAGCAGATGCCCAAAGCAACGGGTCCACTCAATCTTGGACAGTAACCCCCAGAGTGATCATCTTAGTGGACCTTTTCCATTAGATTTAATTTTCTCAGCTATTTTGTTACAACAATGGAAAGCTAACTAACATAAAACTCTTATGAGGGCCGGGCACAGTGGCTCATACTTGTAATACTAGTTACTCAGGAGGCTGGTTCAAAGCCAGCCTGGGCATTAAAGCCCATGAGACTCTTCTCTCCAATAAACTATTTTTAAAAAGCCAGAAGTGGAACTATGGCTCAAGTGGTAGAGCACAATCCTTGAGCACTAACCTAGAGCAAAAACTCAGGGACAGCTCTTAGGCCTGAGTTCAAACCTCAGGACTGACTGGCAAATAAATGAACAATTTATGAGGGCTGAGCATGGTACTGTGTGCCTTTAATCCCAAACACACAGAAGACTGAGGCAGGAGGATTGCGAGGTTAGACTAAATTCCCAGTTAGACTAAGCTATTACAAAAAAAAACAAAAGTTCTGAGAAGTCATTGGAACTATGCTTTGCTTTGTAAGCAAGAAACTGACATAACAAGATTTAGGTAAAAGCAAAAGGTATAAATGAATAATTCAAATCCTCATCTTCTTAGCATCACCCAGCAGAGATAATGTTATCTTGAATAATATATAGAACTTTTTTATTTAAAAGGAAAACAGTCATAGGGCGTGCAGATAATCTGCAGATGATTTTATAGACCTCCAGACCACTGGGGGGAGCTCAAGAGCAGCCAGAAATGCCCTAAAGTGCAAGGTGACAGAGCTATGAGCACCTTATCTAAGCCTCACAGGATGGACAGACCTTAGGCAAAGTGGTCAGACAGCAAGAGCAGGAATGTGGCAGGGTAGAATACAGCAAGTGAGTCTGGTAACGAAAGAATATTCATCTTTTATTAAAAGATATAGTGGAGTGGGGCTGAAGGTGTGACTCATATTGTAGAGTACCTGATACAGTATTTTAGACTTTGCCAGAAAACCACACAGACATCCAGGTACAAAGAACAAAGAGAAGGTTTATTGCCAGGAAAGGGGTTGGCAAGACCCCCTCTCACAAGGGAGAAGTGAGAAGAAGTGCCAGCTATTGTCTGAGGTGACCTATATAACCTAAGAGGTCTAGGAGGGGCTAGAAGGGGCTAGGAGGTAGACCCTAGTGTGGATGTGAGGGCCAGGGGCTTCATCATGGCGGACTAAGATTTATGATTGCTGCCCAAATAGTAGATAAGGGGCCCTGCAGCTGGCCAAACCTGAAGGTCACTCAAAGGAGCGCTTGCTGCCTTATATGATGGCAGCTAACCCAGAGAAGTGCCATCCCAAGGTAGAGGGCGTTGGAGGCTGATTATTTACTGCCTTTACTACACGGGCCTAGTGCTGCCTTAGAATGGAGAATGCTATGCTGTGGAAAGGGGAAGGAGCGTTCTAAGCTACAGGAAGAGAGCTCATCGGGCTAACTACCCAGCCATGAGCAAACAAACTGAGTAAGCTCAAGGCCCTGAGTTCTGAGTCTTGATGCTGGGGGAAAAAAAAGAAAAGATGTAGAGGAACCTTAGGTTTTAGGGCCATTGGTAAAGCCCCAACTGCCACACCACTTTTGCTCTGCGGCGTACACATATGGGCAGACTTCAATGTTGCTTGTATTTCAGTTGAATTTATGTAGAAATACATAAAATTACCAATGTAGTCTTCATTGTTAGGACTCTAGTCTCCTTTGGGCTAGAATAATTTCTCAGCCTTTCCTTGACTTTCTTGACCTTAAACTTTTTTCTGAAGAAGATGGCCAATTAGGATTAACTTGTTTGTCTTAAGGAGACTTCACAATTAGATTCTAGTTTTGCATTGGGGGTGGTGGTGCAGAAATATGTGATGGGTTCTATCAGGAGTAACACAATTTCCATTCATTTCTTTGCCACTGGTGGTGTTTTCTTCCCTTAAGATGAGGAATTGAACTCAAGGGTCTCAAGTTCCGAGGCAAATACTCTACCAGGTGAGCCATACTCCCAGTCCTTGTGGGTTTTTTTTTTGAAGGTTTTTGCTTTCCAGGTAGGGTCTTTAAGCTAACTTTGCCAGGGCTGGCCTCAAACCACAATCCTCCTGTGTTGTCTGGGATTATTACAGGTTGTATGCTATCACCCATGATGTTCACTTTGATCATTTGATTGGGTTCTCCACTACAGTAGACTCATTTTCAACTTGTAATGTCTGGGACAAATTGAACATCAAAATAAATACTGACTGGAATAAATTATAACTTACTGGATAGACCATATAGCTTTGGCAATGGGCGGGGGTCTGTTGCTTAGATTGGTGTTAAATTCCTGATCCTCCTGTTTCAGCCTCCTGGGTAGCTAGGATCACCACTTCACATCAATGCTTCAGGCTCAACTTCCAGGTTTTGATGAAGAAAAAGATGTCACTTCCCATGGAACTTATATTTGTTTACATCATCAGACTCCTTTGTTCATTGTAATCCATTCCTTTTTCTTCTAGTGCTCAGATTGTACCTGATTTGGCCAGTGAGTGTGTGTCTTTTTTTTTTTTCTGAGATCCAGATTCAAACTCAGTGACAATTTCGCTCATTGGCTAATGCTCTGACATCTCAGACATGCCTCCCACACTGTGTGTCTTTTTGACCATACCATTGTTCCCTGAGTCCTTTCTTACTCTCAGGTACAGATGTTCTGGAGCCAGCTTTTCCTGTCTCACTCCTGACATATGCTATATTTCTCCAAGGAGCCTCAATTTATTATTCTTAAAGTATTGGTGGTTGAACACAAGAACTCAAGCATGTTTATTCAATCACTGAGCTATACCTCAGCTCCTCCATTTGTTTCATTGGAAAAAGTTATTTAGAAACCAAGATCTTGGCCTGAGGTGTGCTCAATGACACTGGGCTGCTCTTGCTCCCTGGACCTCCCAGAGCAAAGAATTTTGTGCACGTACCCCGCCCCCCCCCATCTCTCCATACGATTACATCCAATTGTTCTTAGACTCATATGTGTTGAAAAGCATGAGTTCACACTGACACCTGGATTCCAAACCAATATTACAGGGTTCATTCTGGTTTTCTTTCTTCACTATTTGCACCTCCCTTCCTTCTCTGGCACTCAGAAGCCCTGCTATTCTTTATTCATAAATTTTCTGGACCAATGCCCATGTATACAAAACTCTCTGATACCCACAGTCATCTCCACACCTGCATAGATGCCCTCCCTGCCATATGGCTGGGCCATCCATATCTGGCTGCTCTCATCTAAGAGGGTGCCCTCCTCACCCACCTATGCTGAGATCTTCAGTTGGGCCACCCCCTCCCCATAGCTTTCCTCTGCTATGGCTCCTCACTATCCACCCAAGCACAGACACCTCTTCCCACCTAAAGACTACATTGTTGATAGAGAGGTACTCTGCAAGGATTTCTGCTTTTCAAGTGAAGAATCATCACTTGGGCTGTAGCTCCTGAGACGATCATCCCTCTTGGGGAGGGCCTGCCTTGTTCACTTCCCCATCACCAGCATCTCAAGTACCACCAACTCAACCTATTGCTCCTTAGAAAGTGCTATGGTTGTCTAGGAGAAACACCAAAGAGGCCACATACCTCAACCACTTATCTGGACACCCACACATGCAGATGGCAGAGAGCTGACTTGCCCAAGCAAGCAGGCAGTTGCCCAGGTGATGGAATTTATGTGAGCTAAGAGCTTGTCTGCTCTAAAATAACTCTCTTACGCAGGCTAAACTAGCAATTTCTTTATTTGGCTTTAAGACCCAGTGCTTAGCGGTAACCAGCAGGGGAGGAGAAGAAAGAGCTGCAGGCTGGAGAGAAGGTAGTAGCAGTGACCTTGAGATTTTCTTTCCTAATTCTACTCCTGACTTCCTTTGTGACCTTGATAGTAAGTTCGCTCCCTAGTCCTACCTCGCCATCTCTAAGCTGGCAAACATAGAAGGTCCTTTCAAGAACTAAGGTCTGTCCATCACTCAACTAGTTCAGATCTGAATATTGCCACACATGGTAGAGCTAAGAACTTGGCTCAACCAGGGCGCCCAGTTCTCCCTGGAGGCGGGTGAGATTCTCACCAGCTCAGAGGATGCTACCGAGACCCAGGGAGGCCATGACCACACACAACTGTTAAGATTTGGAACTAAAACACAAATTCAAGTTTGCTCATCTTCAAGTCCCCAGTTGAGATGGTCCAGGTGTCAAGGTTGTGGCTATATGTTAGTTTTCCTTTCTGTCGGAGCAGTTGCAAGCTCAGTTGAGTTTCTGAAATAACGTTTGGTTCCAAGTGCAGGGAGATAGATGGAAGCATGGCTCAGCAGTAAAGCACCAGCCTAACAAATGAAGCCTTGACTTCAAATGCTAGTACCACCAAAAGAACCTACCACGTGCCGGAGGAACCCCCTGGCAGATCGGCTAGATTGATGCTGGTTTGGTGAGGTTTCCATGAGGCCCCAATGCTAGCTTCAGTGTTTGCTTCTCTTTCCCATCCAGCATGATGGGAGAAAACTGCCCTTTTCAGACAAAAACTACAGAGATGTCCAGTCATATCCAATTTACTGACTTAAGAGATGGTCTAAAGCAATGGCAGTTAAGAGGGAGATGATGATGTAAGAGGAAGTGTGGTTCAAGTGGTAGAGCCCAAGCCCTGAGTGAAAAAAGGCCAAGGGAGAGCATGAGGCCCTGAATTCAAGCCTTGGAACTTGAGACTTCGTGTGTGTGTGTGTGTGTTACACAAAATTATTTAAAAATATAAAAAGCTTAAAAATAAAAAGGAAAAGGTCATGGGGCAGGAGAGAATGGTCACAAGTTACTTTCACTAGAGTCCAAATTCTGGGGAGAAGAGAAACAGACCTTTTTGGAGCTGCAGAAGCCTGCACACAAAATGTTTTCAAAGGCGTTCTGTGAAATCTAAAGATGTCCACAGCCAGCCAAAACTAGATGGAAACCCTTACACTTGGGGCTGCTAAAGAGTAACACCAAGTTACCCATGGAACAACAAAAAATAAGTACTTTAACCTTTTAACCTTGAGTATTGCGAACAGGTTCCTCCCAGAGGACACCTAGCTGTGACTTTTACAAATGGGTAGAGGGCTGTCAAAGGCAAAGCTGTCACTTGGGGAAGCCTATGCCATGAGATTTTGTTCCTGTATCCTCTCAGGGCCTGTTGAGAGAGAAGAGACTCTCAAAGCAGAACCACCTCCTCAAGTAGAACCTTTGAAATAGCTTTGCAACATGCCTGTTTCTGTACCCAAAATACAATATTGTTTAGGGCCCTAGATAGACTCAAGTTTAATTCCAGGCTAGCATTGGTTAGAATCTCAGTAAGTCCAAAATGGATTCACCATAAAATGGTGCCAACTATTTCAAATATCAAGGACCGATGTTACATGACACAGGCGTAACATGACACAGGCTGCTGACAGATGCACCAAAGCCTCCCACCCTTTAAAATAAATTACTGCCTTAGAAAGGAAGAGTTTTAAATTGTTGAATTCTTCCCAAAACGAAAACTTAGCATGCGTCACAATGTGTTTGCTTTTTCTAGAACTTGAGACCTTTATAGATGCCGATAGAGTGGGTGACAAGGGGAGGCTGGCAGAATGTTGGAAGAGCCTGAGGACTTCTTTAGGCTCCTGCATTATATAGGTTCCATGAACTGTTACAGAAAACCTTGCACAGGACATCTTACTGTGTCACTTACCTTGATAAAACCTACCGAGATGGAACACAAAGTTAAACACTGACAGTACTGGAAAAAACTCTAACTGTACTCACATGGGCATTTCTTACCCAAGGTGAGAAACATTCAGTCAAGCTCCTGTGTGACCTGTCTGCCTAAGCATGTGTGCCCAATACACAGCCCCAAGTCTCCACTGCTCTGTAGTTCCCAATTCCTGGTCTTGCAAACCTTTGCTATCTCAGCAAAGCTTGCCTCTTTCTCCTTCAAGGCCTGAGATTCACCCATCGGAGCATGGGGAAACATCTGGGCCTGGTGTGCAGTGAGTCAGGGTGGTACACTTGGTCATCCTTAGTGGGTACATGTGTGGGTGGGGGGAGGGGTAGCTTCTTCCTTCTGATCTCAGCACCACTGTTGAAGGCTTGTTACTTCAGTCTGAATACACCACTTGTGCCTCCCTGGCAGCCAGAGCTTCGAGACAGACTGCACTTTGTATCCTGCTGGCTAGCTGCAGCCGTTGGAGTGTAAGGAATGCAATACTTATATGTTCTGCTTCCAGAACCCCGTGCTCTGTGGTGGCATCCTGTAGAAAATGTACCAAGAACCACCATGGTGATCATTCAGAAGACAGCCATCCCCCTCAACTCTATTTTCCTTAGAGGTGAAATATTTAAACTACAACCTGAAATTACACATACCCGCACACACATCAGGATAGGGAGGGCTTGGGGTTGCTTAGGAATTGTTTTCAGGAATAATCACACCATATGCCTAGCACCATGCATACCTCTTCTAATGTTTGTGACAGAAATTTCATTCCCACCTTACAAGGATGGGGAGAGCAGGCCTAAGATGGGTAAAGTTGCCCAGCTTTGTCTCGTTTTGTTTCTTGCTCAATTTCTCATCTGTATGAATTGCACTTGCTTATTGGAAAGTAGTGAAAAAATGCACCAGGATTGGAATCCATTAGAACGCATGTCCTCCCAACATCAAGCCGCCTCCTTCCAAACCAGAACTCTAGCAGTGAGTGAGTGGGCACAGGACCCCTAAAGCAGATGAACAGGCAGACCCAGGCCTCCAGCCTGTACACACTAAGGGATAGTTGTAGTGGTTAAGGTCTGTGTCAAGGCTCTGTATGCCATGAAAGAGGAAGTTCTAGGTAGAAGCAGCAAGCATCTCAGCCTACTGTTCCCAAAGTAAAGTGACTATAATCCTTCCTCTTCATATAGGCCCATTGGATACTTTACACTCCCTGCCTTTTTGTTGTCTGTGTAGCAGGTGTGGAGCCTCCACTTTTGTCAGCCAGGGGAAGAGGTAGAACATGTGGCTGTGGGACCACAGATGAGAAAGCTTTCAGTAGCTGCATTTCACCATCAACTGAGCACAGGCCATAGCAGAACACGGTGACAGGCAATGGCCACACCGTGGACCAGGCTGCCACCTGCCCCTGTTCTCATCTAGAAACTAATACAGAGAGCAGAACTTGTGTAGTTGTGGGGGAAAAAAGTGTATGGAATGTTTGGAATGATCAGTATGCAACAAGTATTTACTATTACACTGTTACTATTGGGTTATTGATAATATCATCAAATCAAATAGTTCTCTAAGGCAGATTGCTAGAGATCACAGGAATACCGACTCAATCAAGGAATTAATCCAACCCCAATATCGAGAACAACCCAATGTGACTGGAATGCCGACTATCTCACAGAATGTAGCATTCTCCTCTACCCCTAAAAAATTGTCTTAACCAGAATCAAATTATGGAGACACTACCAAAATTCCAGAACATGGAGCTTTCTATACAATAACTCGCTTGGAATTGGATACACTTAGGGGTGTTTTATTTATGTTTTGGTGGTGGTGCTAGAGATTGAACTCATGGTCCTGTCCTTGTCTAAAACTTATTTTAAATTATTTAAGGGAAAGTCTGTCTGTATGAGTGTCTATTGAGACAGAGGAGGAAAAAGGGAAGAGATGAAAGCATAAAGCTTATGTAACAAAAAGAAATTGATAGATCTAAGATGTAAAGATCTACGAGGGGTTCAATACATTCCATTTAGGCTTACAATTTTTCAAATAACAAGTTGAAAAAATTTCCATGAGTGCAATAGTCAGAAATGAAATTCAAGCCGGGCGCTGGGGGCTCACAGGCATAATCTCTGGAGGCTGAGATCTGAGGATCGCAGTTTAAAGCCAGCCCAGGCAGGAACGTCCATGAGACTCTTATCTCCAATTAACCTCCAGAAGACCGGAAGTGGCGCTGTGGCTGTAGAGCGCCAGCCTTGAGCTGAAGAAGTCAGGGGCAGTGCCTAGGCCCAGAGTTCAAGCCCCACAACCGACAAAAAAAAAGGAAATTCATGTTGGGTGCCAGTGGTTCATGCCTGTAATCCAACTAATCAGGAGGCTGAGATCTGGGCAGGACACATCTCCAATTAACAGCAAAATAACAAACTGGAAATATGGCTCAAGTAGTGACATGTCAGCTGTGATCAAAAAGCAAGAGAGCATGAGGCAGTGAGTACAAGTGCTAATACAACACACACACACAGAAAAGGCTTTTTTTTTTTTTTGTCCATCATGGGGCTTGAACTCTGGGCTTGGGCGCTATCCCTCAGCTCTTCAGCTCAAGGCGAGCGCTCTACCGCTTGAGCCACAGCACCACTTCCAGAAAAGGCAGTTTTCTTGAACAGGTTTTACATAGTATATCCTAAGTAAGTGAATAAAGCTGAGTATGGTGATGTATTATCTGTAATTCCAGCAGTCACAAGGCTGAGACAAGAGGATCAAGAGTTTCATGTTAGCCTGGGCTTATGTCTTGTATGAAAAAAGTTAAAAATAAAAATAAACAATAAGCAAGTAAAAAGTATTATATTGTTGTTCTGAAATTTCTTTTTTTTTGGGGGGGGGGATCCAGTAGTGAGGCCTGAACTCTGGGCCTGGGCGTTGTCCCTCAGCTCTTCAGCTCAAGGCTAGCACCCTACCACTTGAGCCTCAGTGCCACTTCGGGCTTGTTTTTTTTTGCTTATGTGGTGCTGAGGAATCGAACCCAGGGCCTCATGGGTGCAAAGCAAGAGCTCTACCACTGAGCCACCTTCCCAGCCCATTGTTCTGAAATTTCTCCAGGTGAAACTCATTCAGCTCAACTCAGACAGTGAAAACTTTGTCCAAAAAACAAGGAAACACAGGCAAACGCACAAACTCAACAGCATTCTACACACAGCCTGAATTAAGTACAGCTTTAAAACTGGAGAGAGAGGCTAGGAGAAAAAAGGAATGGAAGACTACTAGTCATAAGAGAGAATATACATATGTGAAAAAGGAAATAGGCAACTTGATGACTGGTAAGGGGAGGCTGGGTAGGAGGGAAAGAGTGACAGGAGTGACCGACCACGAGTCATTGTACACATGAGTGGACATGTTAGATTGCAACTCCCTTGTACAATTATTTGAAGGTAAAAATAAATATAATAAATGTGTTCCTTTATCAGACTCCGATCATTTCAAGTAAGAGGTACACATTTTTAGTACATGACCAGATACTCCCTGTGATCAACAGACAATGAATATCCAGAGGGACAATTTATCAAAATGAAAGTCACCAAAATTTGTAAGCAGTCTGGATTCATGTTTATTGAAGCCAGTAATTAGAGACATCTTTTTTTTTTTTCCAGCACTAGAAAGCAATTCCACATGACTGCATACTATGCCCGAGAGAGCCACACCCCTTGGACTAAGGCTGGTGGGGAATCTTCTGCAGTCCTAATTTCAAGTTAAAAACATCAATGAACTTAGCATAGAGACAACAGTGAACTTCACTTACAGAATCAACATTGTTAAGGTCATGATGTACAGAGCAGTCACCTTCAACTTCATTAAACTAATAAAACACAATGTCTTTAGTTTAAATACTGACTTTAAAATGCCAATCAAAAAAGTGCAAACAAAAACAAAATAACTTAGCAGCAAAACTGTTGCATTTTTAGGAGAGACCAATTCATGGCCCTTACTTGGGCCACTTCTTCAAGGCTGGGCTTATTTTCTTTTGAGTTTTCTATTTTAAAGACAAACAGCAGATGTAACCACTATAATGTGGATAAATAGTAACAAAATTTTCTTTAACAGTCTACCATACAAATGTATTCTGCAAATAAAACAAATTTTACTTAAAAAAGTAAAGGCTGTTTATTATTTGGCCTTTGGTTCCAATGCTTGAAAGTCTCTAAAATAACAAAAATTAATTCCCCTTCTCCCTCCCTCCCCCCCCCCCAAAAAAAAGAACCTGGAAGTTCCCAAAGGCTGGTTGACTTTGGCAACCACTGAGCACATGACATTTTGTGTCAGTTTCTTCTGACACCAGAAGCATCTACCTGTCATGAGAATAAAAGTCATCTCCAAGAAACCTCCCTTTGTAAGACTGTGTCTTAGCACTTCATCAGTTCTAGTACATTTTATATTGACACAAAAAGTGCTTATCAGTACAAAGGATAAAAAACAAAATTTTGCATTAAAAGTTTAAACCATACTCTATTGCCTTAGGTATGTGACTTTCCAAGAATCCCTTCTTTGTGAGGTCATTCATTTTGCTCCAGGTTCAATGAAAGGATTAAGTGATCCCACCTACTGTGTGGACACAAACCATCTGGCATCCACTGGCCACATCACCACAACTTCATTCCACAGTTTACTGTCACCATCACCTAAGTAACCCAGTAACTGAAAGTTAACCCAGTAATTGAAAGTTCAACACGTTTTGAGAAAAATATAACTGAAAAAGGAAAAAAAAAATAAAGTATTTCAACAATAAATCTGGCACAAGAAACATTTTTTTTTTTTGCTAGAAAGGTAAATAAATACTCAGCTTTCTCATTAACAGTGTTCAGACCTTTATAGAAGCAATGCAAGCAAGACTGTTTAGGAGTCTTGTTATATAACATGTAAGTTATGCCCAGTACTAAATTAGTGGTTATTGGGATCTGGTATGCAAAAGGAAGGACATTAGGGAGGTTATGCTGGGACATGGTACAACAAACAGTCATATAAAAAGTAAACTCCACATAACTGAACTGTGGTTTTTTTTCCCCTTGGTTTGACAACATATGTTTTATACATTAAATTCAGGGTAGTGTTTGCATTTACATGCTCTGTGTCATGTATATAAAATTAAAAGTGCCATTTCGAATCCACAGAAGTCATTCCCAGAGTGGTGGTGTGACATGACATGAATATGCCCTAAATGGGAGATGCCTGAAACTCATTTCCCTAAGGAAAAAAAAGCTGTATCTTAGGAAAACATAGAAGAAATCTATCACTTTCATTTTCAATATAAACCATCACACTTGTCTACCTGACAGCACTGATCAGACCAGGGAGCTAGGACACAACCCTTTTGCATCAGTGGAACTCCTTGAGGGTTTCCACAGACTGTAAGGCAGGGATTGGTACAAGCCAATTAACCAGAATGTAATGACGCCAACTTTCTGTAGCACATTGCACCATGGTAGAATGAGAGGTTCATTACCCATTTTCTATCAGTAGGCCAGCCTATGGTCATAATAATAATAATAGTAATAAAAAATTTAACTTAAAAAAAACAAAGCAGGAGCTAGTTAGACAACACAAAGCAAACTAATTTTGTATCTGTTGACGTTGAACATAGCCCACAGCAACTGCCTGCCCCAGACTGCACACCTGTGGGCCAGCCTCTCCCCAAGGACGTGGCCTGGGCCAAGTAGGGGTGTCTCAGCAGCCATCTTCCCCACTCAGGTTGGCTCCACTTGACTCAGGCATCCCATACTTAATATACTTTCCAAAAGTTAAGCTTGCATTAGAACAAGTCTAAATCCCATTTTGCTTAGTGCTTAGTTTGGAAATGCTTCTAATTTTGTCTTACACAATGATTATTCAACTTCTATCGAAGACAGTACTTCTTATCATCCCGCCCATCTCCTCTTTCCTCACCTGCCTCAACGTTCAGCTTCCCCACCATCACCTCTCTCACTCTTCCTCAAAAATCTTCTCTTGCCTGGACTTTCTGCTACATAATCTGCTTCCCAAGAACAAGGGAATTTACTAACCGGCAACCTGGTCAAACCACTATCCCATCAATGATTTTCCTGGCTTGTTTGCTCCACCCTCAGAGAAATTGGGCCCCCTTTCTCTGCTCTGCTTAGGAAGCCCAGCTGAGCTTGCTTCTCATGAGAGCCACATGCCCAAGAGTCCAAGGGTCATCCTTAACAAAGGGTCTGACATGTGCCCTTCCTAAATGTGCATTTCACAGTTGGACAAGCCAATGAAGTTTTTGTTTTTGTTTTTTAAAATTCATCTCCCCTACCCCAAAAAACTGATAGCATGTGCCATATCAGAAAAATTCTGGTCTTAGCAGATCAATATACATAGTTATTTGGTCATTTGACATTTTTTTTTTTTAAAGGAGGATCAAGCTTCATTTTCTGTTGAAGAGTTTGTTACCATGGAGTCTGGTTTTCGAGTCATTCTATCCAGTTCTTCCTGAACATTTGACAACACAGTCTTTTGTCCTTAAAAAAAAAAGGGGGGGAGGGAGCAAAGCAGCAATGTGAGAAAAGAATTAAAAAAGAAATAGTTAAAACCATAGGTTTCTGTAATCATCTATAATGATAGTAATCTAAAAAATAAAAAGTTTTTTCCTCCTAGGATCTCGAGATAGATCCCGACTTAGTCCTTCTCACCGCAAATGTCATAGGTCTGTGCTTCCTCAACTACACAACTATCTTGGTAGGGCACAGGATGCCTTTGTGCCAAACAACAGGGCCTGTCTGCAAACCCTCTCATCCTCCAGTCCCAGCCCTATGCACTCTCACCAACTCCCTGGAGGTGTTCATGAGTTTCAGGCATGCAGCAAACACTTTCTCTGGCTGAAACAGACAGGTGTTCAGGTTTTGTTTCTAATTACAACACTCCAGACTGACTCGTAGAAATACCATTTTCAGTAAGAGGAGACCAAAGCCAGATCATTAGGTCCTGCACAGAGTTGGGAATCCTATTTCTCTGTTGGCAAACACTAACAGGGAGTGGAAAATGACTCCTATTTCTAGTAAGAGAATCATACTAGGACACCACCAGGCCACCAAATCAGACTTTATGTCTTTAAGAATTTGGTTGCTACTAGAGCTCAAGTTGTCTTGTAAGGTGATTTCCTAAGAGCCTCATCTACTCAAGAAATAGCAATTAGGGAAAACACTGTATTACCATACCTTATAGCCAATGGAACACTAAAAACAAAGCTACTGCTTACCTAGCATGCACAGGGCCATGGGTTTGGTCCCTAGCACTATAAAAATAAAACTTCTTCCAGCTTCCTAAGAAAATGTGCAATTCCTAAGGAACTTGTTTCTTTTGTTTCAGAGGCTTCCACAACAGACTTGGCCCACCAGCCACCATGGAAGGACAGGTGGGTGAACTGCCATAGAATGTAACAAGCAAGGAGTTCATGGAGGAGGAGAGAATGCTCTCCAATGAGACAGTACAAAATCCCTTTAAAGCATCACATAAAGTTAAGTAGGATAAATAAAATGTCAATGGTATACTCTAGACCATGACTTCTAGTGGAGAGAGTTTCCAGACCGTCACCACATGTATGACTTCAGCCATACCTTGACTTACCCAATAGCCTGAATGTACATTAAGTCCCACTTTAAATGTGCCAAGGAAAACCTGCATGGTTATAAGGCAACCCCACGGAAAGCGCAGTACACTGCTCAGTCTAAAGTACAGATCTGCTTCCTTTCGTAGTTGTTCAGAACACTGAGCGTCTGCAGGTCAGATGAAGGCACGCACTCCTGTCTGCCTCCCCATTTTCTTAGCACTGCTCAGTCATGAGGGTCCTAAGTCTCCGAAGGCCCCTCTGTACCTGACTTCTTGGCTGTGCTCTGCACCCCACCAGCACCAGGGCTTCCAGGAGAGCCTGTTTTCTTACTCAACAGACTATTGAAGAAGCTGGCCAACACTCCTTCACTTGCTGCATTATCTAAGGAAACAGTAAGGGAAAAAAAAGACATCATCCAAACTGGACTACTTCAAACAAGTACTTCTCATCCTGGAATTAGCTGTTTGTGGCTTTCACCTTTCTAGGTTACCCATTACAACACTCATTTACTATGATTCCTTCCACATCACCATGCTGAGGCTTGTGAATGTAGTGACACTATTAATTGGAAACACATTTACAACATTTCCCACCTAACAAGGCATAAATAATCAGTATTCCACACTGCCTCCAAGTATTTGGGGCAAGGTTTTTCAAAGCTGTACAAGCCCTCCACACTCACAGCCCATATGAAAAGCTCATCTGCTAAGTTGAAGATGCCCAAATTTTGTTTTGATGATCTTACTGCAGCCAGTATTCTTGATAATCCAATACGGTGCTGGTATAACCACTGCTTAAATAATTTAGCTTAATAAGAGCTATGGCAGAGAAAAAGATTCTCCTAATTTGTAAGTAGTAATAATATAAACTAAAGAGTCAAGATTTACATTTTAAGATAACTTTCTATTTCATATTCTTTTCTCAAGAATCTGAACTTCTATACCAAGTAAGTACATTAGGCCACCAATTCCAATGTAGTAAAAGGCTCTGGTGTGGTCTCTGCCAGCAGAATCTCTTCCTCTGGGAAAAGGTAGTGTAGTAAGCAGTCCATTCCCTTTCTTTGGGAAAGGGAATAGACCCAGCTTTTCTAGATCTCCACTTGAAAGACCCAGCCGCTCCTGAAAGGCTCAGGCCTAGGACTAAATTCTGCCCCGGAACAACATACATACTTTTGATGTTTGGGTCCGGCTTCTTTACTGACGTGCCTGGGGAGGCACTGGGGACACTGGCTGGCCCACCCCGGCCCTGGGTTCTCGGAGAGCCAGAGGGTCCTCTTGCAGGGGATTCCTAAGTCCAAAACCAGCCCAGGTCACACAAACACACATAAAAAATAACAGAAATAAAAATTCAAAAAATGAAGACATACTAATGCAAGATATATTCCAAGTCTAGGGTACAAGATTGGGAACATGCTTATTAGCTCAGTTCCTTCCTAGACCTCAGTTTCTCCTAAAAGAAGAACTGACAAGGTAACAAAGCAGCTTATTTTACGCAGATGTAGTCTTTCATTAAACATTTCTTGAGATTCTATTAGGTTCCTGGCCATGGGCCTTCAGGGAAACCAACTACCTTTGAAATAGGAAAGCCCACACAAATATAGCTAAAACAAGTGATGGCATACGTTTGACCCTGTTTGACGTATGGTACTCACGGAGGCTCTCGTGGGTGTGGCAGGCTGCTTGGCAAGGAGTGACTGCAAAGAGAGGGACAAACTGACCATTAACCAAGGCCTGCAGAGATCTGAGTTCTGGAAAAAGAATCTTACTCCTAGTACTCCACTAGAGGGTGCCATTAACAACCAAGTTTCATTTTATACTATAAATGCAAAATATTCTTACTCTAGTAGTTTGATATATGGTGAAAAAGATACTCCATGTTTAAAGCTAAGGAAACAAACAGGGCACAGAAAGGAGGAAGAGTTGAGGAGGGGAGGGAACTGTCAAAACTTCCCATAATGAGTCTATAAACTCATGACATACATAGTCTGGAAGAGAGAAATTTTAAGACTGGGTTTGTGTTGAGAAGTGACAGCTTGGGAAAGCTACTCTCCTCACTGACAAAACAAGTACTACCTGCTTACATGCACTGGACTATGTGGAATTACAGCAGTGAGGCCAGGTCATCAGAAACCTGAAATTTCTAGTGTAAGGGCACTTAAAAAGATCCGAAGCTATCCTTGAAGGAACATGGGCAAAGTAGGCAGGCAAGTATCTAAAGAGAGGCAGGTGCTTTAATCGTACCAGTTCTAGGAAAAGCTTGTAAAGCTTCAAGCTCTCTGAGTCCCCACATGCAGACAGCCCCAACCCCACTGGGAACTGGCATTCCATGCATGAGGAGGCTTCTGTTTCAATCCCATTGGTCATCTTACCTGTTGCTTCATTAGGAACACCTGCTCATCTTCTGCTGCCAACTCTTTGTCATGGACCAGCTGTGAAGTAACACACACACTTGTGGCCACAGGCCAAGAAGACTTCCAAGCTACTATATGCTCCAAGGAGATTCTTAGTTTGGGCCTGCATACAGTTCTAGGGACTTGTTCTTGAGAGTGTGGTTACATTTTTCTAGCCTAGCACAGACCATCTCCCAAAACTTATTATGGCATGCAGCCAACTGAAACTTTAAAAATCTTAACAGGTCCTCAGTAACACCTCTCAGATCAATCTGCAGGAGATCCTAGAGAGAGGGGATCTAACAAATCCAAAAATGATGACAGCACTGTGGACTATGCTGGATGCTACATGGCTCCTTGTAAGAATGCCAGCACTCACACTCCTCACCCTGTGCCAGACGTGACTTAAAGTCTAAAAAAAAAGACCCTTGGATAATTTTTTTTTCAAAGTAAATAATGTAAGATAAGCAAACAAGTTTAAGGCCCTGAGTTCAGGCCCTACCACTAAAGTGAAAGACCTAGTTCTTTACAGGTTTCCATTAGGGGAAAACAAACAAACAAACAACACCTAAAGTAGGTGGCACTATTAGCTACATGGGAAGCCAAGAATGGGAGGACTACAGGGTTTAAGAGGCCAGCCCGGGTAGAAAACTTCTTGAACTCTTATGCTTTTCAACCAACAGCTGGTGTGATGGCATGCACCTGTCATTCTAAATTACGTGGGAGGCTGAGATTGGGAGGCTCAAGGTTCCAGGCCAGCCAGAACAGAAAGCTCACAAGACATCAACTCAACAGAAAGAAGGTAGGTATGATGGTGAGTGCCTGTCATCCCAGCTACATACAAAGGGAAGCCTAAAGTAGGCTGTTCACAGTGCAGAGGCACCTACTCAGGAAGCAAGACTAAATCTCAACAATAATCTGCACATAAAAAGAGCTGAGAGCCTGGCTCAAAAGGTAGAGCCATGAGGCAGGCATGAGGCCTTGTACTCCTCCCAGTATTACTCCTCACCCAACATACCTTTCTCACTGGAGGTTTCACAATAAAGTCTTCATATGTATCTTCTGGCTTCACAGTTGTGAAGTTTTCATGCAAAATAGCTATTTTCTTTTCATTGTCCCAGCCTGCAGGTCTAAAGGCAAAAAAGGAGATTAACTTGCTTTTTCTTAAACTAACCTTCCAGTACACTTAGTCTACTTCAGATTGTAAAGGATTCCTGGGTCAGGTTCTTTCTCAGAGATCTAGTATGTATCTGTTGGAATGGATCGCCACTTTGGCACATAAGCCAAATGCTAAATCCATTTATTAGCATAATAAGTCTTATTTCATATAGAGCTCAGGGACTTCTAGGGCCCTAAGGAGTCAGTATGAGACTATATACTGCCCTGCTGGAAGTGTTCAGTTTCCTCCCACAACTCCACTTAAAAAAGCCAGAGCACAATGGAGTTCTGTTTTGAGAGGAACAAGAAGAACAACACCAAGGACAGAACTTGGCAGGGGCCTGCTGCTGTTTGGCTTTGGCCTGGGGGCTCCCCTCTTGTCTCTGAGAACTCTTCTAACAACAGTTATCTTATGTATTGGTTCATTACTTCTTTTAGTGTGGAAAGATGTGTCCTGGAGTGAAGGGCAACCACCTGCACACCACAGATACAAGGAGGCCTATAGACTCCTATAGGGGTGCTTGAGGATTCAACATCTACTAATGTTCAGCTAGTGTTCAACTTGATTCCCTTAAAGCTAGCAATTGTACACAATTGTGGCACACTTTTGAACTCAAGATCCTCAGAAAGATAGTAATTGACTGTTGTCACAAGTCTTTCACATACAACTTCCAGTCCACAGCTCCAAAGACAATAGGATAGCTAGGCGCCAGTGGCTTCCACCTGTAATCCTACTCAGGAGGCTGAGATCTGAGGATCAAGGTTCAAAGTCAGCCTGTGCAGGAAAGTCCATGAGACTCTACCTCCAATTAACCGTCAGAAAACTGGAAGTGGTACTGTGGCTCAAGTGGTAGAGTGCTCACCTTGAGCTGAAGAGCTCAGGGACAATGCATAGGCCCAGAGTTCAAGCCTCACGACTAACAAAAAACAAACAAACAAACAAAAACCCCAAAACACAAAAACCACAAGTGGTACTGTGGCTCAAAAGGCTCAGCAACAGTAGCCAGGCCTGGAGTTCAAGCCCCACAACAACAAAAAAAGACAACAGGGTGTACAACCAGCATGCTTCCCCCAAATGGCCTGATGCATCATCCTCATGTAGGCAACTACTAAAAGACCCAAAGGTACAAAGGACAGGGCATCATTGAGATACTGCCGTAAGTCTTGATGCCCTCAGAATCCCAAAGATGCTTTTCCATTCCAGCTAAGTCTTAAATTCAACCAGGTGCCCTGCTCCTTCTGCTCTTCAAAATCCCACTGATGTGAGCAGTAAATGATTTCAAAAGCACAGTACTCACTGAGCTTGTGCACCTGGCTGCTTGCTTGCCTGCCCTGGGTGATTCTCCAAAGCAGGTATGAGTTGCCTGAGGGAAGCTCTTCTCTAATCTGCCAAAGGTAACCTATTCTGTTTCAGTGTGTGTGTGGGGGGTGTCTCATATTTCTAACCTCTCAGACTTCCCCATCTCACTCTTTAGGTCTGCCTGAGATCCAAGCATCTTTCAGTATCACATTCTTTGTCGTTCCTATTGCTTTTACTCTTTTTGCTCTCTGGGTCTCTGTAGCAGAGACCACATCTCATTCAGTTCTGTGTTCCCAGCAGAATACCTGAGTACCTCAGGTGAGCCGAGTATGGCTTGCTGAATAGAGAAATGTAATTGTGAAGTACTCTCCCAGACCAGCATCATCACTTATTTATGTATTCAGCAACATGATTCTCTAGAAAGAGAAACCAATGCCAGAAAACAGGTATCCAAAGTCTCTGACAGGACAATCAACCGAAGTGGCTTCCTAAATGTGAAATGCCACTAATAAAAGTATTTAGAACAGCCAAAACCCATATTGACTGGAATGGCAGGAGGATGCTTGGCATCATTGTGTAGAGCGGCCAGAAACACAAGATCCCCAAAATGAAATCTGTTGTACTTCAAAACTCTCCCAGCCAGTACTTCACCAGTTGCTATTAAGTGCCCAACAACTTGCTACTATTTTAAAACTTGCTCTCAATGACCATGCCACCCACTGACAGGCAGAATATTCTTCAATCCAGAAGCAGAGAGAAAGCTGTGTTATCTCCTCTGAGGTCCAGCCTGAGCTGAGGTCCAGCCTGAGCTGAGCCCCAGGAGAGCAGGAGAACTGACTGCACAAAGCAGACAGAAGGTTCACTGGGAAGGGCAAGACACAAATAGTAAATGTACTTTGTAAAAAGAAGAACTCACATAAAAACGGCATCCTTCTCCACAACTAAGGCAGGTGTGGTAAAGTGGAAACCATATGTTTTATGAACAATGTACTTATACAACAAGTCGAGGTTTTTCTCTTCCTTCACTGAGGTGTAAATCAAGGCAGCTCCATCTAATCAATCTGTTTAAGGAAAACCAATCAACTGCCAAAGACAAAATCAATCCATCATATATAAGTACCATTCTTAAATATTATTAAAAGGTCAATATAATTTTTAATGAATATATGAGTAACAAAGTATCAAAAATTTAAAAACTAAAGCTAGGCACAGATGGCTCATGCCTGGAATCCTAGCTACTTAGGAGGCTGAGATCTGATGATCCAAGTTGAAAGCCAGCACAGGCAGGAAAGTCTATGAGACTCTTATTTCCAGTGAACTACCAAAGAGCCAGAAGTAGACTCAGTTTGCAGAGCATCACCCTTGTGAAAGAAGCTAAGGGGTAGTCTCCAGGCTTGATTCCAAGCCCCAGGACCAGCACACCTAAAAACTTAAAAAGGCAATGAACCAAGTCAAAAAAGCATAGAAGTATACTGTTAGTAGGCCATACAGTTGTTGGCTTATTAACACATAAACTATGGTCCTGATCCCTTGGGCTCTTCCTAAGAAGCAACATTAGTGGTTCTGGAGAAAGCTGGGGAAGTATTCTCAGCCTATCAGGGCTGAGGAGTCTTTCCCAGCCTCACAGCGAACAGGTTTGTGCCAAGTAAAGGGCCTATCTCCTACTATGTTGTGGAAATATGGTACCAATTGCTGTTGGATTTAAAAAAAAAAAACAAGATTGAAGAGACTATTGACACAGTATCTCTCTCATGGGTAGCACAAAGGGGAGGGGGACATCTATAGCACTAAACCAAGAGTCAAACTGGTAACTAAACCTTTCTGAATAAAAGTGAAGTCTAAAAAGATTTCTGAGCATGATAAAACTGTCAATAAAATTACATCACCACTTTTTAGTATAAACACTTCTTAGTATATGTAGACATATACTAAATAGTGACCAAAGATAAAGGTAAGTTAATAAGCCTTAAGTTCCAGCAAGCAATTTCTCCCTGGAAGACTATACTCTGGGTTTGAAGGGACTTTCAAGAGGCCTCATTTGGAGGGAAGCCATGCCCCTACGCCCAACAAAGGATACACTGGAGGCAGAACCTCCGTAGGTGCGACTGGATGAAGTCCAAGTGCTCATCCCGATAATCATGCTCCTTCTCCAGGATACTCACTGCATCACACTGCAGAGACAAAACAAAGAGAGCAGTCATCTTTCTATTTCTCTGCCTGCTTCAGAAATAAAAGTAACTCCAAAGAAGAAAGCCATTGGCAAAGTTGCAAATATTAGAGAAAAATAAAACATGTATTTCTTTCATCCCACCCCTCAATTTCTTTATTATAAAGTGCAGATATAAAATGCCTGATCACCTAAGTTGTTGTGTCCAATAAGGTTGCATTGGATGTGCATGGCACTCAAGTGCTTGTCAAGAATAGGACGAGAGCTGGGCCCTGGTGGCTCATGCCTGTAATCCTAGCTACTCAGGAGGCTGAGATCTGAGGGTCACGATTCAAAGCCAGCCCAGGCAGGAAAGTCCGTGAGACTCTTATCTCCAATAAAGCACTCAAAAACCTGAAGTGTTGCTGTGGCTCAAGCAGTAGAGTGCTCACCTTGAGCTGAGGAGCACAGGGACAGCGCCCAGGCCCAGAGTTCAAGCCCTACGACCGACCAAAACAAAGAGAACAGGACAGGACAAGAGATGGTATTGCCCATAATTAGGTTAGGTAATAGGGTGACTCTCAATAAGAAAGAGTACTTTTGAAGCCCAATGTTGTTCTGATTTTTGTGCCAGTCCTCCAGAGACTGGGCACTAACTCTAAGCTTTTTTGCTTAAGGTTAGTGCTCTACCACTTAATTAGGAATAAGAGTCTCATGGACTTTACTGCCAGAAGTGGCTTTTGAATTGCTATCTTCAGATCTCAGCCTCTTGAGGAGTTGGGATCACAGGCAGGAGTTGCCAGAACCCAGGTACCTAATATGTTTGTTTTTTTGCCAGTCCTGGGGCTTGAACTCAGGGCCTGGTTGCTGTCCCTGAGCTTTTTCACTCGAGACTAGCACTCTAATACTTTGAGCTACAGCATCATCTCCAGTTTTTCAGCAGTTAACTGGAAATAAGAGTTGTATGGACTTTCTTGCCAGGCTGGCTTTGAACTGTGATTATAAAATCTCAGCTTCCTGAGTAGGATTACAGGTATGAGTTACCAATGCCAGCTCCAGTGTGTTTTGTTTTGTTCACCTAAGTTTTGATCACCTAAGTTGTTGTGTCCAACAAGGTTGCATTGGATTAGTCCACTGTACATGGCTGTGCATGGCATTCAAGCGGTTGTCAAGAACAAGACAGTCATGGGCTTGAACTAAGGGCCTGGGTGCTGTCCCTGAGCTTTTTCACTCAAAGCTAATGCTCTACCACTTTAAGCCTCTACCACTTTAAGCTAACGCTCTACCCCTTTAAGCTGGCTTCGAATTATGATCCTCAGATCTCAGCCTCCTGAGTAGTTAGAATTACAGGCATGAGCCACCAGTGCCTGGCTTTCCAAAAAAATTTTTTTTGCCAGTCCTGGGGATTGAACTTAGGGCCTGAACACTGTCCTTGAGCTTCTTTTGCTCAAGGCTAGCACTCAACCCCTTGAGCCACAGTACCACTTGCAATTGAACCCAGGGCTTCATGCATGCTAGGCAAGCACTCTACCACTAAGCCACCTTCTCAGCCCATCCAAAATGTTTTTAAAGCTCCTTTTTTCCTTATGTAAGATACACACTTAATTGTTCAATTCTGACTATTTTTTCACCACTGGTTTAGACCAGATGAAGTGACTGAAGAAAACTACTTTTAGTTGAGTTTGTCCATTAAGTCAAAGGTACACCACAGGGATCAACCCAGGTTACAAATGAACCAACATCACGTTTCCAACAGTAGTAGTAAGAAACAATTTGGTCTATCATGAACTTACTCACTCTACTTTAGTAAATACCAAATAAGACCAATCCTCCCTTGGGAGGAAACCTCATCTCAGATATTCTTTCAGATGGTGATTGTTCACTACCAAACCCAGCCAAACTTACAATTCCTTGGACACACCTTTGTGCACACCACCAACACTGGGATCCCCAGGTTATGAGTCAGCACATTGTCACCCAGAGGCAAGGCAACATTTTCTTCTTCCGAGCCTGAGTTCAGAGGCCCTCTTCTCTGTGGGGAACCCTGACAACCTTCTTCAGGCTCAATATAGTCTTGAAAGTCTTTCATAACTACCAGGAAAAGAAAAAAATATATACACATATAAATAAAAATACATATTAGCTTCAAAAAACTGAAAAAGTTACCAAACAAGCACAAAACATAAGCAGTCTTGTGTGACAAGCTTCCTAGTCACCCATGACTGTAGTTAGGGAGCTGGGGAAGGTGGTACTGCAGAGGTTTAGCCCACCTGTGCTCCCTTTAGCATTAGAGCAGTGGGTATTAGAAAGAGGTTCCAAGTTGTCTACCTTGCTGCTGCTGTTTATCTTTTCCTCCCACCTCACCAACCATCCACTGGATCCACAGTCCTAAGACTCCACAGGCTCCTATAAACAAAAGAAGCCCTAGACATGAATCAGGCAAGCCTAATCTCCAAATAAGTATCACTTTCTGGCAGCCCTAGTGGTTGCTCTCCCTCTCACTCAGATAGTTCCTGCAGCCAAAGAGCTATCATATCCTGGACCACTGAGAAATCTAACTTAGAAAGGCTGGCCAAGGACTAGCTTTCCAAATTCAGCAGGCTAGAGACTAGTTAGATAATGACCCTTCACCCAAGAGTCTATTAATCTGGAAACCAGGAGTCTCCTGAGGAAGAGAGTCAACTACTTTATTGAAAGTAGCTTACACCAGCACCAACAAAGGAACTCCTTCAACAGACAAGCACAAGACTACCATTACAAACATCTCAGACAAAGGATGGTAAAAGCAGAGGCCCCCAGAAGGGTAACCTGAGTCAAGAAATACAGACATGTTTCAAGCATTTGCTTGAGGTTCTCCAATGTTTTCTCTTGTCTTCCTCATCCTATTTGAACAGAACCCTACTAAAAAATACAGCCACACAGACTAAAGACTACATTTCCCATCCTCCTTAAGAGACAGCTGGCATGTACCCTTCAACACTTACTTCCTCTTCATCATCCTGCCGCCTAGAACTTAGATGTAAGGCTACAGCTCTGTTGCTGCTGTAAGAGAACCACACCCAACAAATGACAGAGCAATAAACACAAAGAAGCCACAGTCTCTGAGATGCCTTCCCAGTTTCAAACTAACTACCTATAGATTTCATTTTCAGGAGAAATGAAACTCAGATTCATTTAAGACACCTCTGTCTTTGATTTTGTGTTGCATGCAGCAGAATCTAGTCCTAAGTCACACAGACATCAGTGACTAAGATTACAAAATAAATTCAGTATCTCATGTCATAAGCTGCCCAAGAGCAGCTTGACATGAGATGTTGAATTTATGCTGTATGCTATATCCCCAATAGTTAGAACAGTTCGAGAACTTCTGGTGTATGTGTTTGTGTGTGTGCGCGTGCATGCATGTATATGCACACACACTGGTCCTGGTGCTTGAAACTCAGGGCCTGGGTGCTGTCCCTGAGGCTTTTGTGCTCAAGGCTACCACTTGAGTCACAGCTCACTTCTGGCTTTTTTACTTGAAGGTAGGGCTGGCTTCAAACAACAATCCTCAAATCTCAGTTCCTCAGTAGCTAGAATTACAGGCATGAGCCACCAGCATCTGGCTCAATTTTGCTCTTTTCAATACTTTAACAATCTTTCCAAGGCTATCACTCTAAGTATAAACAGAGATAAAGTCTCCAGTGTATTAGCTCACTAGTCTGGACATGAAACTATGTGTAGCTCAGAACTATTCTGAGTCCTCTTTAAGGTCTCTATTTCAGAGGAAAAAGAAGCATTATGTAGAAAGGTCAGTGGCTGAACAAAGATGAGGTGAACTGCATAACAATCACTGTAGCTCACAAGACAGACTCAGGAACCACACAGGCCATAACCCAAACAATGAGATGTTAAATGCCCTGTTTTAGCTAATGTGGGACAGACCTGTATAGGACAGAAAGACATAACAGTAGGTCATTTAAATTGAAAAGCATATCAAAATTTCAGACCCCTTCTGCCAGTAAGTGTGCCATGCCCCAGAACCCTCAGCAGTTCACTAAAGGGGGTGAGGTCATCCTATGGAACTAAGCCAGAACCCGCCCAGCCTGGCCTGGCCAAGATGATTGCTGCTTATACTGCTGCTCTATTCCCTATCCCTCCCATTTTCTTGGCAAAGGGACAGAAGCTGATGTAACTTCACAGAAGCAAGGGAAAGGAAAAACAAGCTTCTGAATCACAGTAAAAAAATAAAAAAAACCAACAATAACAACAAACCACTTCCAAGGAAACTTCCTTTGACAATTGTTTCCAAAAGGACTAAGATTATCTTTAGTCTTAATATAGCTTCTCACCGAATAACCTATTCCCCCAAGTGGCCTTCCTATTTCTGACTATAATCATATTTGTTCAACTCCAAAATGAAGGAAGGAGCTGAAAGCTTCACCTTTTTTCTTTAAACACCATTTGTCCTAGGGTTTGAACTCAGGGCCTTGCACTTGCTCGTATGCTTGTTCAAGTGGTACTCTACCAACTTCAGCCACTCCTCCAGCTGGGCTTTTTGATGTAATTGGAGTCTTACAGACTTTTCTGCCTGGGCTGACTATGAACTCTGATCCTCCAATTCTCAGACTGATTAGCCAGGATTTTAGGTATATGTCACTGATAGCTGGCAAGAGCCATCTTTTTGAGGATTTCCATTAAACCTGCCAATGGTGAAAGTGGAGGAGGTGTAATTCAGGAGCACCAGCTTTGAGTGAGAAAACAAAAAATAAGCCATGTGAGAGCAGAGGACCAAGCTCAAGCCCAATTACTAGTACAATAAACAAATGAACTAATGAACTAGTGCTTTAAAAAAAAAAATTCCAACACGAGGAGACATGAGGCCTTCATGGAATTCTGGGATTATAAAATGCTCCCAAAGATGGGTACTAGTCCTCAGTTGGTAGCACTATTGAGAAGTGAGTGGATTTTGAGGGTGCTAAACTCAAATGAACTAATCCACCAGCCTGCTCCTACCTGAATGGCTATTAGGAGGTCGGACCTACCTGAAAGAAGCAAGTCACTGAGGGGGCATGCCTTTAAGGGATGAATCATCTTCAGATGCTGCCTACTCTCTTGCTTCTTCCTGGTTGCCATGAGTGGAGCAGCTTTCTTCCACCATGCCCTTCTACCAAGATGCAATAACTCACCCAAGACCCAAAAACTAACAAGTGGGCACAACCTGAAACTAAGCAAAAATAAACCTTTCCTTTTTTTTTTTTTGTCAGTTATGGGGCTTGAACTCTGGTCTGACTCTCCACTCTTTGGCTCAAGGCTAGTGCTCTACCACTTAAGCCACTGCATCACTTCCGTTTCCGGAGTGGTTTATTGGAGGTAAGAGTCTCACACTTTCCTGCCTGGGCTGGCTTTGAACCATGATCCTCAGATCTCAGCCTCCTGAGTAGCTAGAATGACAGGCAGGAGCCACCGGCACCAGGCTATTTTTTTTTTCCCCAATGATATTGGAGACTGAGCTCAGGGTTTCACACTTGCTAGGTAGGCGCTCTACCACTTGAGCCAACCTGTCAGCCTTTTTGCATAGGCTAATTTCAAGATACAGTCTCACTTTATGCCTGGGCAGACATAACACTTTCCCATATTACTGGGAACAACAGGCACTTCTCACTATGCCCAGCCATTGTGTTGCTCCTGAAGCTGGATAAGTACACACTTTGCTCAGCAAAGTTGAAATGGGGGGGGGGGTCTCATGAATTATTTTTGCCTAGGCTTGCCTCAATTCTTGATCCCCTCATCTCTGACTCCACAGTGCCTTTCTACCTTTAAATTGTTTCTCTCAGGTATTTTGTCACAGCAATAACAAGCTAAAAGACTACAACAAACCCCTACATCCTGATGCTAACTAACTCAGCAGACAGGAAAATGACAGAAAAGTCTGGAGACCCACAGAACGGATCACCTCTTAGGAAGTGAGAGAACTTTCACATTAAAACAGAACTAATGAGAATAAAGAGTATTGATTAATTTTCAATAACTATGAAACTTGAGATAACACTGCTTTGAAAACTTTTTGCAACTCTGAAATACTGAAAAATAAATTACAAACTCTATACAAAGGGAAGCCTCTTTTTTTTTTTTTTTTTGGTCAGTTGTGGGGCCTGAACTCTGGGCCTGGGTGCTATCCCTCAGCTCTTCAGCTCAAGGCTAGCACTCTACCACTTTGAGCCACAGCACCACTTCCAGGTTTTTCTAGTTACTGAACTCTGGGCCTGGGCGCTATCCCTCAGCTCTTCAGCTCAAGGCTAGCACTCTACCACTTTGAGCCACAGCACCACTTCCAGGTTTTTCTACTTATGTGATGCTAAAGAATTGAACCCAGGGCCTCATGCATGCAAAGCAAGCACTCTACCACTGAGCCACCTTCCCAGCCCAAGAGAAGCCTCTTGACTAAAAAGGAAGGAAGCTCCAACTCTCCAGAGAGAATAGTGAACTTTCCAATGAAAAAAACTGTTTCACTCACACTTCCTTTCCAGCTCCCTCATTTCTTCTGGTGGAATTTTCATTTTATCAATGTGCTCACGTAAAACACTAGCCCACTTCTGTAAAGATTCCATCACAGTCCAAGGCCTAGACATGTCTGCAACAAAAATAACCAGCGTCTCCGGCAAAGATTCAGCAGAAACTGCAAACTTCAGCAGGCCTTTGTGGTATAGATCGCCATCCAAAATCCACACATTGCAGCGTGTATGATCTGAGAAAAGAAATGAATCTCTGTTACCACCCAACAATGGCCACTAGAACAGCCACCAGAACAGCAATAGGAACATTATTGATTACACACAGTATGTATGCACAAATCGTAGCCCAAAAGACCCAAATGGTCACTGGACAGCAATCCTAGGTCCTGGTGCCTGATGAACTCCTCTAGATCTAAAAGTTTTAACTACTATAATACAAGAAGCTTCTACAACTAAGTTTTCAGCAGTATCTAAGGAACAGAGTAACAGTTTAAAAAACCATTGGTCTTACATGCCAACAGTCTATGAAGCAGTGAGCAGTGCTAAAAAGCCTGTGGGTGCTAAAAAGACCTTATTGTGTCAGCCTTATGAAGTAGTACATTCACACACCATGAAGGAGCCCAAGGAACAGGAACCTTTGTATTTAAATGTCAAGATAAAATCATTACTTACATAAATTGAGAAACTAATTGCTGGTTGCCTGGTAGTAGGATTATAGTTATGCTTATTACAATAACATGGTTTTATGTTCTAGTCATGTTCTAGTCTTTCAGTCATACTCATGGAAAGACTCATAGATGAAATGATTAAATGTCTAAAATTTGCTTCAAAATAATCCAGTGTGAAGTAAAGGAAAAGGGTGAAAATACAGTTGAAATAAAATAGACCAAGAGATAGGCACAGTGGAGGATGCCTATGATACCAGCACTTGGGTGGGTGAAATAGGAGAATGGAGAGTTTGAAGCCAGCCTGGGCTATGTAGTAACACCTTGACTTTAAAGAAAAAAAGGGCTAAGAGCTAGTATTTGTTGAAGCCAGGTGGTATGATATACATTATGGCTCATGCGAGTCTCTCTGACATTTTGTGTGTCTTTTACTTCCTACAATAATACAACTTTAAGGTATATACTTGGTAAATTTAAAGAAGAATGTATTCCAAAATCATATGTAGGATGTGAGGGCCATCTGGCTGTGACATCTGTCACCCCACTGATGGCCAGGGTTGATTCGACTGCTCTGGCTGGTGAGGCGGGTGTCCCCTTCCTTCCTCACCGCTCCATGTGCATCCCTCCCAAAGCTGCGCGCTCGGTCCAAGAGGACCACCATCCCTAATAGAGGAGGACCAGTCTTCCGTCAAGGGTATACAAGTAGCTGGCACTCCCCTGCTAGAACCTCCAAACAAGCTCTCAAGGTCCAAAATCATATGTAGATGACTGAACTATAGAAGATAATTGTTCCCAATTGATAGTGTGATTTTAGGAATTTAAGACAGCCTCCTCAGGGGCTGGGAAGGTAGCTCAGTGGTAGAGCGCTTGCCTTGCATGCATGAGGTCCTGGGTTCGATTCCTCAGCACCACATAAGCAAAAAGTAAAAAAAGCTGGAAGTGACACTGTGGCTCAAGTGGTAGAGTGCTAGCCTTGAGCTGAAGAGCTGAGGGACAGCACCCAGGCCCAGAGTTCAGGCCCCATGACTGGAACCAAAAAAAAAAAAAAAAAAGAAGACAGCCTCCTCAAGAACTATTATTTATAAACATATCTTAAGAGAGAACGTGTTATCAAGAATATTAATAATTTCATTACCTTTTCAATAAATTCCAACATACTTTTTAAACCTATCATATATTGGTTAACTTTTTGATATAATCAATTCATTAATATGCTATAAATGCATATTCATGACTTTAACAGCATAAGATATCTAAAATCCAGTTATATTTTCAAGCTCTAAAATAGTTTAGTAGTCTTGGTTTGGGCTTCTGTAAATTTCTTCAAAAATACCACTCAAGAGGTGGGCGCTGGTGGCTCATGCCAGTAATCCTCAGACTGAGGATCATGGTTTAAAGCCAGCCCACCAGGAAAGTCCCTGAGACTCTTATCTCCAACTAACCACTAGAAAACTGGAAGTGGGGCTGTGTTTCAAGTGTAAGAGTGCCTTCAGCCTTGAGCTGAAGAGCTGAGGGACAACTCCCAGGCCAAGAGATTTCAAGTCCCAAGACCAACACTCCCCCCCCCAAAAAGGCACAAGATAAAAAGGTATGAAAGCTATGATCCTCATACCTGACTCATGTCTCTTTTGTCAGTTTACAAAACAGACACCATCATCCACTCTACACATGAAAAAACTGAAGTGTAGGGTAGTTAATTAATTACATCAGTTGTTGCCTAAAGGAGTGGCTTTCTGAACCAGTTCTGTCTGGCTCCAAAGCCCACTTCTTTCCACAATAACCATGATGCCCTACAGAGACAGGAAGTAAGACACCATAATGCAATGCAAATATGAGGTCTTCAAGGTCTGGCTCAGTAGACTGAGTTCCCAGTTCCTCAAGCACAGACTCTAATGGCCCTAAATGGGCTTTTTTATGCCTGATCTTCTGACACAGGACACTCAGCATCAGGTCTTTCTCCTGCCTTTTCAAGTTATTCAGGAAATGTTTAGCAATACAAAGTCAGGAGAAAGAAGCAGGATTAAAATCCCTTAAGTTCTAAAATGAATATGTTAATCATCATTAATACCAGTTTCCAAGCCAAAAAGCTCTTATAGATGTTCTAGAAAGAACCTTGATTAAGCTTCTTCAATTTAGCAATAAGGAAATGGGGTATCCATGGGGTAGGATTAACTCTCCTTTACATAATAACTCTCACATCATGACCCTCAGTATTTAAGTGTGCTAAGGCAAATATAAATAATAGTTTAAGCAATATATTTTCATCTTATGCTAAAAAGATAACTTTTACATACACAAAAGACCTAAATACCAATAATTTTAGTCATTAAAAGCTACAAAGCCTAACAGATTATAAAGGAAGCATTACAGAGTAGTTGTAACTGAAATTTATTATTACATCCTTCTCGAAAAATTATTTCAAAATTATATCTAATCCTTGTATTAATCTTGCTTTTAATCATCCTGCCATACACAAATGGTAGAAACACTAACTTATTCACAGGGGAACATTATCATTGCTGGAGTCTCTATTCTGTCCACCAGAAAGAAAACAGAATATGCACATTTCTAAACAGTTACACAGACTCAAGAAACCGTCCGGTGAATGCTTAAAATGGTTATATTGTAAATTATATCAATTTCAGATTCTTCAGTAGAATCAGGTGGAGTAGCAATGGTGGATGACAATCATAGAACTCCAAACCTTCAGAAATCCTTTTTATTGCGTTTATGTGAATGTGAAACATTACCCTTAGTAGCTTTTTCTTTTCTTTTCTTTTTTTACAGAGGTCATAGGGGCCTGAACTCAAGGCTACTCTATTACTTAAGCCACAGCACCACTTCAGGCTTTTTCTGCTTATGTGGTGCTAGGAATCGAACCCAGGGCCTCATGCATGCAAGGCAAGCACTCTACCACGGAGCCACCTTCCCAGCCCTAGTATCTTTTTCTAAGTAGGGACTAGTCACAGCAGTGGCAAACCTCCCATTCCTCATTTCTGCCAACATGTTCTATAAAACAAAGTGAATAAAGTCTGCAAACCACAAATATTTCACCTATTCCCTTTGGCTTGAAGATAATGTTGAGAAGGTCTGGACACCTAGAAATCAAAGGACTGCATCCACCTCTTACTACAGATCAATCCACTCACCATCTCGGTCCTCATCATGGACATCAATCCACTCACCATCTCGGTCCTCATCATGGACACTGAGGTATAGATACTCTAGGCCTCTTCCTTTTTTTCCATGTTCTGCTCCTTGTAGTTTAGTCATAAGAGTTGTTTTACCAGAACCATCTTCACCTATAAATGTTTACAAGAAAACAAAGATATACTGTTTATTCTGAATAAGGATAACACCCAAAGAACAATTAAGAATCTCAGGCAAACTCAGGTGCTGGTGGCTCATGCCTGTAATCCTAGCTACTCAGGATGCTGAGATGTGAGATTCGTGGTTCAAAGCCAGCTGAGCAAGAAAGTTCGTGAACACTCATCTCCATTAACCACCAAAAAGCTATAGAGGGGTGGCTCAAGTGGTAGAGCATTAGCCTTGAGCAATAAGCTCAGGGACAGTGCCCAGTCCTTGTGTTCAAGCCCAGGAACAGCAACACAACAAAACAGCACACACACACATAAAAAGGACCAAAACATAAAACAAGCCAATCTCATGCAAAGCCCACTTGTCTAGGCCTCATTCACTCTCATAAGCAAAGCAGACTTTGCTTTCAAAGTGACTAACAGTGGCACCGGTGGCTCATGCCTACAATCCCAGCTACTCAGGAAGCTAAGATGTGAGGGTTGGGGTTCAAAGTCAGCTTAGGCAGGAAAGTCTGTGAGACTATCAGCTAACAGTTGTAAGTGGAGCTGTGGCTCAAGCAGTGCCAGCCTTCAGTGAAAAACTAAGGTACAGTGCCCAGGCCCCAATACTGGTATGTGTGCATGCATGCGTATGTGCGCGCGTGCACATGTATGCACTCACACTCACACACACAGTGACTAGAGGTTGAGGGTAGACAAAGATAGAATTTTCAAGATCTAAATGACATCTTTTTTTGGGGGGTTGGGGGGGAGGGTCATAGGGCCTGAACTCTAGACTTGAGCACTGTCCCTCAGCTCTTCAGCTCAAGGCTAGCACTCTACCACTTGAGCCACAGCACCACTTCTGGCTTTTTCTGCTTATGTGGTGCTGAGGAATT